>NC_059282.1:3379769-3427269 GCF_017591435.1 Portunus trituberculatus
AACGGTTTCAGCAGTGGCGGACATAGTCACTACCTTGGCAAGAGGAGCGCTGACGCTGATCCCGAGCCTGGCTTCATTTACCATGGCGGTCACAGTGGCGGTTTCTCCCGTGGAAGCGGTTTCCGCATTGGCGGATATGGCCACTATATTGGCAAGAGGAGCGCTGACGCCGATCCTGAGCCCGGCTACCGTTCCTTTGGCGGTCGCGGAGGTCACTTCAGAGGGGGTTTCAGCGGCTTTAGTTCCGGCAGAGGCCGCGCTTACTACGGCTAGAAGTGTTGATGCTGATCTAGGGCCCACGATTTCCTTTACTACGGCGGCAGGCGGCTGCAGCTGCAGCACGAGCCATCCGTTCTGTAGGAAGCGAGGGTTCTCTTACAGCTGATGAGGACACTGCTTGTGTACCCTGTCTAAACCAATGGGCGCAAATACCTAAAATATATGATACGTAAAATACTTTTCTCTGTTTTGAAATCCCAAAAAAGACAAAAAGTCACTGAATATAAAAGGAACTGTTCCTTTCTCATATTTCCGTTCTAGCTTTAATAATGTAAAGAAAGAAGGAAAAACATACTTTGAGAAAACTCACAGAGGATAAATTGTGTTTCAGTATCGAGTTTTGGCGGTGAAGTAATCATTACATGCAGAATGGCAGCAGTGGGCGAGGAAGGGACGGGTGTGGCAGTGGCAGTGTATTGTGTTGGAGCAGGTGGTTAAGGCGTCAGTGTGCAGCATAGAGAGGTTCTGTGTGCTGCCACTGTGTAATACTAAAAGAGAATATGGAGGCGCGTGGCTGCAAGTTTCCTAGATTTAACATGAATTTCCTGAGTTTTGATGATTTAACTTTGTAGTTAATGTAGACGAATTTAGTAAGTGAACTCATTTGCAATTTCTTTTCAGTAATGCTTAACTAAAAAGAGAGAGAGGCTGAAGTAAGGTGAAGAATATATACACCTGTAAGAAAAGGAGGGACAATCACTACCGTCTACAGGGGGAGGGACACAGACTCTGAGACAAACATCCATCCCTCATAACAAACACTGGAGCTGATGCCATTCTCTCTCTCTCTCTCTCTCTCTCTCTCTCTCTCTCTCTCTCTCTCTCTCTCTCTCTCTCTCTCTCTCTCTCTCTCTCTCTCTCTTTATGCAAAACCCGACTCCTTGTTTCCAATACGAAAAATAATCGACAATATTTTTGTTGTGCAGAATTTTGGTCATTATTTCTTGTCACACTAAGTATTTCGGAAAGCTTTATCCCATAGTGAGAGTTGTCGAAGTAGTAGTAGTAGTAGTAGTAGTAGTAGTAGTAGTAGTAGTAGTAGTAGTAGTAGTAGTAGTAGTAGCGAGGCGGTAGTATAGTGGCTAAGGTGGTGAGCGTGGGATCGGGCAGAAGTCCATGCGTAGGTTGGAATTCCACCATGTACAGCCTCCCCGGCCGGGTGGAGATATTTGGTTGTGTCTCCTATCACGTGTAGCCCCTGTTCACCTAGCAGTGAGTAGGTAGGAGATGTAAATCGAGGAGTTGTGACCTTGTTGTCCCGGTGTGTGATGTGTGCCTGGTCTCAGGCCTATTCGAAGATCGGAAATAATGAGCTCTGAGCTCGTTCCGTAGGGTAACATCTGGCTGTCTCGTCAGAGACTGCAGCAGACCATACAGTGAAACACACACACACACACACACACACACACACACACACACACACGCGCGCACGCACACACACACACACACACACACACACACACACACACACACACACACACACACACACACACACACACACACACACACACACACACACACACACATTAAAGAGAAATGAAAATGTTAAATGAGATGTGATGTATTTATTTTTTTCATAATTGCGCCCATTGGTTCAGACAAGCTACACAAGCAGTGTCCTCATCAGCTGTAAGAGAACCCTCGTTTCCTACAGAACGGATGGCTCGTGCTGCAGCCGCAGCCGCCAGCCGCCTTAATAAAGGAAATCTTGGGCTCCAGATTATCATCAACACTTCTAGCCGTAGTAAGCGCTGCCTCCGCCGGAACTAAAGCCGCTGAAACCCCCTCTGAAGTGACTTCCGCGACCACCAAAGGAAAGGTAGCCGGGCTCAGGATCGGCGTCAGCGCTCCTCTTACCAATATAGTGGCCATATCCGCCACTGCGGAAACCGCCTACAAGGGAGAGACCGCCACTGTAACCGCCATGGTTAATGAAGCCAGGCTCAGGATCGGCGTCAGCGCTCCTCTTGCCAATATAGTGGCCATGTCCGCCACTGTGGAAACCGCCTCCACGGGAGAAGCCGACACTGTAGCCGCCATGGTGAAAGTAGCCGGGCTCGGGATCGGCGTCAGCGCTCCTCTTGCCACGGTAGTAACCATAATGTCCGCCACTGTGGAAACCGCCTCCACGGGAGAAGCCGCCGCCACGTCCGCCACCAAAGAGGTAGCCGGGCTCAGCCTCCGGCTCTGGCTCAGCGCTGGACAGCGCGAACAGGACGGCCACGATGGCGCCAACGATGACCTGCGGCAGGAAGGTTACCATATCATGGCTGTGCAGAGTAACTTTACAGAAGCACACGCATATAGTAAAGGTAGGAATTAACTGTTGTACACCAGTTTGTTGGCACAAGGCAGTGACTGCAGAGGGTTTAGATATAAAGTGCAGGTGTAAATGTTTCAGTGCCAGAGTGCTTAGAATTTTACTGGTGGTATTGCATTGCATGTCTTCTGAGTATATGTTGCCATTCTGGGTGTAACTGTGACTGTACACGTGATGTTTTACAAGTAGTACAATGAGCGTGTAGGAAAGACTTGCCTTGCTGTTCATGTTGAGGTGCACAACTGCAAGTGATGCCTGTCACAGCCTGCCGCCTTGTTATATAGCCAGGCGGGCAATGCGTCACCTTCAGCACCACTAGCCTGGCGGGAAGGGGTGACGGAAGGCAGCCGCTATCCAGTAATTGATATTCTTTCATTTTGCTTTTTTCTTTTCTTTTGCCAGTGTAGAAGTGAAGGTTGAATATCATGGTCACATGACACAGCGAAAACTGCTTTGGAACGCGCAACTCTCAAGATCACCATGGGACGGGAATATATATAATGCTACTGTCGCCGCCACTGGCACTTCCCGCTGCACACCTCGCCATGAACACCCAGGTGAGCTGCTCGCGCACGCACACACACACACACACACACACACACACACACACACACACACACACACACACACACACACACACACACACACACGCATACACACACTTTAAGAGAGAGAGAGAGAGAGAGAGAGAGAGAGAGAGAGAGAGATGGGGAGTGGCGGAGAGAAGTGGGAGGGCATTTTGCGTGTGTTTCTGTATAGTTACTCTGCACAGCCATGATATGGTAATCTTCCTGCCGCAGGTCATCGTTGGCGCCATCGTGGCCGTCCTGTTCGCGCTGGCCGGTGCTGAGCCAGAGCCGGAGGCTGAGCCCGGCTACCTCTTTGGTGGCGGACGTGGCGGCGGCTTCTTCCGTGGAGGCGGTTTCCACAGTGGCGGACATTATGGTTACTACCGTGGCAAGAGGAGCGCTGACGCCGATCCCGAGCCCGGCTTCCTTCACCATGGCGGTTACAGTGGCGGATTCTCCAGTGGAAACGGTTTCAGCAGTGGCGGACATAGTCACTACCTTGGCAAGAGGAGCGCTGACGCCGATCCCGAGCCTGGCTTCATTTACCATGGCGGTCACAGTGGCGGTTTCTCCCGTGGAAGCGGTTTCCGCAGTGGCGGATATGGCCACTATATTGGCAAGAGGAGCGCTGACGCCGATCCTGAGCCCGGCTACCGTTCCTTTGGCGGTCGCGGAGGTCACTTCAGAGGGCGTTTCAGCGGCTTTAGTTCCGGTGGAGGCAGCGCTTACTACGGCTAGAAGTGTTGATGCTGATCTAGGGCCCACGATTTCCTTTACTACGGCGGCAGGCGGCTGCAGCTGCAGCACGAGCCATCCGTTCTGTAGGAAGCGAGGGTTCTCTTACAGCTGATGAGGACACTGCTTGTGTACCCTGTCTGAACCAAAGGGTGCAAATACCTAAAATATATGATACGTAAAACACTTTTCTCTGTTTTGAAATCCCATAAAAGACAATAAGTCACTGAATATAAAAGGAACTGTTCCTTTGTCATATTTCCGTTCTAGCTTTAATAATGTAAAGAAAGATGGAAAAAACATACTTTGAGAAAACTCACAGAGGATAAATTGTGTTTCAGTATCGAGTTTTGGCGGTGAAGTAATCATTACATGCAGAATGGCAGCAGTGGGCGAGGAAGGGACGGGTGTGGCAGTGGCAGTGTATTGTGTTGGAGCAGGTGGTTAAGGCGTCAGTGTGCAGCATAGAGAGGACCTGTGTGCTGCCACTGTGTAATACTAAAAGAGAATATGGAGACGCGTGGCTGCAAGTTTCCTAGATTTAACGATGAATTTCTGGAGTTTTGATGATCGAGCTTTGTGGTGGATGTCAATGCATTTGGTAATAAGAATCGTAATACAAAACGTATGTAGCGATGATTGCTACAAGCGTTCTGGTCCAGCAAAGGAAAGAGAGAAGTAAAGACGATGATTGCTCAGAGTGATCTGCTTTATTGCAAGTTTGTTTACAAGTTTACAATTTTATTGAGAAAAGAGGGGGAGATACAAAACAAGGGGTGATACAGTACAAGATACAAAAATAGAAATACAGAAATAAAGAAAAAGGAGTTAAGTTGCTGGGCGGTCCAGCCTGCTACTTTACAAAAAAAAAAAAAAAAGGACATATAAAAAGAAAAGAAATACATAAATACAAGTCATCACGTCTATTTGCTTCCTTCACTACACTGCACTATTTTTTGGGTGTTATTTCTCGTCGGATACAGGTAGATGCTTGTGTATACTTCGTCGTATCCTACGATCGTCCCGATTAAATTTTGGTCTTCGTGGCTGTAGTATCCTTTAACGGTTTCGTCACATACTCGCCCAGAATTGATTGCTTGGCGCAGTTTCGTGATGCCTGATGACTCGCGGAGGGAAGCGGACGGTTTGATTCTGAGCGTGGGAGCAACTTTCACCTTCTGTTGCCTCTTCTTCCTCTTGGTGACCCAACCCTCATCTTCCGCCTGGTCGTTTGGTTCCGCAGGTGGTCGTCGCTCGCTATGTTGACTTCTGTTGTCCTCCTCGTCGTCGGAACTTGTTCCGTCAACATCGCTGAGACTGCTGCTGGAAGTTGATGATGCTGCGTCAGACTCGTGGGCCCTGCGTAGATCTTCTTGGCGGGGTTTGGCTGGTTTGGTGGCCGGGGGAGGAGATGCGTCGTCCTCACTCGTGTTTCGCTCGACATCTACCTCCTCGTTTTCCTCGTCAACGTCGTCTTTTTGCTCCTCCTGTTCTCCGTCTTCGTCGTTGGTCTCGTCGCTTTTTTCCTTGGTCGGACCCTGCCCCCTTCTCCGTTGGAGGTTCGATGTGGTGGAGGTTAGGAGCAGCCACGGTTGTTTCCGTCTGGTACTCAGCTCGCGGGTGGCCTCGGCTAGACAGCCTTTGTGTTGGTGCGGGTAGTAGAAGACAAGGCGCTGAGAGGGATGTAAACGGCGAGCAGGCCATTGTGCTGCAGGATGAGTGGAATCAGCTCCTGAAGCCGGCGATAGTTCGCCCCTGCTAAAGCCTTTGTCGTGTATATACAGGCATATATTTTTGCCTGCACATCCTCCTCCTCTTGTTGCTTCCGTGGTGTGCGGTGGCTACTCGTGATGGGGGCAGATGTTGAGCTGGCTGGCGCCACGTCCCTCGCCTCCGGTGCCTTAACTCCTTCCGGATGGTGAGAAGGACTTGGTCTTCTTCTCTGGGAGGACGACTCTTAAGAGGCCGGGTGAGACCAGATGCGTGACAGAAAAAATCTGTTCCCGTGTGTAGGTCCTGGATGAACCCGTAGCCTGCGTTTACATTGTACCATTTGACTGGTGGGCTTCGTAGCCGCGTTTGCCGCCGCTGGGGACGTGAACCCCGAGCTTCTGGCGGTGACGCGGCGTGAGGGCGGCCACGTGGGGAGCTCCGGCTCGAGGGTGTTGCTCTCACTGGACGACGACGAGGAGAGACTGACGGCGTCGCTAATACGAAGGCTGCGAAGAGGCTCGGCCAGCCAGCAGAGGTCTGCGATGCGACGCTGAAGCTTTCACTAGACGGCGGCGTTTGCCGGGCCGCTGAGGCGAAATCCCTCAGTGCCAGTAGCAAAGACGGCGGAACGTGTAAGCGGGACGGCAGTGAAGGCAGCAGTAGGTAGCAGTAGCGGCAGCAGCGGAGCAGAGGGCCGGTGGCGGCGGAGCCGAGGGACGGTGGCGGCGGTGTTGGTAGAATGATGGGGGGAGGGTTAATGAAGGCGTC
This sequence comes from Portunus trituberculatus, assembly GCF_017591435.1. Classification (NCBI taxonomy): domain Eukaryota; kingdom Metazoa; phylum Arthropoda; class Malacostraca; order Decapoda; family Portunidae; genus Portunus; species Portunus trituberculatus. Next base: position 3,386,154 of record NC_059282.1, read on the forward strand.
TTTCAAAGCTAGAGTCCCTCCATGATGGTTCAAGAGGCTCATTGTCGCTGTGGAGTCAGGCCTTTTGGATCGTCAGCGCCTCTCCTCGGCTGTCCTCCTGTGCTGTGGTGTGGTTTGCTGTGCTGTGCTGTGCTGTGCTGTGCTGTGCTGTGCTGTATTTTGGATGGCGTTGAGTGACTAGCGGGCGTCTCCATGGCTCGGCCACCACACGTACGTACCATTATGACAGATGTATGAATGTGAATATCTTTTTTGAGAACATATTATATAAGTGAACTCATTTGCAATTTCTTTCGACGAACGCTTCACTAGTAAGAAAAAAAGGCTTAAATAAGGAGAGAAAAATATAAATTTCCAAGAAAAGGAAGGAGAATCACCGCCCACTACTGGGGCAGGGACACAGACTCTGACAGGCGCATCCATCCCTCATAACAAACACTGGAGCTGATGCCATTCTCTCTCTCTCTCTCTCTCTCTCTCTCTCTCTCTCTCTCTCTCTCTCTCTCTCTCTCTCTCTCTCTCTCCCTCTCTCTCTTCCGTATCAAATTTTACGAAGACAATACTATTTCTGTGCTCAGTTTATTTTCTTGTTAGCATCTACAGGTCGGCATCTAAGGTCACGGAGCAGTTTATTTTACTTGCCGTAACCAAACCCTCTTCCGAAGCCACCGAAGCCTCCATGGAAGCCTCCAAAACCGCCGCGGAAGCCTGGCTCAGCCTCGGCGCTCCTCTTGCCCCGGTATCCTCCATAGCCGCCGAAGCCGCCGCCAAAGCCACCACCGAAGCCGCCATGGCCGAGGCCGCCAAGGAAGCCTGGCTCAGGGACAGCCTCGGCGCTCCTCTTGCCGCGGTATCCTCCGAAGCCGCCGAAGCCGCCGCCAAAGCCACCACCGAAGCCACCATGGCCGAAGCCGCCACGGAAGCCTGGCTCAGGGTCAGCCTCGGCGTTCCTCTTGCCGCGGTATCCTCCGTAGCCGCCGAAGCCGCCGAAGCCACCATGACCAAAACCACCGTGGCCAAAGCCACCGCGGAAGCCTGGCTCAGGTTCAGCTTCGGCGCTCCTCTTGCCGCGGTATCCTCCGTAGCCGCCGAAGCCGCCACCAAAGCCGCCGCCGAAGCCGCCGTGGCTAAAGCCGCCGCGGAAGCCTGGCTCAGCCTCCGGTTGGGGCATGGCACTAGCCACGGAAACAAGGACGGCCACGAGGGCGGCGACGAGAACCTGCAACTGTCATACTGGATTTAGGAAGTGTTAGCGAGGAGAGCAGAGTCTGGTCTGGTGTCAGTGTGTGGTGTTGTGTGGTGTGGTGGATTATGTCTGTGGTGTGTGAGGCATGGGCTGTATTGAGAGGGCTTTTCGTACATGTTAACGATGAGTGGAGGAAGACTGGTGTGTGTGTGTGTGTGTGTGTGTGTGTGTGTGTGTGTGTGTGTGTGTGTGTGTGTGTGTGTGTGTGTGTGTGTGTGTGTGTGTGTGTGTGTGTATCGTGTGGTGCTGATGGTGGTAATCAGCAGAGTGTTACAGAAACATACTGTGCTATACGTAGTGGTGAGGACAATGTCAATATATAGAGTGAATCATTGCTTGTGATGGCTATGGTTGTGATGGCAATGGTGATAGGGACAGTGTTACAATGAACACTACAAAGTTAGTGAGCAATGGTGACAGGTGTTGGTATCTTTACAGTGAGTGTAGTAATGCATATAATAGCAGTGCGGAACAGGCAAGCAGCGGGACTCACGCGGAGGGTCATGGCGGGTGTCTGAGTGCCGGGAACTGGTGCAGCTTACCACCGGCGGCGGCTTTTATAGTCAGTCGCGGAGTGTTGGGTACGCGAGTCATTGTTTGACTTGTGACCGTCAAAACGAGTCATCGAGGGCCTCGTGGTCGCGGCCTTCGGGCGAGGCGGCTGTGGGGTATATAGGGCGGTGGCCGCTGACGGCGTCATGTTCCCCTTCAACAGCTCGCCATGAAGACCTGGGTGAGTCCTGCCGCGCCTGTCAGAGGCACACACACACACACACACACACCAGTCTTCCTTCACTCATTGTTAACACGTACGAAAAGCCCTCTCAACACAGCCCACGCCTCACACACCACAGACACAATCCACCACACCACACAACACCATCGCCACGCAACACGCACCAGACTCTACTCTCCTCGCTAACACTCCCTTAATCCAATCTGGCGGTTGCAGATTCTCGTCGCCGCCCTCGTGGCCGTCCTTGTTTCCGTGGCTAGTGCCATGCCCCAGCCGGAGGCTGAGCCTGGCTTCCGCGGCGGCTTTGGCCACGGAGGCTTCGGCGGCGGGTTTGGTGGCGGCTTCGGCGGCTACGGAGGATACCGCGGAAAGAGGAGCGCCGAAGCTGACCCTGACCCAGGCTTCCGTGGCGGCTTTGGCCATGGCGGCTTCGGTGGCGGTTTTGGCGGTTTCGGCGGCTACGGAGGATACCGCGGCAAGAGGAGCGCCGAGGCTGACCCTGAGCCAGGCTTCCGCGGCGGCTTTGGCCACGGCGGCTTCGGTGGTGGTTTTGGCGGCGGCTTCGGTGGGTACGGAGGATACCGCGGCAAGAGGAGCGCAGAGGCTAACCCTGAGCCAGGCTTCCGTGGCGGCTTTGGAGGCTTCCATGGAGGCTTCGGTGGCTTCGGAGGAGGACATGGCGGCTTTGGTTACGGCAAATGAAGGGAACATCGTTTGTCTTATATGGTGTTTCGCTTCTACGACCGATAAATTTTACTTGCAGTAAAAGATAAACAAAAACAATCCCAAGGAAGATAAACCTTTCCTTTAGTGCTTGTATTTCCTCCTGCTAAGAAATAAAATTGCGAAGCTGCCTTGAGATTTTTTAATGACAGCTCTAACCAACTGCGAACACCAGAATGAAGGCAGGAATTCTGGCGTGTGCAATGTGGCTACACGTACACTCGCCTCCCTATTTAATGAAGTAGTTTTTCTAATTATGGTTCTAGCAAATAGGCATCAGTCATCCTTTTTTCATGTTAACTGTCATTGGCTAAAGCTGCCTCTGATGTGTATCCTTTGTGCCTGTCTGTGTGTGTGTGTGTGGTGTGTGTGTGTGTGTGTGTGTGTGTGTGTGTGTGTGTGTGTGTGTATTTTTGATCTGCTGCAGTCTCTGACGAGACAGCCAGACGTGGAGCTCATTATTTCCGATCTTGGGATAGGTCTGTGTGTGTATGTAATTCACCATGGTCGCCTATTGGTCACCTAGCCAGTCTTCCCTATTACGGAGCGAGCTCAGAGCTCATAGACCGATCTTCGGGTAGGACTGAGACCACAACACACACACTCCACACAACGGGAAAGCGAGGCCACAACCCCTCTAGTTACATCCCGTACCTATTTACTGCTAGGTGAACAGGGGCTACACATTAAGAGGCTTGCCCATTTGCCTCGCCGCTTTCTGGGACTCGAACCTGGACACTCTCGATTGTGAGTCGAGTGTTCTAACCACTACACTACGCGGTATGTGCGTGTGTGTGTGTGTGTGTGTGTGTGTGTGTGTGTGTGTGTGTGTGTGTGTGTGTGTGAGAGAGAGAGAGAGAGAGAGAGAGAGAGAGAGAGAGAGAGAGAGAGAGAAAGAGAGATAGGAGGAGAAGACTCTCTTTCACACACACACACACACACACACACACACACACACACACACACACACACACACACACACACACACACACACACCGCGAAGTTTATCCCATTCTTTTGGCTTACTCTAGACCTTTGTTCGGGGACTGGCATCGAAGTGGGCCCTTTTGTTTCATCGTTTTTGTTAGTTTTGTCAGCTTTACACTCTTATATAAAAAAAATAAGGGTGTATTGTAACGCCCTCGGCTCACAACCGTTAGGGCCACGGTTAGAGTATTGATCTCGGCGAGGTAAATGGGCAAGCTTTGTAATGTGTGTAGCCCTTTTTACCTAGCAGCAAGTAGGTACACGGTGCAACTCGAGTGGTTGTTTAGTGGCCTCGCTTTTCCGGTGTAAGGAGTGTGGTGTGGTCTCAATCCTATCCGAAGATCGGTCAGTACGAGCTCTGAGCTCCTTCCGTAGGAGAACGGCTTACTGGGTGACCAACAGACGACCTAAGTGAACACACACACACACACACACACACACACACACACACACACACACACACACAAACTCACACACACACACATATACAGGACAGTTGTGGGACTGTAGTGTTAACACCACACCACACCACACGACACGACACGACACCACCATCACAGCACCACCAGACACAACCACAACGCACAACCACTTGTGTGTGTGTGTGTGTGTGTGTGTGTGTGTGTGTGTGTGTGTGTGTTTGATCTGCTGCAGTCTCTGACGAGACAGCCAGACGTTACCCTACGGAACGAGCTCAGAGCTCATTATTTCCGATCTTCGGATAGGCCTGAGACCAGGCACACACCACACACCGGGACAACAAGGTCACAACTCCTCGATTTACATCCGTACCTACTCACTGCTAGGTGAACAGGGGCTACACGTGAAAGGAGACACACCCAAATATCTTCACCCGGCCGGGGAATCGAACCCCGGTCCTCTGGCTTGTGAAGCCAGCCCTCTAAACATTGAGCTACCGGGCGCGTGTGTGTGTGTGTGTGTGTGTGTGTGGGTGGGTAGGTGTGTGTTTGTGTTTATATATGTGTCTACGGAGGTGACCGTGGTATTGTACAATTTTTGTGTAAACTTCACTATTATGCAAGAAAATTACGTCAGTTGTTTCTATTGTACAGCTGAGATGTGTGTGTGTGTGTGTGTGTGTGTGTGTGTGTGTGTGTGTGTGTGTGTGTGTGTGTGTGTGTGTGTGTGTGTGTGTGTGTGCGTAATTCACTTCGGTCGCCTGGTAGTCACCCAGCCAGTCTTCCCCATTACGGAGCGAACTCAGAGCTCATAGACCGATCTTTGGGTAGGACTGAGACCACATCACACACAACACACACCAGGAAAGCGAGGCCACAACCTCTCGAGTTACATCCGTACCTATTTACTGCTAGGTGAACACACTCCACACATTAAGAGGCTTGCCCATTTGCCTCGCCTCTTCCCAGGACTCGAATCCGGCCTCTCGATTGTGAGTCGAGCGTGCTAGCCACTACACTACGCGGTGTGTGTGTGTGTGTGTGTGTGTGTGTGTGTGTGCGCGCACGTCTGTGTGTGTGTTTTCTGCGGCTGGAAGAGGCATCATGCAGGCGACGCAGCCTCAGCCGATTCCTCATAGTTATAAGGACGAGTGGTGTGTGCTCAGGCCTGAAAGGAAAGAAAAAACTGGTTCACGTTCATCACCTTTTCCCTTAAGTTGTCCGCCACCGCCACCGCCCCGTCATCGTCATCGTGTGAAAGGCAAGTCCCATGTTTGCAGGAGTAAGTCTTAGTCACCTTATGGCAGACTGTCAAGGTGTGTGCAGCATTTTGTCTCTTCTTTCGAGGCGACTCACAGCACTTCACCACTAACATTATACTTGCTCAAGATGATAATCAATTTTTCCTCGTGAATGAAAATATATCACCGAAGCAGAACTAGTTATGTAACCAAACAGTAGAACCACGGCCAATGCTAAAGAAAATGGGGATAGGGCAGATTGGAGGAGTGACTCATGACTCTTAGGCCAACACTTCCATGCTAAAGAAACAGCAACACACCACGGGAAAAAAAAAAAAACATGAATGGAATATAACATGACTCATTTAACTAGGTTAAGGACGTCCAATTTCTTCTGATTTTTTCTTTAGTTTCATTTTTTTTTTTCTGAGGGTAAAATTTCTTTAGTCATCCTCAAATGTTTGAGATCGACGTGTCTTGTTGACTTTTGCCAACGACCTGATCGAGCTACTTTTCCTTCCGCGAGTCAGGGAAGGGTAGAGGAGGAGGAGGAGGAGGAAGAGGAGGAAGAGGAGGAAGAGGAAAAAAGAAAAGAAAGGAAAGGGTGCAAAGGTGCTACTACGTACAAGGAATTTTTTCTTTTTTTTTTACGCTATGGCCTATAGCGCCTGTGGGTATACTTGAAGAGCATGTAAAGGAACAACAACAAAAACAACAACAACAACAACGATCATCACAATTATAAGCAGAGGTACTCAAGACCATCAGTTATGCATCTGGCACTAAACACACACCAAACAATATCACAATCGTCACCACACCCATAAAAACACCATAAGTTCACCTGCAGGAAAGAGAAAGCGTGTCTTGTCGATGTTGCGTGAAATCTTGACAGCCTCACCTTGATTATTCAATAAACATTTACCTGCGATTGTTACTTGAATTTCTCACGCTCACCACTTCAGTTATTGCAGTCATAACAATACAAGGGGAAGGAACAAGAAACCGTCAGGACTACATATGGAAGTCCTGCATGAAACGTACTTAATTATTTCCAGCAGTCATTTTCCACCAACTTATCTAAATGTTTAAGACTCTCTAATGACTCAGTACTAAAAATTTCAACAATGTGTCTATTCCGTTCATCTGTCATTATATTTAAGAACGAATTCCTCCCTATTTTTATTAATTAACTAAACTTGAGCTCATGATTTCTTGTCCTATCTTGATCACTGGCCCTGAGGTTTCATAAAAATTATATAAAAAAAATAAAGGGAAAGCAGATTTGCCACGCTCGAATTAAACACTACAGACCAAAAAGCAATTCAGGAACATTTGTAAGCTGCGGCCTCACGTGTGCATGGTGAAGATAAGATGAAAGTGATATATAAAGCGCACGGAAGAAGTTCAATACCAAAACATTGCAAACTAGTTAATACATCTTTAAGGGAACAGCTAAGGGTAGTTTGTATATCAAGTCGAGTGTCAGTATTTAAAGAAAATGTAAGTTGGTAAATAAAAAAAAAATGAAAATAAAAACAATTAGGAAGCAAATAACAAACTACTGAAATATATCGAAAACATATACATATAAATAGGCAAATAAATAAACAGATAAATGAATAAATATATAAGTATGTAAATGAGCAAATGAATAAAAGACAAACTGGTGAATAAACAGTGAACAAATGATATCATAAATGCATGAATAAGTATTTCAGTAAATCAAATAGCTAAAACAAAACAAAAATAATAATAACAATGAATATAAACAAGACAAATAAATAGATAAAAGTCAAGACAATGTAGAAAATGTAGAAAACCTCGCACGTGAAATACAAACAACTACACAAACAACACAAACACATCAGGAAGTTCAAATCACAACCACACACTTGCCTTCCAATAAATGGCCAGGTAATTCCAGCGCCCTCCAGCCCTTCCAGCTTCCCTTCAGCCCCTCGAGGTGATCCGGTGCCCCTAAATACACACACACACACACACACATACACACACACACACACACACACACACACACACACACACACACACACACACAAGGCTGCTGAGTCACTCCCTAGGTCTCCCATTTCTTCCTATTCAATTTTTCTTCCCTATCCTAATTTACTTTCACCCATTTCTTCTTTCCTACGCGTCGCTATTTGGATTTTACGAGTATTCTTTCCTTGACTTCAACTGTTCCAGGAGGGAGATTTCGAGACAGTCCTTTCCTTTACTGTACGTAGTAAGGACTGTTACCTTCAGGAGACTCTTTATAACATTTTTTTTCTATTGTTGCCTAAGGTCAGTGGGACTCTTACATAAAAAAATACTAATAATTCAGCATGATCTCTTGATAGTGTACAGCTAATTCAACCTGTTCCTTAGTTTAATTGTTCTTGTCAATGGGTCTCGCTGAAATAGTTCCTCCTTTCTTTCCCCTTTGTGTTGCGCCTCCTGCTTGCCTCACCTCTGCGACGTCGGGGTCAAGTGTCGGAAAATGATTTAGTGATGAGGCACCATGACTGTCTCGGGAAAGGTCAGGCAAAATTAAGATATAGTGATAAGAAAGAAATTGCCGTGGTCATTCAGGCTGAGGAAAATGCGTGTAATAATAATAATAATAATAATAATAATAATAATAATAATAATAATAATAATAATAATAATAATAATAATAATAATAATAATAATAATAATAATAATAATAATAATAATAATAATAATAATGATAATAATAATATATGGTTTATTCGAATTGCAGTACATACATAATGAAAATACACATGGGGGGGGGGATGGCGGGGAGGCTTAAGATTAGTTTGCTAGCCTAATGATTTATGGTTGGCACCGTGGTGGGGATCGCACTGTGGTGGTATCGGTCCTTGCGTGGTGCCCTCAAGCGCATGATCTTGTGATGTCTTGTGGCACGGACTGGGCGAGATGTGTCTGGGGGAGCAGGTGACGTAGACGTGGATGACGCAGCAGCCCCTCTCCAGTTTCTCCAAGGCCTACTGGTGCTGAACGGACAGCTTGGGCAGACTAAGGGTGGTCAGGGCGTCGTCGTGGTTGGTGTAAGCAGGGCCGAGGATGACCCTGCACAACCTCTCTTACACAGTCTAGCTGTCGCTGTTGAGTGGAGCTGAGAGAGGAGGACCACGCTGCATGGGGAAGCAGACATGAGGTAGGGAAGAATGAAAGTGAGGTATTTCACTCGTCTGCCGGACTCCCCCGGGAATTGAGTCTACAAAGTACTTAGAGTCTGTAGACCGCTGACCTCACTGTAGCGGTGGCATGCTCCTTCCAGGTCAGCTGGTCGTCCACCGTGACACCAAGAAGCCTTGCCGACCGGACCACTTGGAGGCGATAAATGCGCACTGAGATCTAGAGGGAAGGCACTGCAGCTGAGGAGGTTAACACGTGCATCATCACAGTCTTCCTGTGGTTGATTGTCATTCTGTTCTCCTCGGTCCAAAACCTGTAGCTGCTCCAGCCTTGCTTGGAGTGCTGAGTAGTCCGGGTTTCTATTGTAGATCGGAACCCCCACTGTGCAGTCCTCCACGTACTTCCAGTGATGAGGTATGTGTGTGTGTGTGTAATTCACTGTTTGATCTGCTGCAGTCTCTGACGAGACAGCCAGACGTTACCCTACGGAACGAGCTCAGAGCTCATTATTTCCGATCTTCGGATAGGTCTGAGACCAGGCACACACCACACACCGGGACAACAAGGTCACAACTCCTCGATTTACATCCCGTACCTACTCACTGCTAGGTGAACAGGGGCTACACGTGAAAGGAGACACACCCAAATATCTCCACCCGGCCGGGGAATCGAACCCCGGTCCTCTGGCTTGTGAAGCCAGCGCTCTAACCACTGAGCTACCGGGCCGTGTGTGTGTGTGTGTGTGTGTGTGTGTGTGTTTTATTTAATCTACGCATGATAGATAGATGGGTAATTCTCTCTCTCTCTCTCTCTCTCTCTCTCTCTCTCTCTCTCTCTCTCTCTCTCTCTCTCTCTCTCTCTCTCTCTCTCTTCTCATGATGTCCTGTTAGGCTGACAACAAAGTACCCCAATGTCCTGTTATACTCTCTGCGTAAAGTCTCCTCATGTCCTAAGTCTGAAGTCTCCTGCCCTTTTAGTCTCTGTATGAAGTCCACTCTTGTCCTGACAACCTCATCCTCGAGAGATCTGGCGGGAAAGATTTCTTTGCAGGGGAAACGCGGAGCAGAGGAATTGCTAAGGGCGTGCTGTTCGATTCTTAACGATGACTGTACTTACACAATCATCCTTCCGTGGACATTGTACAGACTAAAGAATATGTGTCCATTCAGATATGTAACGTTACATCACTGTGTGGTATCATGTTTCTAGGTTCCATAAGTATACAAAGAGGATTCTAAGAGAAAACATAAGGATAATAGCTTTGATTTATTTCTGGATTCAATCAGTTTTTTTTTTTTTTTCGTTTTGGACAAAAATATGAAATTTATGAATTTTTATATGGAGAGAAACGAAGGATCTGACACATGCACACGCACGCACGCACGCACGCACACACACACACACACACACACACACACACACACACACACACACACACACACACACACACACACACACACACACACACACACAGACGGAGAAAGTAGTACTGATATGATCAAGGAAAGTTTAAGCCAATATTAAACACTTTAACATTAGGACACGTCTAGCTGTCTCTTTCATTTGCCATAACCAAAACCTTCAAAACCACCATAGCCGCCTCCAAAGCCACCATGGAAGCCTGGCTTAGGTTCAGCCTCGGCGCTCCTCTTGCCGCGGTATCCTCCGTAGCCGCCGAAGCCGCCAAATCCACCTCCAAAGCCGCCACCGAAGCCGCCATGGCCGAAACCGCCTCCGAACCCTGGCTCAGGGTCAGCCTCGGCGCTCCTCTTGCCGCGGTATCCTCCGTAGCCGCCGAAGCCGCCAAAGCCGCCGCCAAAGCCGCCACTGAAACCGCCATGGCCAAAGCCGCCACGGAAGCCTGGCTCAGGATCAGCCTCGGCGCTTCTTTTGCCGCGGTATCCTCCGTAGCCCCCGAAGCCGCCGATGCCGCCACCAAAGCCGCCGCCGAAGCCGCCATGGCCAAAGCCGCCTCGGAACCCTGGCTCAGGGTCAGCCTCGGCGCTCCTCTTGCCGCGGTATCCTCCGTAGCCGCCGAAGCCGCCAAAGCCGCCGCCAAAGCCGCCATGGCCAAAGCCGCCGCGGAAGCCTGGCTCAGCCTCCGGCTGGGGCATGGCACTAGCCACGGAAACAAGGACGGCCACGAGGGCGGCGACGAGAACCTGCAACCGCCAGATTAGATTAAGGGAGTGTTAGCGAGGAGAGTAGAGTCTGGTGTGTGTTGCGTGGCGATAGTGTTGTGTGGTGTGATAGATTGTGTCTGATGTGTGAGGCGTGGTCTGTGTTGAGAGTGCCTTGTGTGCGTGTTTACAATGGTTGGAGAAGGAGTGGGTTGTGTGCAGGAGGGGTGTTCCTGTGGCAGGCGCGGCAGGACTCACCCAGGTCTTCATGGCGAGCTGTTGAAGGGGAGCATGACGCCGTCAGCGGCCACCGCCCTATATACCCCACAGCCGCCTCGCCCGAAGGCCGCGACCACGAGGCCCTCGATGACTCGTTTTGACGGTCACAAGTCAAACAATGACTCGCGTGCCCAACACTCCGCGACTGACTATAAAAGCCGCCGCCGGTGGTGAGCTGCACCAGTTCCCGGCACTCAGACATCCGCCATGACCCTCCGCGTGAGTCCCGCTGCTTGCCTGTTCCGCACTGCTATTATATGCATTACTACACTCACTGTAAAGATACCAACACCTGTCACCATTGCTCACTAACTTTGTAGTGTTCATTGTAACACTGTCCCTATCACCATTGCCATCACAACCATAGCCATCACAAGCAATGATTCACTCTATATATTGACATTGTCCTCACCACTACGTATAGCACAGTATGTTTCTGTAACACTCTGTTGACTACCACCATCAGCACCACACGATACACTCACACACACACACACACACACACACACACACACACACACACACACACACACATGACTTCTAATCTCATCGTTAACACGCACACAAGGCACTCTCAACACAGCCCACGCCTCACACACCACAGACACAATCCACCACACCACACAACACCATCGCCACGCAACACACACCAGACTCTGCTCTTCTCGTTAACAGTTCCTAACTCCAGTATGGCGGTTGCAGGTTTTCGTCGCCGCCCTCGTGGCCATCCTTGTTTCCGTGGCTAGTGCCATGCCCCAGCCGGAGGCTGAGCCAGGCTTCCGCGGCGGCTTTGGCCACGGCGGATTCGGCGGCGGCTTTGGTGGAGGCTTCGGCGGTTACGGAGGATATCGCGGCAAGAGAAGCGCCGAGGCTGACCCTGAGCCAGGCTTCCGCGGCGGCTTTGGCCACGGCGGTTTTGGTCATGGTGGCTTCGGTGGCTTCGGCGGCTTCGGAGGATACCGCGGCAAGAGAAGCGCCGAGGCTGATCCTGAGCCAGGCTTCCACGGCGGCTTTGGCCACGGCGGTTTTGGTCATGGTGGCTTCGGTGGCTTCGGCGGCTTCGGAGGATACCGCGGCAAGAGGAGCGCCGAAGCTGACCCTGAGCCAGGGTTCCGCGGCGGCTTTGGCCATGGCGGCTGCTGTGGTGGCTTTGGTGGCGGTTTTGGAAGCGGCTTTGGTGGTTACCGCGGCAAGAGAAGTGCTGACCCTGAGCCAAGTTTCCGCGGCGGCTTTGGTGGTTTCCATGGAGGCTTTGGCGGGTATGGCGGAGGGTTTGGCAGCTTTGGTTACGGCAAGTGAAGGGAATTGTCCCGCGACAGTTGAAACTGACGTGTTTAGCTGTTAATGACGAAATAAACTGTACCCAGAACAACTGAGTTTTATCTTCACATTTTGTCATGATATTTCCGGTGCAGGTGTTGTTTGAGACAAATGGAGTGTAATATCCGTTGTGAGTGCACGTAGCGAAGACTTGCTACAGACTGACCCCTCGTCCCGTCTGGCCCGGATGATGACACCGTATACAGTTTTCCTTGTTACCAAAACAAAATGATGCAATGGATTGTCCTTTCCCACAAAACCTGGCGCTGTGCGAGTATATTAGGCTACAAGTTTCAAACTTAAGCACTAACATTTTTCACAAAATAATAGATCTTTAGTATGTGTATGTAAACACGTGTCACTGCATCATGATACAGTTTTCCTGTTCTAACAAAAGTGACATGTCATCCTTTAATCATAGCAACTATCCTTGGCTAGAGCTGCCTCTGATGTGTATCCTTAGCCAACTTTATGCTATTCTCTTTCACACCTCCCCTACCCGTCCTTCTTCTCTACCCCGCTGCTTCTCGTTATTCCATCATCCCCCTCATCTCTCTCTCTCTCTCTCTCTCTCTCTCTCTCTCTCTCTCTCTCTCTCTCTCTCTCTCTCTCTCTTCTTTATTTCACGTCCCATTCTCCTTTCCTTCCTTCCTCCTTCCATCTCTCTTTTCCTTCATCCCTCCATAATTTGTCAAGGATGATTCTATATTAGGAAAACATCACAGGTCATGTAGTGTGTGTGTGTGTGTGTGTGTGTGTGTGTGTGTGTGTGTGTGTGTGTGTGTGTGTGTGTGTGTGTGTGTAACAGTCACCTTACAGGGTGTCAGGCATACACTATCACAGCTGTGACTGTTTCCGACGGGACAGGGGCACATCCAAAGGAATAGGAACAGTTACATAAACACTTTAGAGTAGACAGTATAGCTTTTTTTATTACGGTAATGTAGTACAGGAACACGATCGCGTCCATCATGCAAACCAGCCGAGGAACATGGTACTCCCATCACCGCAGGACAATGGTGGCTAGTCACGCTCGTCTGCCTCGTTTTCTTCCTCCTATTCATTCTACTCCTTCTCTTGAAATTCTAATTAGTTCCTTCAGAAGCACATCTCACCTTACACAGTCTACCTATGACTTCACCAGTGTCTATGTATTACTTAGCTCACTATATATTGAATAAAGATTGTAGTTGTGTGGAAAACACAGCCATGCTAGCATATCACTCCTCACTCAGCACAGTATATCCTCACAACATTTATGTTCTTCACTCCATAACGTTCCAATTCTTCATCCAAGCGACTTGTCATGGCGGCTCCATCATACTTTCACAGACCAAATTCACAGAAACAGGACGAAAGTTTTCGTCATCTCTTACACCACAAGCTCACGGGTGACTAGCCTTTTCTGGTGTCACTGCCTCAGCCTGGCTCGGTGACGTTATGCGGGGAACCACTGGCATCTCCCTCCACGGACGGCTTTTTCTTGCGTCTACATGTTGTCTTCTTTCTCCTAGTACTAATATATCTACTTAAAGTGATAAGAATACGTGTTCGTATTATTGTTCTTGTACTACATAATGCATTGTTCAGACAGTTTTGATTTTACTTAAGTTGTCATTACGTTCCGCTTTTAGAGATTACTCCAGTCAAGTTATCAGCATCTAAACAAAGAAAATTCCATATATTGACATTTACAATTATCCTGCTGCCAGATGGAAACATACAGTAATTTATATTGTTAATATTCTTACAATTGTCAACTAAATTCACATCTATATATCTCTATTTATCATTTCAATTATTTGCAAATGTTTGCATAATCGCAAAAAGACAGCTCTTTGAAAGCATTTATATGGGATTTCGCTTCCCCCTAATCTCTTCTCGTTCATCTTTAAAGTATTATTTTCATACTCTTGCTCATGCGACCTCAGAGAACGTTTTCATTCTTCCAAGAGATAACTGGAGAAGGAAAAAGACACAACGCTATGTAAGGTCAAGACTCAACGTGCTCATCCTGTCCCCAAAATGTTTAGTTGGACCTCAGGAAATATTAGCATCACGTTTCGCATGTGGTCATACAAGTGAAGTGGCAATAGTGATGGAAGGGGAGGAGGGGCATGAGTTCTTAGGACAGGCGACCCCAGAGTAATCAGTAGCGTGTCAGCATGTGGGTTGGGAAGTTTGGTCTCGTGGCGTGGGTGTGCGTGGCGACGTGGTGGTGTGTCTCCGCTGAAGGTAAAGTGATACAAAAGATCGCATCCTGAAATACCTCCAATACATTCAAAGGCTCTAGTTAATGTGATATGAGTTTATTAATATTTCTAGAATTTCAGTGCCAGATTGACGAGAATTCTAGATTATTAATAGGAAAAACTCTGAAGGACCCTGTGATTCATCTCTGTTGTCTTTGAAAATAGTGATGAGAAAGCAAAGTGTTTCAGAATGCAGATCAAATATGCAAAAACACCAGGCGATATAAAGATGTATATATAAATGCCTAATTACAGAGATGCAGGGTCTCGCTGTGTGCATATCCATCACGTCATTTTAGTTCATTTTGAATACGAAATAGTGAAGTGATATAAACTTAAGAAATAATGTGGAAATACGAGTCGAGATAAAAGTGAATGCTACGTTTCACTGTATTCACTTTATTTTAGTTCATTTTCATCAATACTCAAAGATCCTCAGCACTTCAAATTTCCCGCAGTGTTGCGAGGCGATGGACTGCCGGGGGAAGACTGCCTGATGGGGGGCGGTGTGGTGGGTTACTGCGAGGAGGTAAGGGCGTGTCTAGGCGACGGAGGAGTGGTGGAGAGGAATGGGCGCGTGCAGCTGTGTCAACCCCACGGCAATGATACGAGTATCTACGTGTGCTGCAGGAAGCCTCGTCTGGTTGCTAAAGAATGTACGAAATAGTGTGTGTGTGTGTGTGTGTGTGTGTGTGTGTGTGTGTGTGTGTGTGTGTGATGGTTTGTTTATCAGTATGAGCGAACCAGGAAGTGCAGTCCACCCGTTGGCCAATCAATATGTCAATATGTGAGTGAGTAAGTCAGCTGATATAACAATGATATTAATACAAGTTAAAATAGTCCACTGAAATTAACCCCTTCAGTACCATGACGTGTTTCCATATTCATTCTGCTTACTATTTGGTGACTTTATACAGCTTCAGAAACTCATGTGGAAGATTAAAATAGTAAAGACTCTTCCCCATTAACCTTCTGACCTCCATAAACCCTCCTAATGTCAATAAAACGTTCTAATCATGCACAAATTTCAAGATAAAAATGTGTCCCAGTACTAAAGGGATTAAAAACACAATGGGTAGATATAAGCGTAAAACACGTTGTTGTATACCATTGGTGACCTACAAAAGCAAGTAAAAGACATAAAAAGACTAATAAAAACCACAAAAACACAACTAAAACATACCTGAAATGAAAACGAACTACAGAAAACGAAAGTACAAAAGTACATTTTTTTACCATGAATTTTGGGTGTGATTAGACGTTTTTATTTACATTAGGAAAGATTTATGGAGGTCAGGAAATTAATGGCCACAGTCTTCACTATTGCAATCTCCACATGAGTTTCTAAAGCTGTATAAAACCAAGTAGTAACCGAAATGAATAAAAAAAAAACGTGTCATGTTACTGAAGGGGTCAAAATCATCAATCACTCCTTTCCTTCCTTCACTCACTATTCTTAAACCGCAGTCCTCACATGCACCAACTTCCTACTAGCGCTCCCTCGTGCATCTGCCCCTTGTCCATTGCAGTGTGCGAGGCCTGGGCAGGGTATTGGCGGGACGAGAACGGCAATTGTGCTACGGAAACTCCACTGATTTTCGGAGGCCAGGAGGCAAATATTGGAGAGTTCCCTAACGCGGTATGTGTGGTTTGGAGTAGTAGTAGTAGTAGTAGTAGTAGTAGTAGTAGTAGTAGTAGTAGTAGTAGTAGTAGTAGTAGTAGTAGCAGCAGTAATGATAGTAACAACAACAATAATAATAATAATAATAATAATAATAATAATAATAATAATAATAATAATAATAATAATATTAATGATAATATATAATAATAATAATGAATAATAACAATAATAATAATAATGATAATAATAATAATAATAATAATAATAATGATAATGATAATAATAATAATAATAATAATAATAATAATAATAATAATAATGATAATAACAATAATGATAATAATAACAATAATGATAATAATAATAACAATAATAGTAGTAGTAGTAGTAGTAGTAGTAGTAGTAGTAGTAGTAGTAGTAGTAGTAGTAGTAGTAGTACCTTCACTCATTATACAAGCAGTTTTTCAATTTTCATATGCAAAATATATTCTTAATTTACTGACTTGCTTCTTGACGTCACTTTCTTTCATCCGGCTCGTGAATGCAGGTTCTGATCGGCTCCAAGTACAAGAATGAAGGAATTAGGTACGACTGCGGTGGCTCTCTCATCTCCCCCTACCACGTCCTCACCGCTGCCCACTGTGTCTTCGTCTACTCGTAAGTACTAAGAGGTTATCAAAAGTTTGTCTCTGTGTGGTAATAAACGGAAAGGTTCATAGGATAATATAAAGTTTGATATTAATCCTGAGTATTTGATATTATCTTTCTCTTCACTTTTTTCCTCTCCTACTTCCCTTTTTTCCTTTTAAATTCAATCACCATCATTTAACATAATTCTGTTGCCTATAGATCAAACCATAACGCAAACATCACATCCACCCCCACCTTCGTTATCTTCCCATCACTCTACCAGCCATCACCTTTCAATCTCTTCTCCCCCACTATTACCTTCCCATCACACTATCCATCTCTCATCTCTATCTTTCATTTTTTTTCAGTTCCGACATTACATACTGGGCTAAGTTTGGGGAACACGATACTTCCCACGACGCAACCTCTGACCTAACACCGGTGCTTCGAGGTCACATCCCATCTTCCCTATACCGAGCCGCGGAGCTTCAAGAACAAGCCTTGAACTCCACGACCAATACCACGAATGATGACCCGACTTCGACTTCGCCTAGCCCTGAAATGGCCTTGGTGGAGCAGATGATTGAGGTGGAGTTTAAGGAGGTTCATCCAGATTATCCACGTCTGTACAACTACCACGACATTGCTGTGGTTAGACTGAAGACCCCGGTAAGTGTTGAAGTGTTGGGATAGGAAGGATGGAGAGAGACTGACATAGGAGTTTGTATAGAAGGAATAGAAGGACGGTGGGCTGAGGAACGTAAGAAAGTAAAAGAAATTGAAATGAAGATGTTCGAAATAATGAAGTGAGATGTAATGTGGATGTAAAAGAGACATGAATGTGGAGGAAATAAATGCGAGGGATGTTAAAATTTATTGAAGGGAATGGTAATAAAGGCTGTAAAAGAGACAGGAAAGAGAAGGAGATGGAATGTGGACAGTCAAGCACAAGAGCACACTATTAAAAAGAAAAGTAGGAGGAGAATAAGCATAGAAGGAAAATAATGTAGGAAAAGTAACAGAAATAGATAAAAATATGATAAAAGTGTATAAGTGAAAACAAAATACCTTTCAAACTATACCGTGTCTGAAATACGCATTTATAGATTATTTAACAAACATATACCTATACCAATCATACCATTATATTAGCTACTACTACTACTACTACTACTACTACTACTACTACTACTACTACTACTACTACTACTACTACTACTACTACTACTACTACTACTACTACTACTACTACAGGTTAAGTTTACAAGGCGTGTCCTGCCAGCCTGCCTGCCCCTCGACCCAACAGAGGACCACCAAAACAAGCGCCTGACTGTCGTTGGGTGGGGCTACACGTCCTCAGGTGAGTCGTCTTCCTCCTACAACACCTGCTCAGGAAAGGAGAAATCGAGGTATAACTTTTTGTGTCCGTATTCAAAAACGCCTTCTCTTCTCACTACGACGATTTTCTAAGGGCACAGAGACAACTAGACGGGTTTTCAAGACAGTTTCTCTTTTTAATACACTAGAAATCTTCCCAATCTTATCCCTAGAACTATAAAAATACTCTTAAGATAGTTTCTACTTTTAATAAACTAGAAATCTTGTCAATCTATCACCAGAACAATAAAAATACTCTTAAAAACACGAGAATCTTCAACTGGAGCCTTTGGAAAGCAGTGATGGTGAAAGAGCAAAGCGTTTTAGAATATGGCCCTTGGAGAGATAAGGGGAGGTAACAGGGAATTTGGAAAGGCAGTACGATTTGAATCAAGACGAAAAAGAAAGGGAGAGGGACAACAACAACAACAACAACAACAACAATAACGACAACAACAACAATAACGACAACAACAACAACAATAACAATAACAACAATAACAACAACAATAACGATAATAATAACAAACAACCCCTTCCCTCCCTCAGGCATGCAGGAAATGTCGTCCACGCTGCAGAAGGTGGAGATCCCAGTGGTGGACCTCCTCACCTGCTCTACCCAGGTGGCGAACCCCTACTCCATCCCCATGGGCATCACCAAGGACATGCTGTGTGCGGGGGAGCTGGGGAAGGACTCGTGTCAGGTTAGTTGTGGTGGTGGTGGTGATGGGGGGTGGGAGGGTGCTGGTAGTGGTGGTGGTGGTAATAGTAGTAATAGCTAGTGGTAATAGTAGTATGTAGTAGTGGTGGCATTGGTGATAGTAGTATTAACAGTGGTAGTGGTGGTGGTGGTGGTGGTAGTAGGAATAGTAGTAATAGTAGTAGAAGCAACAATAATAATAGTAGTGGTGGTAGTAGTGGTGACAGATTACACACACACACACACACACACACACACACATCGGTGATGTGTGTGTCTATGAACTCTGAGCTCGCTCCGTAATGGGGAAGACTGGCTGGGTGACCAGCAGACGACCGAGGTGAATTACACACACACACACACACGCGCGCGCGCGCGCCACATTCACCAAACCTTCACCACACCTGCACACATTTTGTAAGTGCCTAAAGACACTCCATATATTACAAAATTAATAATGTTTATAATAATATTTATAATTATCGCATATCACAGAATTGAAGGGAATGCTACACTAAATATTTTCCTGTTCTGACGCTTAGTGGGGGTAGGCACAGCAATTACATAACCACTCGTTCTTTGAAGTTTATTGTATTTAGTAATGAACAGCTAATCTTCCAGGTCTTGTGATGGCGTCAGTTAAATACAAATAATCATATCATAGGGCTGATTCGCTGTCTTTTTTTTTTCCGATGGAAGGAAAGACACAGACATGCAGACACATTGGTTATGCTTTTTTTTTATTGTTGTTACATTAAGAAGAAACAAGCGTAGAGTAACAAGCCATAGCCTAGTTAAGACATTTCTGATCAAAATGTCATACTAAGGTTAATGCCTGAGTTAACAGTGAGGAACCAGCAGGATTCACATTACTTAATATCTAACCATACCATTATCATTAGTATGAATTAGTATATAGGACAAGTCGTACTACCTACCTATGCAGTAGTATCAATACCAACCTGATGGCAAACTTTCTTTATAAGTAATATGCTCGTAAATAAGGCGGTGCTACCCACCCACCCACTCCCAGATCCCACTCCCAGCACTCAGTCTTTCGTGACGGCAGGAGGTGTGCGAGTTAGCAGCTACTACCACACTTAAAAGCCTCCGGTTGATTTGACACTGGATTATAAGAGTGTCTTTTACGATTCTAGTGACATATTAACAAGATTTCTACACTCAAACGTCTCTGATTGAATTGACTCATACGGAAATTCACGAGTGTTTTTAAGGTTCTGGTGACAATAACAAGACTGTGTTGGTGTTTCCACGTCTCCAATTTATCTTATTACTGGACTAAGCCACGAAACCGAATCACAGAAGCAGGACTACGTTATCAAAGTGAGTGTTTATTTAAGGCGAGCCAGCCAAGGGATAACTCAGGATAAATCATCAAATGCCTTCCGTGCTATCTTTAAATGTTTTTACGTGAGGTAGAGAGGAGGTCCGCCCGACAACAGACCCCGCCGACATCTTAGATCTCTCACTTATCAGCCATTTCGAGTCTTATCTCTCAGTATTATAGACTTGTCTTGCCATAAACATGTAGTCACATTACTAAGCTTTCATATCAGTTACTGAGATACACCTGTCAGCGGCATGTTTAAGTTTGGTGAAGGTTTAAGTACAATGGAGGGTCGACCCCTCCACTTCCCCGCTGCCATCTTGGATACTCGTACGCCTACCCCAGCCCGCCCAGAATCTAGGATTATTTTCTTTAATTCCTGGACAGTTTATTTGGGGTGAATAGTAGTGTTTGATGCTTTCTATAAGTATTTCGTTGTGTTCAAAGTGCTTTCAGTGCGTGTCTGGGGCGCAGCATGCTGTTATTGGTGTTGTTTTTGTGTTAGATAAGGTTGTTTTTTGGCGCCAAAATTTCAGGACCATTTTGGGAAACTTTTTGTTAGAGGCAGTATCAAGATGTTATTGTTTAAAAAATACTTGATATGTTTTTAAGTGTTTCGCTTTCCTGGTCAGTGGAATTAGTGGAGAGTAGAATTCTTTTCTAACGATGCTAATGTTCCAATAATAGTTTTGTTGGTACCCTGTGAATTATTTATTTCTGGCTCTAACTTTCTCAAAAGTGTTGGAAAAGACTCTTCATATTCTTTAAGTGTGTTTCGTTCCTTTGAAGGGAGAACGGGTGGACTTAATTTTTTTTAAAGATGGGTCAAGGTTCCAACATTTTTTTTATAGTTCTTTTAAAAGATCTTCAATATTACCGGGGTTTGGAATCTCTTTATATTTTTGGTACTAGTTAAAATATATGCCAAGTCAGAATATGTAAAGCATTCGGGTCTGGCGGCGTTTTTTCGAGAGGTCATTTTCAAAATGATTTACATGACGTATATAAGCCCACCAAGCTAGGCCAGGGCTGTGACGTCATCAGACCACCGGGCCAGGCCGTGACGTCATCGGTCCACCGGGCTGGGCCGTAACGCCACTAAGGCGGGAGTCTCCCACAGATGTTTTCCCTTCTTGGTGCTCTTCGTCCATATCGAACATGATTTACCGTGTTATATCGAGTGTGTGTGTGTGTGTGTTGTTCGAGCTTGCGTGTTGCCTTATTTTTCGTTTTATTAATGGTTATATTGTGTGTGTGTGTGTGTGTTGTACGTTGTTATTTATGGTTTTATTAATGGTTATAGTGTGTGTGTGTGTGTGTGTGTGTGTGTGTGTGTGTGTGTGTGTGTGTGTGTGTGTGTGTGTGTGTGTGTGCGTGCGCTGCTGAGGGGGAGACAAAGGTAGGCGCTGGCTCCATCACTCATGACTACAGTCTACCCTGGCTCGTCCCTCACTCTGAAACACTTCCCCAGCGCCTCCACTACTTTCAAAAGACTACGACTACGACAACATAAACAATCTTTCAATGTTTTGGCCTAGTGATTCGTGATACACACAGTACTGCCTTCTGTATTAATGAAAAAAATCTGCTAATATATACATAAAAATACTACCTACGCCACTGAGTATGAGGAGGAGGATGAAACGGAGTATACACAGTTTCTCTCTCTCTCTCTCTCTCTCTCTCTCTCTCTCTCTCTCTCTCTCTCTCTCTCTCTCTCTCTCTCTCTCTCGTGTCATCTAACACATCTCATATCTCTCTTCCCCAGGGTGATAGCGGCGGGCCCTTGATGGAGCAGGTACCAGTGGGTGGCGCCTCCTGCGAGCACACTGTTGTGGGTGTGGTGAGCTTCGGGGTGGGCTTGAAACACTCTCGCTGCGGACGCCTGGGTGTGTATGCGCGGGTCTCTTCCTACCTGGACTGGATAACTGGTATTATTGCCCCCAACAGCACAGGACAGGGCGCCTACCACACCACCACCACCACCACTACATCCACTAACTCTTCCACCACCAACGTCACTACCACCACAACCACCGCAGCTACCACCACTGCCAGGGTGACCGCTACTACCGAGTCAGTCCCGGAGTTGTTATAGTTGGTGTTCGAGAGGATGACGCGAGGCCTGTGATACAATAACTCCCATTCTTTTGACTTTCAACTGCAATTCTAGTATGCCTTTTTTTTATATAGTTTTTTTTCCCCTTGGCAGTTCTCCCTCTTACATAAAAAAAAGTAAACATTGACATTTTGCACTGGTTCAAACGTGTCTAGCTGTGGTGACCTCAATATCAGCTCAAACGCATATCAAGCTCAATCAAATGTTTAAATGCTAAGTGTATCATCAACTACGGGTGTGTATAAGGTGTTGTTCGCATGTTTGTGTGTATATACTAAGAGAAAAGAGTATTTAGGTAATTTCCTTTTGTTTTACACTTGTTTCAGTATTAAACCAATCACTAAGGTAGCTACGAGCAGCATTGGTTTCCTACTGAAAATACGATTTCCCAGAAATCAACCTGTTTCGGATATTCTACGAAGGAGATATGGACACTTGTTTCGTGTTGTACTTTCTTGCTTGGTCGTATTGAGTGTCTTGAGTTGACAGTCAGTTCGTTAAGGCATGAATGACTTACTGTGGAAATTAATTGTTCCTGATAGATATTGTTACCAGTACAAACTTGCGACAAAAAAAAATAACAGAAGAATAGTCCCATATATAAGCATACAAACATTCGCTGATAAAGTTTTCCCTCTTAGTGATTCGTAATGAAAATAAGAAAAAAAAAAAATGACATTACTCAACATTTAAATAATTGAGACACTCCTTTAAAGCTTACATTTTCTATAGATTCCCCACACATCCATTTTCTCTTCGCTTACCAAGGTACAAGCATTAGCTAAGGCAGATAGTAAGAAGTTCCTTGTTGAGTGTCATTTCAGTGCAATTTCCTGTGAAGATATGATTAAAGATTAGAGACAAATTGGCAACAGAAAGAAGAAACATATTTTGATGCTAGGAAGAAAGCAGGAAACCACACGTACAAGGAGGAAAACAACTAGTGGTTTGCTTCCGTGTCTGTTTGAGTTTCTACTTACACCAGAGTTTTTTTACGTGTTTGATGACTACCTGGTGACTGTTTTTTACTGCCTTCTTCGTCATTGACTTAACCCCTTCAGTACTGGAACGCATTTTTACCTTGAGTTTTGGGTGTGATTAGACAATTTTATTTACATTAGGAAGGTTCTGAAGATGAGAAGATTAATGGCCAGTCTTCACTATTTTAAGCCTGTCAGTACTGCAATGCATTTTTACCTTGAGTTTGGGTAGGATTAGACGATTTTATTTATATTAGGAAGAATCTATGAAGATCAAGATTAATGGCCAGAGTCTTCACTATTTTAATCCCAACACAAGTTTCTGAAGCTGTATAAAATCACCAAATAGTAAATAGAATAAAATTATGAAAACATGTGCCGATACTGAAGAGGTTAAACGTGTCATTAGAGGGAAGGTGTTCATTAAGTCACGCTCATTGGGAGAGTATAAAAACTTTATTTTGCAGCTTTAGCCATTCAGCAAATTTCTGGTCCTATTTTAATTTGATTCTATTCCATTTATTCTTCCGGAGATTTAAGCAGTGACGAATTTATTACAATGTATTCTTTTCACTGTCGTTGTAAAGATCTAGACAGTGTATTAGATTATATTCACTTCCACTGCCGTTGTAAATATCAGCAGAAATTCGCTGTTTGGTCACATGAGTCTTTTCTCCACCAGGGCGAGACACCAGGGCACTGTTGAGATGTAAAGGCAGGAAGATTTTTATATTTCTTTAATTAAAATTATATACACATATCAATGTAAACGCAAATACACAAATACAATACAGCACAAACATTTTTAAACCCCTAAGAGAGAGAGAGAGAGAGAGAGAGAAAATTACCCAACTATGAAAAATTATATGGAAGACATAATCTCTGCATAAAAATATTTCGCATGGAATGTGCATATCAGTGTTTTACTTCCTCTGACCACGCAATGCAATTCAGATTTTGTAAGCTTTTAATCCTGTCTTGTTCTGCTGGATATTGTCTAGAAACCAGCAAGAGGAACATACACACTTCAATACGTACACAATACATTTACGCAAGTTTTATGTTTACACGCAGTATTCATTTCGTCACCTTCCTCTACACCAATAAATAAGTTAAGTATATAAATAGATTCATTATCACGTGGAGGCGGACCTGGCTGTGTGTGGGAACGTCGATGACTTCTCGTTTGCAAGGGACCTCGCGGCAGAACTCCTTACGTTGTACAGATGACGGGGCGGTAGTTTCCTCGATGCCACGGGGCTTGTCCTGCTGGCTGGGGGCGACTGGTTTCGTGACACCGCTGGGGATATTCTGTCACCAAAAGCTGGTTGGTTTCCGGTGATCCCCGAGCGTGTCCTGTCCACGGGGGGAGGATGATTTCTTGTTACCACTGGGGATTTCCTGTCTACTGGGGATGAGTGACCTCTTGTCAACACTGGGGATGAGTGGCCTCTTGTTAACACTGGTGGGGGATGTTTTCTTGTTGACACTGAAGGTTTCCTATCAATTGGGGGTGAATGGTTTCTTGTCACTGGGGACGTTCTGTCAGTAGGTGAATGGCTCCTTGTTATACCTCTGTGATTTGCGTCAGTGGAAGACCGACTATTTGTTTCCACGGACGGTTTTTTGTCAGTGTGGGACTGACTTCTTGTTACTACAGAGTATGTAACGTCAGATGGGGACTGCCTGCTTCTTGTTACTCCTGGGGGTGGGTATATAGAATCAGCTGGAGGAGAGCGGCTTCTCGTTGCCACAGGGGATACAGGGTCAGCTGGGGGAGAGCGGCTCCTTGTTACCATCGGGGATATAGCGTTGCTGACTTGCTCCTGGTTCCTTATGACCTGCGGGGCTGTCCTGGCGGAGGAAGGTTTTGCTGTCGGCCTTCTCTGCACGAGGGAGATGAAGGAGGGTTTGGACTCTTCATCGTCCTGGATCTTGGGTGTGCCAGGCTGGAGGGGCCGCCGAAGTATAATCTTGCCTCGTGAACGAAGTCGCGGGAACCTTCGAATGACTAGAGGTGGAAGGTCCTTTCTCTTGAAGTATCTCGTAACTCCACCATCGTTTTCCTCCATTTCGTCCTCTTCCTCACCACCCTCATCATCGTCCTCCTCTTCTTCGTCCTCCTCCTCATCTTCATCATCTTCCTCAGATTCCTCGCTACTGCTGCTGCTGTCTTCGTATTCGTCGCCTAAGTTCTGCACGTGCTGGGAAAGGAGACTCACGAACCTGTCACTCTCGGGGGCGTCAAGGTCACTCACGAAGCCCTTTAGTGTGTCAGTGAGGCTCCTGGGCTGAAGATCTTCCATCCTCGTCAGATCTGGGATGAAGGAAGACGGTATTTTGATGTGTCCTATTAGCTTCTCATCGTCTTCATTCTCCGTGATGAATGGAAGGAAGAGAACCATTTCGTCGTCGTCCTCTTCGTCGCTATCGTCTTCTTCGTATCCCTCATCCTTATCGTGTTCGTGGGTCAGGGCGGTGGTTGGAAGGGGCTTGCGTGGGTGGCCTCTCAGGACGATGAATAGTGGGTGATGTGGGACTCTGGGCCTCTCGTCACTGTCCTCGTCACTGTCCTCGTCACTGTCCTCGTCACTGTCCTCTTCATCATCGTCATCTTCATCATCATCATCATCATCATCATCATCTTCTTCTTCTTCTTCTTCTTCTTCTTCTTCTTCTTCTCTTCCTCCTCCTCCTCTTCTCCTCCTCCTCCTCCTCCTCCTCCTCCTCCTCCTCTTCCTTCTCACCCTCTTCCTCCTCCTCACCCTCCTCTTCCTCCTCCTCACCCTCTTCCTTCTCCTCACCCTCTTCCTCCTCCTCACCCTCTTCTTCCTCCTCCTCACCCTCTTCCTTCTCCTCACCCTCTTCCTCCTCCTCACCTTCTTCTTCCTCCTGACCCTCTACCTCCTCCTCACCTTCTTCTTCCTCCTCACCCTCTTCCTCCTCCTCACCCTCTTCCTTTTCCGCCTCCTCATCACCCTCCTCCTCCTCCTCCTCCTCCTCCTCCTCCTCCTCCTCCTCTCTCAGTCCCTCGCCCCTGGTCTCCTTGACGCCAGGGAGTTTGAAGAAGTCCAGGAATCGAACATTGGGTCGCTCAGTTGGTCTTGAGCGCGATGGTCCAGATAAAGTAGTGGGCTCTTCCTCCTCCTCTTCCTTTTCCTCCTCCTCTTCCTTCTCCTCCTCCTCCTTCTCCTTTTCACCTTCTTCCTTTTCCTCCTCTTCTTCTTCTTCTTCCTTTTCCTCTTCTTCTTCTTCTTCTTTTTCTTCTTCTTCTTCTTCTTCTTCTTCTTCTTCTTTCCTTCTTCCTTTTCTTCTTTTTCTTTTCCTTCTTCCTCTTCTTCTTCTTCTTCTTCTTCTTCTTCTTCTTCTTCTTCTTCTTCTTCTTCTTCTTCTTCTTCTTCTTCTTCTTCTTCTTCTTCTTCTTCTTCTTCCTCGTCATCATCATCATCATCGTCGTCGTCGTCCTCGTCTTCCTCGTCGTCATCTTCATCTTCTTCCGAAGAATCTTCTTCAGAAGAGTCCTCCTCTGAAGAAGAATCTTCTTCCTCTTCCTCATCACTATCTTCATCATCATCATCCTCGTCTTCCTCTTCTTCCTCGTCCTCGTCTTCCCCCTCCTCCTCCTCCTCCTCCTCCTCTCCCTCCTCTTCTTCTTTTTCCTCATCATCTTCACCAATATCTTCTTGATCTTCCATTTTCTTTTCTTCTTCCTCCTCATCCTTCCCTCGCAGGCCATCCACCATCTTCTTCCTCTGCACGGGTATCTTGAAGAAGTCAAGCAAGGAAAGCCTGTGATCCTCTTCCTCCTCCTCCTCTTCATCATCGTTTTCTTCCATTTCTTCGAGTTTACCATCCTCTTCCTCCCTCTCTTTAATACCTCCCGTAGGGTCCCACACTCCTGACGCGGGAGGCTTGTAAGAGTAGCCGGAAAATAGACTTCCTTCCTTCTTCTTCCCTTCTTCATCTGATCCCCGTCTGCCGAAGAAGTTGAAGAGGAGGTCATCTTCTTCTGAGGATGACGAGCCTTCTTCTGAGGAGGAGTCTTCGTCTGAGTCCTCTTCCTCATCAGAGTCTTCTTCGTCCTCATCATCGTCTTCCTCCTCTTCTTCATCATCATCTTCTTCTTCCTCATCTTCTTCATTGTCTTCATTATCACCTTCTTCTTCCTCCTCTTCTTCTCCTACCTCATCTTCATCCTTTTCTTCTTCCTCTCCTTCATTATCCTCCTCTTCTCCTTCATCTTCCTCATCTTCGCCTTCCTCTTGTTCACCTTCTTCCTCTTCATCCTCTTCGTCACCTTTACCATCACCCTTTTCTTCTTCCTCTCCTTCATTATCCTCCTCCTCTTCTCCTTCACCTTCCTCATCTTCTCCTTCCTCTTGTTCACCTTCATCATTCTCTTCGTCTTTACCATCACCCTCTTCTTCTCCTTCCTCTTCCTCTTCTTCTTCCTCGTCACCACCTTCTTCTTCTTGTTCCTCCTCGTCGTTCTCTCCTCCCTCACTCTCCTCCTCCTTGGCTCTGACTGAAGGCATTGGCATCTTGAAGAGGTCCAGTAAAGAGAGACTAGGGCGGTCAATCTTCCCTGAACCTTCAATTTCTTCCCCGTGGCTCTCCTCCTCCTCCTCCTCCTCTTCTTCTTCTTCTTCTTCTTCTTCTTCCTCTTTCTCTCCTCCTCCTCCTCCTCCTCTTCCTCCTCCTCTTCCTCCTCCTCCTCCTCCTCCTCCTCTTCTTCTTCTGATTCTTCTTCTTCCGAGTCCTCCTCCGATGATGAATCTTCCTCTGAGGATGACGAAGAATCTTCCTCTTCGTCTTCATCTTCATCTTCCTCTTCTTCATCTTCGTCCTCTTCTTCCTCCTCTTCATCTTCGTTTTCGTCCTCATCTTCACCTTCGTCGTCCTTTCCTTTCTCGCTATCCTCCTCATCCTCCTCGTCTTCCTCTTCCTCCCCTTCTTCTTCCTCCCTTTCCTCCTCTTTTACACTTTCCTTCCCCTTCCTCCTCTGCGTTGGTATCCTAAAGAAGTCTAACAACGATAATTCATGGCCCTCTTCTTCTTCTTCCTCCTCTTCCTCTTCCCCTTCCTCGCCCTCTTCATCGCCTACGTGGTCCTTAAAGTCTTTAGTGGGTATAGGATTCCACGCCCCAGAAGCAGGAGGGCGATAGGAGTAGCCAGTGAAGAGGACTCCTTTGTCATCCTCCTCAGAAGATGATGAGCCTTCTTCTGAAGAGTCCTCGTCTGATTCCTCTTCTTCGTCTGATTCTTCGTCTTCGTCTTCTTCGTCTTCTTCTTCCTCTTCTTCGTCTTCGCCTTCTTCGTCTTCGCCTTCTTCTTTTTCTTCGTCTTCTTCTTCGTCTTCTCCTTCTTCTTTTTCTTCGTCTTCTTCTTCTTCTTTTTCCTCGTCTTCTTCTTCGTCTTCTCCTTCTTCTTTTTCCTCGTCTTCTTCTTCGTCTTCTCCTTCTTCTCCTTCTTTGCCTTCATCTTCTTCCCCTTCTTCTTCTTCTTCATCTTGCCTTCTTCTTCTTCTTCTTCTTCTTCACCTTCTTTCTCTTCTTTTTCTTCACCTTCGCCTTCTTCTTCGTCTTCTCCTTCTTCTCCTTCCTTGCCTTCTTCTTCTTCCCCCTCTCCTTCTTCATCTCCGCCTTCTTCTTCTTCGCCCTCATCTCCTTCTTTGCCTTCTTCTTCCCCTTCTTCTTCATCTCCGCCTTCTTCTTCGCCTTCTTCTTCTTCGCCTTCTTCTCCTTCTTGCCTTCTTCTTCCCCTTCTTCTTCATTTTCTTCTTTCTCTTCTTTTTCTTCACCATCTTCACCTTCTCCCTCTTCTTCGTCCCCTTCCTCTCCTTCTCTCTTTCCTTCCTCTTCTTCTTCCTCTTCATCTCTTTCACCTTCTTTGTCTTCTTCTTCTTCCCCTTCTCCTTTTTCGCCTTCTTCGTCTTCTTCACCTTCTTTGCCTTCTTCTTCCTCTTCTTTCTCTTCTTCTCCCTCTTCTTCTTCACCTTCTTCCTCTCCTTCGCCTTTCTCACCATCTACTTCCTCTTCCTTTCCTCCTTCTCCACCTTCTTCGCCCTCTTCTTCCTCTTCTTCTCCTCCTTCACCTTCTCCTTCCTCTTCTTCGTCTTCCTCTCCTCCTTTCCCTTCTTCGTCTTCTTCCTCATCTCCTTCACCTTCGCCTTCTTCTTCCTCTTCCTCTCCTCCATCTGCTTCAGTCTCTTCCTCTTCCTCCTTTTCCTCTTCTTCGTCATCCTTTCCTTCTCTATCCTCCTCTCCTTCCTCCTCCTCCTTGTTCTCCCAATTTTCCTCATCATCATCCTCTTCTTCCATCTCCTCTTCCTCTTGATCTTCTCTCTCACCATCTTCGCCGCCTGCGGGAGAGAATCCTTTTTGTCCTCGTGTTTCTGTAGGATTCCACGCCCCAGAGGCAGGAGGGCGGTAGGAATAGCCAGGAAACACGAGTCCTTCCTCTTCCTCTTCCTCCTCCTCTTCCTCTTCCTCTTCTTTCTTCTCTTGTGACCGCCGCCTGCCGAAGTAACGTTGGAACAAGTCGACTTCCTCTGAAGATGATGAGTCTTCTTCTTCTTCGCTTTCTTCTTCGTCTTCTTCAGCAGCCTGTTGTTGTTTGCGTTTTCTGTTGAAGAACCACGCAAAAGGATCGTTCTCTTCTTCTTCTTCTTCTTCTTCTGAAGATGAATCGTCCTCGTCTGACTCGTCTTCTTCTTCTGATTCTTCGTCTTCGTCTTCATCTTCATCTTCCTCTTCTTCACCCTCCTCTTCATCCTCCCCTCCTCCTCCTCCTCCTCCTCCTCCTCCTCCTCCTCCTCTTCATCATCATCATCATCACCATCATTCTTCTTCGAGTCTTCCTCTGAGGACGAATCTTCTTCTGATGAGGAATCTTCTGAAGAATCTTCCTCCTCTTCGTCTTCGTCATCTTCATCTTCTTCATCATCTTCCTCCTCTTCATCATCTTCTTCTTCGTCATCTTCCTCCTCCTCCTCCTCCTCCTCCTCCTCCTCCTCCTCCTCCTCCTCCTCCTCCTCCTCCTCTTCATCATCTTCCTCTTCACCATCTTCTTCTTGATCTTCCTCGTCTTCATTCCCTTCATCTTCTTCCTCTTCTTCTCCCTCCTCCTCTTCCTCTTCCTTCCCTTCTTCTTCCTCATCCTTCTTATCTTCCTCCGGCTTACTCTTCCTTGTTGGTATCTTGAAGAAGTCCAGCAAGGAGAAACCTATATCCTCCTCTTCCTCTTCCTCTTCCTCCTCTCCCTCTTCCTCCTCCTCTCCTTCTCCCTCCTCCTCTTCAACTTTATTCTCATCTTTTTCCTCTTGATCATTTTCTTCGTCTTCGTTTTCTTCTCCATCTTCTTCCTCTTGCTCTTCTTCCTCTCCCTCTCCCTTTTCGTCTCCTTCCTCCTCTTCTCCTTCACCCTCTTCATCTCCTTCTTCTTCTTCTTCTTCTTCTTCTTCTTTCTCTTTATCTGCCTCGTTTTCGCCTTCTTCCTCTTCACCTTCCTTCTCTTCTCCTTCTTCCTCTTCCTCTTCTTCTCCTTCTCCTTCTCTTTCACCTTCTTCCTCTTCCTTTCCGTCTCCTCCCTCTTCTTCTTCCCCTTCTTCTTCTTCTCCCTCTTCCTCTTCCTTTTTGTCTCCTCCCTCTTCTTCCTCGCCTTCTTCTCCTTCTCCTTCTTCTTCTTCTTCTCCTCCTCCTCCTCCTCCTTCTTCTTCTTCTTCCTCTTCTTCTTCTCCTCCTTCTTCCTCTTCTATTCCGTCTCCTCCTCTTCTTCTTCCCCTTCTTCTCCTTCTCCCTCTTCCTCTTCCTTTCCATCTCCTCCCTCTTCCTCTTCCTCTTCTCCTTCTTTATCTTCCTCTTCTTCTTCTTCTCTATGTTTATGTCCCTTTCCTTCCCAGTTTTCTTTCTCGTCCTCCTCTTTCTTCCTCTTTCTTATGTAATTTCCCTCTCCAATTTTCCTCTTTGCCCTCCTCTTCTTTTTCTTCGCCCTCCTCTTCCTCCTCTTCTTCTTCCTTGTCTCCTTCCTTTTTGTCTCCTTCTTCCTCTTCTTCTCCTCCTTCCTCCTCTTCTTCCTCTTGTTCACCTTCCTCCTTTTCTCCATCCTTTTCTTCTCCTCCCTCCTCTTCTTCTTCCTCTTGTTCACCCTCTTCCTTTTCTCCTTCTTTTTCTTCTCTTCCCTCCTCTTCTTCCTCTTGTTCACCTTGTTCCTCTCCCTCTTCCTTTTCGTCTTCTTTTTCTTCTTCATCTCTTCCCTCCTTTTCTTCTCCTCCCTCCTCTTCCTCCTCTCCCTCCCCTTCTTCTCCTCCCTCCTCTTCTTCCTCTTGTTCACCTTTTCCCTCCTCCTCTTCCTTTTCATCTCCTTGCTCTTGTTCTTCCTCTTCCTTTTCATCTCCTTGCTCCTCTTCTTCCTCTTCGTTCTCCTCTCCTCCTTCCTCACCTTCCTCTTGTTCTTCTTCCTTTCCATCTTCATCTTCCTCTTGTTCTTCCTCTTCTTTTCCGTCTTCCTCCTCTTCCCCTTCCTCCTGTTCTCCCTCCTCGTTATCTTCCTCTTCCTCTTCCTTTTCGTCTACTCCTTTTCTATCTTCTTCTTGCTCTTCCTCTTCTTTTCCATCTCCTTCTTCCTCACCGTCTTGTTCTTCTTCTTCTTTTTCGTCTTCTTCCTCATCCTCTTCTTCCTCTTCGTTCTCCTTTTCACCATCTTCCTCCTCCTCACCCTCACCTTCACCTGCTTCTTCCTCCTCCTCTTCCTCCTCTTCTACACCTCCCTTATCTGCCTCCTCCTCCTCCTCCTCCTCCTTCTCTCCTTCCTTCTGGTCAGTGCCAAGGAAGATACTCCACCGGTTTGAGGAAGGAACGTTGAGGAAAGTGTGTAAGGAAGGCCTCTGTCTCTCTCTGTCTCTCCTCCTACTGCTGGGGACTGAGATACTAGACTCCTCTTCTTCCTCTTCTTCTCCCTCCTCTTCCTCTTCTTCTTTCTCTTTTTCGTCCTCACTTTCTTCCTCTTCCTCATCTCCCTCCTTTTCCTCGTCTTCTTCTTCTACTTCTTCTTCCTCTTCTTCTTTTTCCATCTTTTTAGTCTCTTCGTCGTTTTCTTCTTCCTTTTCCTTTCCTTCCTCCTCCTCCTCCTCCTCCTCCTCCTCCTCCTCCTCCTCCTCCTCCTCCTCCTCCTCCTCCTTTTCTTCTTCTTCTCCTCCCTTTCCTTCCTTATCCTCTTCTTCCTCCTCCTCGTCTGCCTCTGCATCCTTTTCATTATCATGATCTTCTTCTTCTTCTTCTTCTTCTTCTTCTTCTTCTTCTTCTTCTTCTTCTTCTTCTTCTTCTTCTTCGTCCTCATCTTCTTCTGCTCCATCTTCTTCCTCATCCTCTTCTGAATCTTCGTCCTCCTCCGAATCTTCCTCTGAAGAGGAGTCTTCTTCTGAAGAATCTTCCTCTTCGTCATCATCATCCTCATCATCTTCCTCTTCATTATCATCTTCACCTTCATCTTCATCTTCTTCATCTTCATCGTCTTCTTCTTCTTCTTCTTCTTCTCCCTCTCCTTCTTCTTCTTCATCTCCTTCCTCTTCCGAATCCTCCTCTTCTGAATCTTCTTCAGAAGAAGAATCTTCTTCTGAAGAGGAGTCTCCTGAAGTATCATCTTCCTCTTCGTCATCATCCTCCTCTTCACTGTCTTCTCCTTCCTCCTCCTCCTCTTCTTCCTCCTCCTCCTCCTCCTCCTCCTCCTCCTCCTCCTCCTCCTCCTCCTCCTCCTCCTCTTTCATTCCTTCATCTTCTCCTTCTCCATCTTGTTCCTCCTCGTCCTCAGACAGTGGGGAGCCCTCATCCGCTGACTCGTATCCCTCGTCCTTGTCTTCTCGAGTGCCGGGGCGTGCCAGGGAGGGGCGGCGGTGGCGGTAGCGGGGGAACACACTCACTCGCGGCTTTTCTTCCTGCTCTTCTTGTTTTTCCTTTTCCGCTCGCTGCCTTCCGAAGAAACGAGCGAGGAATTCATTTTTCTTTGAAGAGTCCTCCTCCTCCTCTTCCGCCTCCTCCTCCCCACCAGACTTTTGCTTTCTGGAGGGAGACCTGTTGAAGAACCACGAGAAGGGACTCTTTTCCTCTTTCTCTTCTTCCTCATTATCTTCCTCATCTTCCTCTTCTTTCTCAGCATCTTCATCTTCCTTATCTTCCTCTTTCTCTTCGTGCTCTTCCTCTTCATCTTCGTCTTGTTCTTCGTCCTCAGCCTCTTCCTCCTCTCCTCCGTCTTCCTCCTCAAACTTCCTGTCTTGTGTCCGTGAGCGTGTGCGAGACTTGTCATGGCCGGCGTCCTTCAGCCTGGTGCTTCCTGGCCGCTCCCTCTCCTGCGCAGGGAATTTGAAGACGCTGTGCAGAGGAAGCGTGAAGTCATCTTCCTCATCATCATTCTTGTTCTTCTTCGAGAACCCGAAGAAGGGGAAGGCGGGGGTGTACTCCTCCTCTTCGCTGTCTTCGTTCACCCCACGCCCTTCCTCATTCAGCACCTCGTACACAAACACAGGACGCGGCTCTTGACTTTGACTCTCTGAGGACTTGCTTTCGTCCTCGTCCTTCCTCAGCATCACCGGCAGCCTGTAGAAGTCCTCCTCACTCTCTGACTCTCCGCCAAACTTCGCCGCGTTCCTCAGGCTGTTGAAGGGAGAGCTGCTGAAGGCGGAGTTACTGAAGGGCGGCACTTTATCCACGTCCTCTTTGGAGAGGCCGCGGGGCTCGCCAAACAGCATGTGGAACACCTCGTTGTTGAAAGGGTGCACGTCGTTGTGGTCAGTGATCTCAAAATGCGAGAACGGGTCGAAGATTTCCAGCGAAGTCATCCAGAAGTGGCTTGGGTCCCCTGCGCCGCGCGTGCCGCTGCCCTCACCGCTGCCAGACCTGTCGGGAAAGGTCATTGGGAGTCACCGATCTTTTGTTGTAAGCCTCCTTGTGATCCTGTGCTGGTTCATTTATATGTGCTTGTATTGATATGTATATCAGCTGTACCTCACTACTTATATATCCTTTATATTTTCGTATTCCTCTGTCTGTCTGTTTATCAATCTAATCAATCTATCTGTGCATCTGTCTATCTATCTGTTAACCTAATATATTCACCTATTTCTTAATATTATTTAGTGCAACCTGTTGATGAATATGTGAGGCTTGTAAGATGGAAGTGGCTGGGACATGTATATAGAAGATATGGACTGGTGCGTGGTATATCAGAATGGGTGGCACCTGGAAGAAGAGGTAGAGGAAGGCCAAGGGAGACGTGGCTGAGGACAATGAAACAAGAAGTGGATGATGAATGTTAGGGACACCTTGAGGAGATAACTCAAGATAGAATGTGATGGCGAGAGTTCATTGAGGCCCTATGCATCCCCGAGGGTGCCACAGGCTATAATTGACTGATTAATTTATTTAGTTTACATTTAATTACATTTATATAGATTCGTCTTAGCTGCTTATATGTCAGTTTCAGTATTCATCCATCTATATCCATCTGTCTATCTATTAATTTGCCTATCTATTTGCCTTCCAATCTACCTACATATTTATACATATCTACCCATCTATAAATTGATTTATGTATGTATGTATGCATGTAAATATGTACTTGTGTATATGTCTGAATCCATCAAAGATAACATGTCCTTACCTTGACGCGTACGGTGAGTGATACCGGGACGCGGGCTGACGGGTTCCTTGTACACTCCTGTCCTCTTCCTCCTCTTCTTTGTCCTTCCTCGCCTCCTCATCACTGGAATCTGTCAGCCACCAAGGTTTCACAGTGGTAAGAACAGGTTTTTGGAAGAAGGACGGGACTTGGGTAGCTCTATGTGGAGTGGGTGTGGAGGTGGTTGGGCGGGGAGTGGCGAAGGTGGGGAAGCGAGGGGAGGGCGTTGAGGAGGGTATTGGGGAGGGCGTGGGGTCCTTTGACATGAAATCGTCGAAGGACATGGAAGGAATGAAGCCTCTTGATATTGAGGTAGTCGGGTCTTTATCCTCCTTCTTCTCCACCTCCTCCTTCTCCTCCTCTTCCTTCTCCTCTGATGTCTTCCTCGAGAATGGGAATCGGTTGAAGTATCTGGAGAAATCGTCATCCTCCTCTGAAGAAGACGAAGAATCCTCCTCATCATCATCATCATCGTCATCTTCTTCGTCTTCTTCATCTTCCTCCTCCTCTTCTTCCTCATCTCCGCCTTCCTCTTCCTCATTTTCCTCATCATCTTCATTTTCCTCTCCCTCCTCCTCTTCTTTCTTTTCCGCATTGTTCCTCAGTGTCACCGTTGGTATCTTGAAGAAGTCCAACAAGGAGAGTTGCTGGTCTCCTTCTTCCTCCTCCTCTTCTTCTTCTTCTTCTTCTTCTTCTTCTTCTTCTTCTTCTTCTTCTCCTTCTTCTCCTTCTGCTTCTTCTCCTTCTCCTTCTTCTTCCTCGCCTTCTTCTCCTTCTCCTTCTTCTTCTCCTTCTTCTTGTCCTTCTTCTCCTTCTTCTTCTTCTCCTTCGTCTTCTTCTGTCCCTTCCTCATTTTCTTCCTCCTTCTCTTCGTCACTGGCTTTTGGAAGGGAAAGACCGAAGAAGTCAAAGTCAAGTCCTTTATTCTTTCCTGCCTCCTGGGGATTCTGATGCTCGTTTACAGGAGGAAGGTAGGACAGAACAGGGAAGGAATTACCTCTCTCTCTTTCCTCCTCCGTTACTTCGCCAAAGAAGGAGAAGAAGTCATTTTCCTCTGAAGATGATGAGTCAGAATCAGAATCTTCGTCATCTTCTTCGTCAGACTCTTCTTCTTCTTCTTCGTCTTCTTCCTCTTCTTCTTCACCTTCACCTTCGTCTTCCTCTTCCTCATCCTCTTCTTCATCTTCTTCACCATCCTTCTCTTCTTCATCTTCACCTTCTTTCTCCTCCTCTTCTTCTTCTTCTTCTTCTTCTTCTTCTTCTTCTTCTTCTTCTTCTTCTTCTTCTTCTTCTCCTTTATCTCCTTCTCCTTCTCCTTTGCTCTTTTGTGTTGCTGAGGGAATTTTGAAGAAGTCCAGAAGGGAAGTCTCGTGTTGCTCCTCCTCCTCCTTCACCCAGCCCCGCAGGTCCAGAGCCTCGCCGTCTTTGAGCGCGCGAAAGTCGGTTGAAAAACTTGCCGCCTCTTCTTCCTCCGAGTCTTCCTTGTTGGAGAACGGAGACCTATTGTAGTATCTCGAGAAAGGCCCGTCGTCTTCTTCGGAGGAGGAGGAGGAAGAGTCTTCATCTGATTCTTCGTCTTCGTCTTCTTCGTCATCATCCTCATCTTCCTCTTCTTCCTCATTTTCTTCGTCTCCCTCTTCTTCCTCCTCCTCCTCATCTTCGCCATCGTTTTCTTCCTTATCTTCCTCCTTCTGTGTTGTTTTCCTCCCCGTTGTCGTCGTCGGTATCTTGAAAAAGTCCAGTAAGGAGGTTTCGTGGTGCTCCTCTTCCTCTTCCGTCCAGCCACGCAGGTCCATCGCCTCACCTTCCTTGGGGCCTTGGTTGGGGACTAACTGGCGGCCTTCCTTCGCTTTCCTCCCTTCTTCTCCCCTCCTTGATCCCTGCAGCCTCAGGGAAGGGAAAGGAGTGGTGTATGAATTTTCCTCTGAGTCACCTTCTTTTGAAAATGGGAATCTATTGAAATATTTTGAAAAGGGATCGTTCTCTTCTTCGTCTTCGTTATCACCGTCTTCCTCTTCTTCTTCATTATCATCTTCCTGTCGCTTTTCATTGTCATCCTCTTTGTCTTTCTCTTCGTGATTAGGCGACCCGAAGTTTCTGAAATCAAATCCTTCATCCTTGTCCTTCTCCTTCGCCTGAGGTCCGCGGCGTCTTGAAGGAGGCGTCGTGGAGAAGTCTGAGAACGTTGCCGCCGCCTCTTCATTTTCCTCCTCCTCCTCCTCTTCCTCCTCCTCCTCCTCCTCGTCTCCGTTAGCCTCTCTCGAGAAAGGGAGCTTGTTGTAGTACCTCGAGAAAGGATCGATTTCTTCAGGGGAGGAAACATCTTCATTTTCTTCAAAGTCACCTTCTGGAATTTGTACGAAGTAATCTGCTCTGTCGTGAGATTTAACTGACGGCCTTTTACCCTTCAGTCGCCCTTCATTGCGTGAAAGAAAGGAAGGCACTTGGTAGGATAAATTAGGAACTCTCTCCAACTTCGATATTCCTCCTCCTGCTCCTCCTCCTTCGTCTATTCCTCCGGGCGGCTCAAAAAAATTCGCGAAGGGGTTCAGCGAGTACTCGAAGGACGCCTCTGAAGACCTCACGTGACCTGCAGAGGTATCGTGGTCGTGTTCTGGCTCATTGGAGTCGTCGTGGCCCGGATGCTGGTGGTCGGCGTGGTAATGGTAGGGCGGCGAGGCGGGAAGCTCAGGCCGGGCCACCACCACTCCCGCCGCCAGCAGGGTGGCGGCCGTGCACAGCCGTACCTGATGAAGGGAAGGCAAGCGCGGTGAGGGAGTGAGGGTGGATGTGTGTAAGTGTGTTCCTTTTTGTGTGTGTTTGCGGTTAAATCTTTATTGTAGGATTAACAAAACACACGGCTGTTGATATTCCTGTCTTGGAGGTCTTGTTTTTGTCTTGAAGTCTGTTTACTAAATAATTACTTGATCTTCTGATTTTTGTTCTCTTCGTTTGTCTTCCCGTCCGTCTCACCGTCTGTTTTTCCGTCTCTCTTCCTCTGCCTGTCTCTCTGTCCCTAGAAATCCATTCCTGCAGCCTCCCACGGCCTCCTGTTGTCGCGGCATGGGTCAACACGGGCATAGGTGAGCCACGCCTTTTTAATTAAGCACGATGGACCAAGCGATCTTTACCTGCGAACCGGAACGTTGGAAAGTGGGAGAATCAATTTGGTTCACTGTCGGCATAAGCACTGCAGTAATTTAGTTTTTTTTTCACTGCTTTCTCTCAGTAACCTGATTGTAATATTCTCACTCCCGTTAATATTTTGCATGAAGGAGTGTGTGTGTGTGTGTGTGTGTGTGTGTGTGTGTGTGTGTGTGTGTGTGTGTGTGTGTGTGTGTGTGTGTGTGTGTGTGTGTGTGTGTGTGTGTGTGTGTGTGTGTGTGTGCAGTGATAGTTTTAATTTAAATGGTGAAGTGTTTATTACAATCCTGGTCAGATTTTACTGATTTCTTTCTCTTTATTCTTTCTTTTTTTCTTCATGAGTTCTTTATGTGACCATGTTGAACCATTCCCCGGACACTCCACTTGGGCGAGGTCGGAGGAAGTGTTAGTGGGTTACTTGAAGGTGATTGCAACCCATTAGATGACTTGCTAAACGGTCTGTTCTTGGTGGGTTCCATGCACGTGTGTCTGCCCAGTACATCATCTCCTTAAACAGAGCTATAATTTTTGTGTCCGGAAAAAGATGAGACCACCGAGAAAGAAAGAAGGTAAAAGAGACACAAGATGAAGCAGAAGCACTATATAATTATGTTCGTTAAGGTTTTTCTCCGTTGTTTTAGTCTCCCTATCACTTTTCCTTCATGTCTACTGATGAACTGAGAAGAAAACTGTTGTCTTTCATTTGCCCAGGTGAAGTTACGTAGACGTTGAATTAGCCTACACACACACACACACACACACACACACACACACACACACACACACGGTACACGTATTCTTATGTCTTGTGACTAAAAACGTCGGTTCACTTTCGCTATCACTTGGAACCTCAGGATTACGACATGCATGACCGATTTATCTATTCCTCTCCTTCTCCTCCTCCTCCTCCTCCTCCTCCTCCTCCTCCTCCTCCTCCTCCTCCTCCTCCTCCTCCTCCTCCTGCACTACCTTCAGTTATCAAAGTCCTTCTTCCCTTTATACTACCACAATCCAACGTTACTCTTTTCAAGAAGTTAAAGGAAACAAGACAAAAATCACATTCAAACAACACCTGTCATACATGCGGCCTTAATCAGTAGCTCAGGTAACACCACACCTGTCTCAAAGCAGCCTAGATGACCCATGTACGCATAACATTTTTTCTATAGGTGAGTTTTTCCCCTCCTTAGTCAGTGTTCATCGGCCAGATTTGCAAATGTGATGGTATAGGTGAGTGTGCGACCTTCAGACCAGGCAATGTCACTGCTGGGATGCCTAAAGGAGGTGGCTCAGTGATATTGTAGTTGTCAGTTTCGCAAGTAAGTGAAAGGAAGCTGTAGAGAGTTAGGAGTGAAGGTAGAAACTGATTGACTGAATGCTTGGTAGATTGATGGTTTAGTAAGTCATAGTTATAAAGATGTAATTATGAAAAGTCTTAAAGTCACTCGTTAATCAAAGCATGTGATGAAAGAGTATATTATTTTGTATACCGAATGAAAGAGGAAAGTGTGTTAGTCTGCCAGTAATGAGTGAAGAATTAAAGTAAGTAATGAAAGGATAAGTGTATTAAGGGTTTACGTTCTTGATTATGGCGAATTGCGAATGAAAGCAAGTTAGCAGTGAAAGGATCTCTATTGAACTTTTTGTCATGGTTCGAGTTTAAGTAGAAAAAATGAATATGCACTAATTCACACCTATATAAATTTGTTCTAACTAAATGAAAAAAATATATGTTGGCATAAACTCAATACGATAATATCAACACACACACACACACACACACACACACACACACACACACACACACACACACACACACACACACACACACACACACACACTACACAGTCCAGGTAATTTTCTCTACTAAGATAATTGTAGAAAAAAAAATCCGGTTATAAATTTTAGTAGTAACTGGTAATCTGTGCAAAACCGGACCTGTGTGTGTGTGTGTGTGTGTGTGTGTGTGTGTGTGTGTGTGTGTGTGTGTGTGTGTGTGTGTGTGTGTGTGTGTGTGTGTGTGTGTGTGTGTGTGTGTGTGTGTTATACTGAATCAGCCTGAGGGAGTGGAAGAGGGCCAACATTTACATATTTACACAGTTTATGATATTTGTATTAGTGCATTTGCTTCGTAACAAGACAAACAGACAGACAGACAGGCAGACGGATAAACCCCACAAACTAACACAAGATGACACAAAATAACACTATCACTCATTCCATCAGTATTGCATTGTCAAAACCTCATAACCTTCAAAGTTCAAACATTCTTCTAAGTATTGAACACTCGAGGGCCTAGAAAGAAGTGTACGTGTGTGTGTGTGTGTGTGTGTGTGTGTGTGTGTGTGTGTGTGTGTGTGTGTGTGTGTGTGTGTGTGTGTGTGTGTGTGTGTGTGTGTGTGTGTGTGTGTGTGTGTGTGTGTGTGTGTGTGTGTGTGACATTAACAGCCCCGGGACGCTCCCATTAAAAGTACACTTGATATTACTCATTGCATAAGATATTGATAACGTAGTAGGCCGATGTGCGTGCTTATGTGTGCGTGCGTGTGCGTGTGCGTGCGTCCGCGTGCGTGCATGTGCCTGTGTATGTGTGTGTGCTAAAACTCATATGTTAGTGGAACGAAAGGGTAAATAAGAGACAAGGTACAGGAATACTACAGTAAATACACAGAAAATAAAGGACATAGGGAAGGAAAGGATAAAAATAGAAGAATCAAGGTCACCATTAGGGAAGAGATAGGGTAAGGCAGGGTAAGGAAGGGAAGAGGGGGGGATCAGGGAGGAGAGATGGGGTAGTGGGGGTAAGGGAGAGGAGTGAGCGAGGGGGTCAGTGGCATTATCCAGACTTGCTGACCTCTTAAAAGGCGACTATTGGGGGGTAGGGATGATGGGAGGGGGCGAGAGGTGGGTAGGGGGACTGGGAGCAGGTGACACCCATGTTGCAAGCCTGACCTCACTTGCTTTTGATCTCCTCCTCCTCCTCCTCCTCCTCCTCCTCCTCCTCCTCCTCTTGCTTCGATTAAAAACCATATCCAT
>NC_059282.1:3439769-3527269 GCF_017591435.1 Portunus trituberculatus
CCCTAAGGTTCACTGATCGCATGACATTTCAGATGGCGCTGTGTTGTGACTTATGGCTCATTGAAGCAATATTATGTAGTGTGCAAATAGGAGTCTCGTTTTTAACCCCTCTGTAACTACACACAATGCTTTCCTCACACTTAGCCCTGACCTGGAACTATCTCACGCACGTACGTACAACTAACACCTACTGTAAAAATGTCACACTAGTACCTTGAAAAAAAAAAATAAGAAAATAAATATTAGCCCACATACAACATTACCACACTTAGAATGAAAAGGTAAACAGCTCCGTGCAGGCCTGTTGACCACAAGAATCTAACACGCTATGTCAGCTACCTAGTGACCTGACCCTCAGCACCTGGCGGCTCTTGACCTTCAGGTGTGCACGTGACGGGAGGCGAGGCAGCTTTCCACAACATAAATGGCCAAGACAAATTAATCTGCCACACGCGCCAACAAGGTGGGGAAGCCTGTCGATGTGGACTCAGTGACGCGGCTGCTGGGGCGGGGAGAGACTTGAAGAAGTGAACCGTGACTGGAGGAGGGAATATGAGATGTTGGACTAGAGGGTGGTTTGTGGAGAAGAGATTAGTGGAGGGAAGAAAATCACTAGTGGAAAGATGACTTGAAAGAAGGAAAGTAAGCTTTGGAGGAAAGAAAGTGAGGTAGTAAAGATATAAAGATGACTTGTGGAGGGAAGAAAGTAGCATATTAGCAATAGAAACTGACTTGTGGAGAGAGATATGTGATTTAGAGTAATGAAAGTGACTAATGTGAAGGAAGAAAGTGACTTATGAAGGGAAGCAGCTCGTGAAGGGCGGAGGTTTGACAATGTGAGCGACAATGACTTTTACTCTTCACAATCGTCCCACACAGTCACAGAACCATCATCATTTGCCTCCACTACAATAATTTTTATCCCAGTCTTCTTCATTGTTGTCGCGTCGCCTTCACAATGCATTACTGCTCCCAAAATGCCCTTCAAAACTTTCCCTCTTCATCATAATACAGACTCAATTTAATCATATTACAGACTGGATATTTAACCCCTTCAGTACTGGGACACATTTTTACCTTGAGATTTTTGTACCATTAGACCATTTCATTAACATTAGAGGAACGGTTTATGGAGGTCAGAAGATTAATGGCCACAGTCTTCACCATTTCAATCCCCCACATAAGTTTCTGAAGCTGTATAAAATCACCAAATAGTAAGCAGAATGAATATGCAAATGCGTCGTAGTACTGAAGGGGTTAATTCCACTCTCTCTCTCTCTCTCTCTCTCTCTCTCTCTCTCTCTCTCTCTCTCTCTCTCTCAGGGTCACGTGACACAGACAGCATTCCTACAAAGGCAGAGGCAGCTTGGAGTGTCAGCATAACGAAGGAAGGCGGGAGGCAGCAGGTCAGGGAAGCGAAGGGAAAGCAAGACAAGGTGGAACAGGAGAAAAGAAGCGTTAATTAGCATAGTCTAATATACTTACTTCATCAGGCCGGAAATGGAAACGTAAACAGAGGAACGTGCGTCTCACAGGGATGCAGAAATGAGGCTGCGATGAGAGAGAGAGAGAGAGAGAGAGAGAGAGAGAGAGAGAGAGAGAGAGAGAGAGAGAGAGAGAGAGAGAGAGAGAGCAGAGAGAGAGAGAGAGAGAGAGAGAGAGAGAGAGAGAGAGGTAATAAGACGCATAGCCGATGAGATAAGTGTGAATCGTTCTACTTCATCGTCTTTCTACAAGTCAACCACAGCTCTTAATACGGAACAGAGAGAGAGAGAGAGAGAGAGAGAGAGAGAGAGAGAGACGGACAGACAAAGAAAGCAAAATACACGTACTGACAGCCAGACAGACAAGCGCACACACGCTCACACACACGGGGAGAAAAACAGACAAATGAAGGAAAAAAAACCTGTTATTAGCTCTCTCTCTCTCTCTCTCTCTCTCTCTCTCTCTCTCTCTCTCTCTCTCTCTCTCTCTCTCTCTCTCTCTCTCTCTAAGTCTAATAAAGAAACCACGCACGCGACTACATATAAGCAGAGTGAATAAAGAGAAAATTGATAGACAAAGCAAGGCCGTTCCTCGTGGTTCGTTTTTATCGGTAAGGAAGTCAATAGAGGGCAAGGATTCGCAGTAAGAAACACTACGGAGCATCCAACTATTATAAATCAAAGTAAATGAAGGTAAAAAGGTTGAGCATAACACCTTGTACTAAATATGACAGCTATAACAAAGGAAATCATTAACTCTACAGTCTCCAGTGGTTGAAATCCTTAACCACTTTAGGACCATGACACATTTTTATATCTATTCTGCTTACTATTCGGTGATTTTATACAGCTTCAGAAACTTGTGTGGAGGTTGAAATAGTGAAGACTCTGGCCATTAATCTTCTGACCTGCATAGACCCTTCCTAATGTAAATAAAATCATCTAACTGTGCCCAAAACTCAAGGTAAAAATGTATTCCAGTGCTGAAGGGGTTAATTACTACACATTCCACTCATCATTATTTTTACCCTTTCTTATTTTTCTTCATTAAGTAGCGTAATTGATCGTTATAATGGTATGACTGCTGATGGTATTGAT
The DNA here is from genome assembly GCF_017591435.1 of Portunus trituberculatus. Classification (NCBI taxonomy): domain Eukaryota; kingdom Metazoa; phylum Arthropoda; class Malacostraca; order Decapoda; family Portunidae; genus Portunus; species Portunus trituberculatus. The sequence goes on from NC_059282.1 coordinate 3,442,352, forward strand.
GCGTTGTATTTTATTCGAGTAACGCTAAGGAATTTCACTGCATAGATATAAAGACGGAACAAAACACACACACGAACTTTTCTCCTGATGACATCAATACAGCATACACACAATTGGTCAAGAGTCATCACAAACATCTAGCCACTTACAGTTTTGACCTCTTCTCTCACTCCTTATGTTTCTAGTATAGAGTGCACACAATAGATAAACGCTATGCCTCTTCAACCACTCTACTCTGGCTGCACAATGAGTGCGGGAAGGGCTCAAAACTGTTAGTAGCTCCATCTTTATATGTATATGCAACGCTAAGTATTTTTTCTGTTCAGATATGAAGATGGAGCCACGAACAGTTTTGAGCTCTTCCCTCACTCATTGTGTTGCCAGTGTAGAGTGCAGAATTTGCAGACAGTAAAGGAACGCTATGCCATCCCCAACCACAGTGATAAGCAGCTGATGAAATACCAATAGCACACATAAACTCACACTGCGGAGCTTACATTAGTAGTGTCTCTCAAAGTTATGCGCTAAACTCGAGAGGAAGTCATCGCAGTCGGAAGTGAAGGTCCTCAGTAACGACCTGATAAGAGAATGTGATTACTTTTAAGGACCACTGCTGCAGGTCCCCTTGGTCTCGAGTAGATGTAGTAATGAAGCTAATTATTGCTGCCAAGTCAATGATGTTATTAAACTCATTACTGCTTGTCTGTAGCCGCACAGCGAGAGTTCAGGGAAGCTGTGAAAACGTGTTCCTCGACCCAGATCGGTTCATAGTATGCGTGGCCACGAGCACAGGGCGGGGACATCACGGAGATGGGGTTACGTGTATTGACAGCCGCTGAGACCACTGCCAGTCTCCTTTTTCTTTTTATACAAAAGACAAGTAAGGGCAGTTTCATCACTCCACCGACCTGAGGTACTGAATGTGACACCTCGCCTTCTTATCTCCGTCGCCTCGTTTTGTTATAGCGATGTGTGAACCGTGACCCAAACACTTCAATCTCCCGATGCCACAGAATTCATTAATCTCTTAAGGAATGACAGGAATTTAGGATGCTTTCACCGTCACTCATTTTACGTAAGGAGTTTACCGAAGGACTGTGAAATCAAACCTAAGACTAAAAGCAAAACAAGTAAACATATTGAATCCATAATACTACATGACCTCAAAAAAACACTTCCTGGGTCTCTCGTTATGTCATTTTAGAAAGTTTTAGACAAAAACTCCCCGTTTGAATATTACAAAGTTACATTTCAACTTTAACTGACTCAATCCTAAGCATGTTACCATAAAAAAACCTGTGATATCCTCAAAAGTCGGCAACCTTAACTATTTTTACGGTTTTTTTCTTTTTTTACATTCATATCATTGCATCACGATTTCTTGCACATGTGAGTAGCTTTTTATGCACTTACTTATTTTTTTTTTCTTTTCCTTATAATGTCCACTGCAAATATCACCCGCCACCAGATAGCCTGATAGCCGCTGAGGGCAGGCTAGCACGGGGCGGGGAGGGCCGGGTTTAGAGGGCAGGTTGTAGACAGAGCAATGCAATCCGCTAATTAATAAGTTACATTGCAAGTAAGCAAATAGTAGCCACTAGTAAGTCTGAAGTTTCCAGTAATCGCTAGCGTGTAGGCTATATGGCGCTTCACAACGGAGCAGCAGAAGGATTAATAAAGTCACTCTTGGCAATGGTTAAGAGATGAAGGTTAGTATCAATATGTAGAATTATATGCCAGTGACTCCCAAACTTTTCCCGAGCGATTATCACTTGAGGTCCCGTTCAGTCCCCGTGTATCACCTGCCTCCACTGAAACTTAATTCCGGCAAATATCAATTAATCCACAAGTAGAACACACAAATTAACTAACAACAAGGAACACAACTCAATTTAATCCGAGGAATGAATGTTTCTTCTCCAACAGCTGATCGATGCCAGATTATCTTGTGTAAGCTGGGCAATAATTTTTTTTTTCTGAGAAACTAAAGAATGTAATTTAGCTAAAACCGCCTATGATCGCGAAAGTGCTCATGAACCATCTGGAAATCCTTCGCACCACAGGTTGAGAACCACTGATATACACTATTAGGTTGTACTTACCTACGTGGAGGTGGCCAGTGCGGTGTGAAGCTTGAAGGTCCAACGGCAATCATATAAATTTCACTTATTTTTTCATTCGCTCACTTATAAGCACTTCCCACGATTCCCAGAGATAACAACGGTGCATTTGGCACGGTGAAATACAAATACACACACTAGTAACGTTAAGAAGTTCAATAGTCAGCGGCCGATTCAGATCAAAACGAAACATTGGTAGCGGTGCTGTGTTTCAGAAGCAAAATTTATCATAACAGTGCACTTTCCACTCCTTCAGGTCCTTTTCTGCAGTGCTCGTGTCCCTGGTGTTGTACAGAGGCTGCAGTGGACAAAAGTACGTACACATACTCGTGGTGAGCTGCTTCACATAGACACGTGTACTGGAGACTGACGGGTTTGTTTACATCCAGTAGTGCAATCTCAAACTACGGTTATTTCACGATACGAAATTCTTGTGCAACTTATGATTCATGAACACTATTGGTGATCATAACAGAAAATCATCTTATTGTAAAAGTTCGTCTCTATTTTCACTTTGTTATAACTTAACTTTAGATATAACAGTTGTCCCTTGATTAAGACGGCATGTTATATATTTTCTCCACTTTTATGTCTTTACTTTCATATTGTTACTACATTTCCATGCTACCTTAACTTTTATTCCCATTCTAATTACATGATTTTATTTCCAAAACTACACATTCATTGTAAAAATGATAAAAAGCTACGTATATTATACTAATAAGAATTTACCACATAATAATGATCACAACTAACATGAGCACTTCCATGAGGTCTTAAACATTATAACAACCCCGTACGTGCACCAGTCAGCCACCACGCCTATAATGCGGAGTTAGAGGGCGAGGCTTGTGAAACACCTGAGCTTGTAATTATGTCTAGCCTCAAAGTCTGCTAGAGAACCAAAGACGTGGACGGATAATGCCTGTTCACTTCGACAATTTCCAAGTCATTATTCTCCTCCTCCTCTCCCTCCTCTTTCTTGTCCTCCTCCTCCTCTTCCTCCTCCTCCTCCTCCTCCTCCTTCTCCTCTTCATCCGTGTAACCCGGTGAACTTTTAAGCCACATATAGGGAGAAACAGGTTGCATCATCACCATAACCATCACCACCATCTCTTCTTCCCTCGTGATTCTTGCCTGCATGAGAACTCTGTGTCAGGGAAGACGAAATGTTGCTGTTTGTTACCGCTATTATTATTTGTATTCGTGGTAATGATGTTGTTGTTGTTGTTGCTATTGTCATCATCCTCACCAATACACACACACACACACACAGTCCCACACAGGTCAGAGCCCCACCAATTGATGCCAAAAAGGGAGATTCACGTAACGCAGGTAAAAAGTGGTATCTATTTTTTTTTGCCTACCTCACCTGGCAGTCTTAGCTAAGCACGCCCGCCAAGGCTGCTGGGAAGTGGGCGCCTTACCTTGCTTCATTATTACGATATTTAGTGGGAAATGTTATGTAGTGATCTGGTTCTGTTTGTTTTGTAAGTTTATTAGTGTGGGTATTTTTTTCTCTCTCTTTTTGTAGTGGTGTATATGAGTTGTTTAATTGATTCTTCTTCTTCCTCTTTTTTTTTTCTTTTCTCTTCTTCTTCTTCTTCTTCTTCTTCTTCTTCTTCTTTTTCTCCTCCTTCTCCTTCTCCTTCTCCTTCTCCATTCTCCTCCTTCTTCTCCGTATATTCATGAAAAATTAGTATGTAAAAGCGATACACAAACAGACTCTCTCTCTCTCTCTCTCTCTCTCTCTCTCTCTCTCTCTCTCTCTCTCTCTCTAACACGCACATGCGCATGCGCTCGCTCGCGCTCGCTTCACACACACACACACACACACACACACACACGACCACTATTGCCACATAGCTTATTCTGCATAACTTACACATAAAGACCTTTAAGCTCGACGCACGCAAACACGATGACTTTAAGCAAAACATCACCATTATAGACATCACCATTATAGACATCACCGCGCGGGCAATAATCTTGTAGCACATAATCACTCTTAACCTTAAAACGCGACCTCTTCATCATGGCGCAGATATGATGAGGTGTGAATATGAATTTACTCTCTGATATGGGAATGTTCTTGAGTAGCCTTTTTTTTCAGCATGATTGACGCTAAACTGTATCCATAAAAGCACACAAGATCAAATATTCATGAATTTTACTTGAATGTGATAATGTATAGTTTTTTTTATCTTTTATCTTATTATTTTCATATATTTTTTATGTATGCTGGACACTGACTAGGAGCTTCAAAAATTGTTAGGAAAAAAAGGCAAGCTAGAATTACCAATCCATACAAAAAACACGTGAAAGATTAACTAAAATCAATGCAGTGTCTTGAAACCTCCCTCATATCAAAGGCTCTAAAATACAAAACGCTGCAAATTAAGTCCTCCTCATTCACTTCCCTTCTCATTACGTTAATTTGAATATGAAATCCGCTCTGTCGCAACACGAGCACCCAACACCGTATACAGACACCGTTTTCCTTTATGTGTATGCAAGGATAGTAAGTTTAAAAAATGGGAAGTCATTGTTATCGTAAAAGTACATTTCGCAAACCGTCCATGAGCAGCACCTGGGCGTGACGACGAGTTGCTGAGCTGAACTGGGACGGGAGTGAAACTGTTCCAAGATTTCCCCGACAAGGTGGACAAACTCGTGGGCGGATAAACGGGTTCCCAGGTGACGCGGCGATGTGCAGGCAGGTGTTGGCTTGCGTGATTCGTGCCGCCACACCTGTCCTGATTACCATTTGAAATTCCATAAGCCATACCTTCCAAAAAACATCAAGAAAAGAATAGAAAAACAGCTAGAAACTGATGTTTTTTAATGTAGAAAAGAGTGCCAGCCATGGGCAAAAAAAAATGTTTAAAAAGAAAACCGATTAATCATGACGAGATAGTTGTAGGCACACTTTACGAACATAAAGATCCTCCATGCAAGGTCATAAGACACAGCAGGAAAAAGACACCTTCACTAAACCACAAAGCTACAGAGGAACTTGTCTGTCCGGGAAGTGAGAGACGGGATGAACTATCGGGAACTCAAAAAGAACCTGCCAGGACGAGATGACTATGAGAAGACAGCACCGGTCTATCCAGGTAGGGAGCTCAACCACGTGGGGAAAAAAAAGAAGTGTCTAATCTCTACACCAAACAGGCAATCACACACGGGTAGGCTCAACTCACACACTCATACACACGTCCTTTACATTTTTATCGTCAATCTTTAGTGGAAAGGATCATTCTCCTGGATTTCCACTATGTACATTCCGTCATCTCTAATTCCAAAACGTTTTATTGTCTTCGCGGGTAGGCTCAACACACCACATACCTATACACACGTCTTTTATACTTTTATCGTCGATCTTTAGTAGAAAGGAACAGTCTCCTGGATCTTCTTACTATGTACATTCCATCATCTTTATTACAAAACGGTTTATTGTCTTACCTCCACGAATTGTAACAGGTTCTGGAGGAGGTTATTGAGACTTCCAGGAGTGTTTTCATGTTTTTAGTAAAAGTTAATGAGTAATCCACGCCATCAGGAGAAAAAAACCCTAAAGATAATACTGATAAGAGAACAAAGCGTTTCAGATTACGAGCTCAGCACATTATTGAGAAAGGTTTCTAACATCGCGACCATTTTCAAAGACCATAGAGACGATTAACCCAGTTCCAAAGAGTATTTCTCCTGTTGATAATGGAAAAATCTTCTTAACATGTCACTAGAATTACAGAAATACTCTTAATAAAAACACGTGTCTCTTCGACTAGAGCCCTTTGAAAATAGTGAAGGTGCAGTGAAGGTGCAGCGCGGAAGTGTTTCAGAATATGGGAATAGTACAACAGCCGCCGTGGTACAGTGGAACCCTCTGTGCTTTGAGGTCCGTGGGGTCTCCAAGCGCGCCGGTTCTAATCTTGTCCACTGTCCAGTGTAGGTAGGGCTTCCTCACTCGGGGCAGGGGTTTCCTAGAGGATGGGCTTTGACATAGGATAAGGTAACCTCTTTAGCCCATAAATTCCCGTGAAAAACCCACATGGTGTAAAAAAAAAAAAAAAAAAAAACAGGACACGACTGCATACACTGGAGGGAATAAAAATCAATACGGGTAAAAATGAAGTAGTACAACTAGGGTAGGTATAAGAATAATGAGACTAACTAGTTTACTGTGAAAAAGATGCTGAAGATAACAAGGAAGGTGAGTTTCTCGCACGTGTTATTGTCACAACTCGTACTTTTACATCATGACTGGTTTGTAAGGTCAGGTTGTGTCAGGTTGTGTTATTCTAGGTTAGGTTTGTTGCTTGCTGACCTGTAGTGATGTACGTATGTGTGTGTGTGTGTGTGTGTGTGTGTGTGTGTGTGTGTGTGTGTGTGTGTGTGTGTGTGTGTGTGTGTGTGTGTGTGTGTGTGTGAGGCTTGTATTCTCAAACACTTCTGCACTTCACCGCCACTATTTTAAAAGGCTTTATCTAAATATATACGGATTTTTTTTTAAGTATTCGTACGGTTCTGGTGACAGATTAAAAGGATTTCTACATTATTAAGTGGAGAAACACTCTTGAAAACCCTGACAAGCATCTCTGTGGCCTTGGAAAACAGTCGTGGTGAGAGAGTAAAGCGTTTCTGAATACGGGCCTGAAGGTGACGTAGGAAGACGGTGAAAGGTTGAAAGTAAGTTTGTCATGATGGATAAAAAGAGCGAAAGTTGAATCTACATGTGTATCTCATTGTATTTCATAGCTAGCCGTTACTTCGAATCTTCCTCACCTAATGTCATTCACCTTTTGATTCTCTCACACTCTTTTCTTATTTTTTTTCTTTTCATTCCTAATATAGATTCATATAAAGTCAAACGGCCTTACCCTCTTTCGTTTTTGTGGCTTATTTTGCTCCGTGCGTGGCTAATAATGTATGAGGAGCAGTAAGAGAAATGTTGATGGGAGCATAATTATTAAGCTTAATGTGTGTGTGTGTGTGTGTGTGTGTGTGTGTGTGTGTGTGTGTGTGTGTGTGTGTGTGTGTGTGATTAGTGTCTCTTTTCTTTTATGGAATAATTTATTAGCAACTTTTAACGCATATTTTACTATTTTTCTTCGTGCTTTAGTGCTTTCTTGTTCTGTTTCGTTCTTTATTCATTGATGTATCCAGTAATTCATTTCATTATTTATTTGTTTACTTACATGAAAATCAAGTAAATTGCGTTCTTATGCACACACACACACACACACACACACATTAAGCGAATCAACGGGAACATTATCATCAATAGAAACGATAAACACGTCATTGCAACATAGACACTGAGCACAAGAAGCGGACACGAGCAAGGAGGGTCATTGGGATGCAGTCTGGGTATTGACTATGCTGCTCATGTGTGGCGCGGGAACAACATTCAGGTAATCTTTTTATAACTCCGATATTCACTAACTGCTATCATTAAATATCGAAGGTTAAGATCACGCTTACCTGCTCTTGTTTGCTAATTAAGTTTTCCTAAGTCGGGGTGATAGTTTATCTTTAGTAACGGTGTATTTTGTTGTTTTATTTATGTATGTGTGTGTGTGTGTGTGTGTGTGTGTGTGTGTGTGTGTGTGTGTGTGTGTGTGTGTGTGTGTGTGTGTGTGTTCTTTTTATGTAGGAAAGAGGGCCAGCTAAGGGTAAAAGAGGAAAAGATTAAAAAAGAAGGCCCACTTGAGTGCTGGTTCCCTACAAAATTAGGGAGCAAATGTTTCTTACTATGTCCTTACTGATGTTTTAAAGTTCTATAGATATTAATGGCTGTACAAGACTTGATGCTTTGGAGTTTTGCAAAAGAAAGTCCTGCTTATACTGAAGGTTAAGCTAAGCAGAAAACTTAGACGCGTAAATTACCTGTTTGTCTGCATTATACAACAAAACAGTATATCATAGCTACATCCTCTGCATGTTCTCTTTTTTATGTAAATCAAAATTCTTACACTATTAACTACTATTTTCTGCTTTATTTGACACTATCGCATACTCTCTATCTTTGAAGGGTATTATGGGAGATTGATAGAGGATGATGAGGGTTGAAGGGGGTGATGGAGGCTGAAGGGAGGGTGATGTGGGATGGGTTGAAGGGAGGGTGATTGAATTAATGGGGGTTTAATAGGGGTAATGGGGGTGATGATGATTGATTTTACATTATCCTACAAAATTTTCGTCTACAATCTATCTATCATGTCCTGTCCTTCACTTCAGCTTGTTTTTCATCATACTTAGTCCTTTGTTATGAATCATTATATCACCGTTGTATATGTTTTATTTCTCTCATTTTCATGTTCCCTGTTCTATGATGTTATCTATTGTCATGTTCTCATTATATCCTCTTTTCTATTCTATCCTGCTCTCTATTCTATTTTGATATCATTTGAACGTTTCTTTTTCTTGTTTTCGTTATGTTTTTTATGTTTTTCCTTTTATCTATTATACATTGTCATGATTTTTAATGCATCATATTCTCATATTTTATCCAGCCCTTTATCATATCCTATTGCAATACACTTAAGTACATTACTAGGAGCATTACGTCAATTAGCAGATATTCTCGCCTTAAACCAACACTTCTCATATCTAGATGGCATCATGCAATCTCTTTTAGTCTCTCATATAAAAAACAACCTCTACACTTTAACTAGTCAAGAGTCAATAGCTCCACATTCTACAAAAGCAAGTATGTAAAATTATTCAAGATGTAAATTCCACAGTTTTTTTTATTTTATTTAACTTTTTCACCAATCATTATATACATACATTGCATCACTCTTACCACTGGAGTCTGGGTGGCTGTGAAGAACATGACGTCTGTGCTGTGTCAACCATGTATTCGACATCTCAGATACAGGAGCTCTTTCCAGACACATCCCCATATTCTGCCTCCTCCCATCCTTGCGTGCTCCAGTTTCTCAGATCTGGATGTCATTGAAGTACACGACGGTCCCCTTTCTCGCTCCAAACATGGCTAGGTTTCCAAACACTCTCAGTCTAGACGCAGAGGGTGAAGGAAATACGAGCTGGGGAGTGAGTACTTGATTCTAACTAGTTTCACGATTGCTTCTTCACAGGAATGAATAAACAACTGCAAAAACTGAATAAGTACTCATTCTTTATCCCGTGTCACCTTCAACTTGCCACAATGTTCTCACACTTTCATTCTATAATATATCTTTGCATGAACTTCTACCAAACATTTCATTTCACTACTTCCACTGTGTACTCGTAGTGTTGGTCAATCTGTCACTATTCAGGAAAGTATTGGTTGAGAGTTTTCTGAGTCCTGTCCCCTCTGGGTGTGTATATGTATGAGTGTAGTAGAGTTAGTAAGTAGTAGTAGTAGTAGTAGTAGTAGTAGTAGTAGTAGTAGTAGTAGCAGCAGCAGCATTTACAGTAGGAGCAGTAGTATGACAAATGAGGAAAGAAAAGATTAACTGATTGACTGATTGAAACAGTTTATGGCCCATTCCTTCCTATACGTTTCTTCCCCTGCCCCAGGCGTCTCTAGGTGAGGGTAGCGAGTGCCCTGACTGGCCATATTCCAGGTGGACAAGCACCTCCCGTGGCGTGGGTCAGGGTGAACTAGGAGACAAAAACAGATCATGTTCACCATTAAAGTACAGAAGTTTTGTCCTTTAACCTTTTGCTACTGATAATATGCTGTTTCTTCGAGGAGTTGCATACATCCAAGTGCTTTACGAATGTTTTACCTGTATTTCTAACGAAGTCCACCCTGTTTTATGAGTATGGGGAAGAGAGTAAGGGGGGAAGATGCAGAGGGGGAGTGAGACGAGAGTGAATAAAGAGAGAAAGAGGCAGAGTGGAGGTAGTGGGTGACTGAGTGGGGCACGAGGGGACGGGGGCATGTTTAGAAAGTAACTTAGGGGTGTGGTCACTTCAGTGCTGCGAGGGGACTAGACTGCAGGAGGAGGGGGAGGGGGCGCGGAGGACAGAGAATGCGAGTGAAACGAGATAGACAGCGAAAGAATGTAGCAGGGAGTATGAAAAAGGTGGTGATACTTGTTGTTGTTTTTGTTACAGTAGAGGAGGTACTGGTGGTAGAGGAAATGGTATGGATAGTAGCAACGGTGATGATATTTCAGTAGTAGTTTTAGTGGTGGTGATGGTGGTGGTGATAAGGATGATAGTAGTAGTATCAGTGGTAATTATAGTAGTCATATGTTTGTGGTAGTTGTGACAGTGATATTACTGGTTATGGTATCAACACACACACACACACACACACACACACACACACACACACACACACACCGTATTGCATCAAACAGCGGTCTCTTGTCCCACACACTTCTGGCTAACTCTCTCTAACCCAGTGTCCGAGGGGGAGCTGTCTTGTGAAGCGACGCGGGATGAGGAGGAGACCAGGGGGAGGAGATTTATCAAGGACGCTGTTCCCTTATTATTCAGTAACCTTCCTCTCCCTCCCTGCCTCTCACCACAGAAGGTAGGGGAGAGAGGCACGGGGTAGATTCTCCCCACATACCACTAGAAGAATGATTTCCCATACCGAAGAAGACCCGGTCAGGAATTGTTGTTGTTGTTGTTGTTGTTGTTGTTGTTGTTGTTGTTGTTGTAGGGATGGTGATAATTGTGGTGGTGTTGATAGTAGTAGTGGTAAAAGGGAATTGTTGTGATGATTGTGATTCCTGTTGTTGTTGTTGTTATTGTTGTTGTTGTAGGGATGGTGATTGTGGTGGTGGTGTTGATAGTAGTAGTGGTAACAGAGAATTGTTGAGCTGTTGATTGTGATTCCATTCATTGTTGTTGTTGTAGGTGGTGGTGTTGGTAGTGGTGGTGGTAACAGTGGTGGTTGTGACAGAAAAACCGAATAGAAATTACCATATTGTTGTTTTTCTCTACGTTTCCCATCCCATGCATTGAGTCCTTAGTAATCTGCGTCAGGCTTACGTGCTTTCTGCTGTACATGTGTTGCTACATGATGCGAGATGCAGGATTATTATTATTATTATCATTTAAACATACTATTAGTTTTTCATTCTAAATATTCAATATGTATTTTTCCTTCGTATGATTCAAGAGAACATAATTCAAATCCGATTTCTTTTCGGAATTTCCAAGACTCTTAGGTAATCGAGTGAAGGAGAGACTAAATTCAATGTGAAATTGGTAAATGTTCACTGGTCTGTTCAGACAATATAATCTCTGGCTGTTTAGTGAGCGCCACATTCCGTCATGGCAAGAGCAGCGCAGGGTTACAAAGGGTAAAGCATTTAAGAATCAAAATCGTTCATGCAACAGAAAGCAAATTAGCATAAGGTATAAACAGTGAGTTGAGAGCAAGGACAAATATCGCCATAACTTAGGGTTTGGAATGGTGAAATCGAACGAAGGCAAGAGTTGACAAAATACCCGTCAAAGTATTGTCTACTTGTGGTGTTTTGAATAACCATGGAGAGATTTCATTATTATGGAACGACACATGTTTTGATACGGGAGGGAAGTGTATCACATATTATGACATGAAAAATCTGAAGTGAACGATTTCAATATCATAAGAAACATTAGTGTGTGTGTGTGTGTGTGTGTGTGTGTGTGTGTGTGTGTGTGTGTGTGTGTGTTCCACCTGTGGTCGTGGCTAGTCTCCTTGGATCGTGATGAGTTCGTCAATGATAAACAGCGTTGCTCCGAAATTATTCACCTTATCTTACTGTAAGGTTGTATTTTTCATGTTAAGTTTTTAGTGCAGTAACTGAATAAATGGATATTTATAAGGTGTTGCAAGCTCTGTAGAACATTACATGGAGTAATATAACCTTATAAAGAAACAAACAATCGAGTTACACCTGTACAATTGTTATCATAGAAAAATGAAAGTTGAAGAGGGGAAACTTTACGAGTTCCTGGTAAACACATAGATATTTAACAACATATTATTAACTCTTGACTGCACAATACTACTGCACAGTTGCCACAGTAATATTGTAGCAATCGAAATGAAATATACAAGATTGGTTCACGATAATAGTGTGTGTGTGTGTGTATTCACCTAGTTGTATTCACCTAGTTGTAATTTTACAGGGCCTGGGTATCATACTCGTGTGGCCCCGTCTCCATATCTACATACATCCAACTTTCCTTTAAAACTATGCACACTCCTCGCTGACACCACCTCCTCACTCAAACCATTCCACACCTCCACACATCTTTGTGGGAAACTATATTTCTTCACATCCTTCAAGCATATTCCCTTGGCTATCTTTTTACTATGCGATCTTGTAGTTCTATTTAAGTTTTCCTCTCTCAACATCATTTGCTCATTATCCACTTCATCCAGTCCATTCAACAGTTTATAAACCTGTATTAAATCTCCTCTTTCTCTTCTTTGTTCCAAGGTAAGCAAATTCATTTCTTTTAATCTCTCCTCATAGGTCATTTCTGCCAATTCCGGAACCATTTTTGTTGCCATTCTCTGCAATCTCTCCAACTTCCTTATATGCTTCTTTTTATAAGGGGACCAAACCACTCCAGCATATTCCAATCTTGGTCTAATTACCATACTAATTAATTTCTTCATCATATCTTTATCCATATAATGGAAGGCTAATCCAATATTTTTATCAAATTATACGTTTCTCCAAACATCTTATCAATATGAGCCTCAAACTGCCCATGGTCTTGTATTATCACTCCCAAATCCTTTTCCTTTTCCACCTTTTTCAACACTACTTCTTCACCCATCTTATATGACCCTCTTGGCCGTCTTCCACTCTTCCCATCTCCATCACATGACTTTTGCTCAGATTAAATTCCATTTGCCACCTCTTGCTCCACTCCCAAATCTTATCCAGGTCTGCCTGTAAAATTTCACAATCTTCTTCACTCTTCACACACCTACACAACTTCGCATCATCCGCAAACAAATTAATATAACTGTTTACTCCTCTGGCATGTCATTAATATATACAAGGAAAAGTATTGGTGCCAGCACTGAGCCTTGTGGGACTCCACTCTCCACCACCAACCAGTCCGACTTTGCATCCCTTATTACCGTTCTCATCTCCCTCCATCTCAAGTAGTTTTCCATCCACTTTAACACTTTTCCTTTCAGTCCTCCATAAATCTCTACTTTCCATAACAGTCTCATGTGAGGTACCTTGTCAAAAGCTTTCTTTAAATCCAAATATACACAGTCCATCCATCCTCTCTCTCTGTATTTTGTCAACCACTCTTGAATAAAAGCTCAGTAGATTTGTTACACATGACCTCCCTTTCCTGAAGCCAAATTGATGATCCGATAATAACTTATGATCCTCCAGGAACCGTATCCAATATTTCTTTATCACCCTCTCACAAATCTTACCGACCACACTTGTTAGAGACACAGGTCTATAGTTAAGAGGCTCTTCCTTACTGCCTCCCTTATAAATGGGCACCACTTCAGCTCTCTTCCACTCTACTGGTACTTCCCTGTTTCTAATGAACACCTTATAATATCATATAATGGATCAATCAATTCTTCTCTACACTCCTTCAATAATTTTCCTGAAACTTCATCTGGTCCCATCGCTTTATCATCTTTAAGTTCCTCCAACATTTTATATAACTCCTTTTAGGTATCTTAATGTCATCCATGTGCACATTTCCTTGTACATTCTGAGGCTTTACAAACATTGTTTCTTCAGTAAATACTTGCTGAAACCTATTATTTAGCAATTCCGCTATATTCTTAGGGTCATCTACTATCCCTTGCTCTCCTTTTAATCTTTCAATGGACTCTCTCTTTTAAGTTTACCATTTATGAACCTGTAAAACAATTTTGGATGTTCCTTACTCTTGTCTACAATATCTTTTTCAAATTTTCTTTCTTCCTCCCCTCCTTACCCTCACATACTCATTTCTCGCCACACTATAATTCTCCTTATTTAGTATATTCCTGCTCTTTTTCCATCTTTTCCAAGCCACATCTCTCTTTTCCTTAGCCTTAACACAAGTTGCATTAAACCAATCCTTTCTTCCTTCCTCTCTCGGTTTATACTTTGGTACAAATTTCATAACTCCTTCTTTATAATATTTCATAAAAATCTCATATTTCTTTTGCACTTCTCTGATTTGTAACATCTCAGTGTGTGTGTGTGTGATAGATTTCTTACAGATGGCATCTCACTACGCAATGCACAACGTACTTATTCAAGCTTTTAGTAACGACCTATAAACTTTCCTCGGAGAAAACATACAAAAAAACCTATGATAGTTCAAAGAAACGTTAGCGCGGCAACTCGTGGATTAGCAGTTCGGCAATTCTTCATTGTATATTGCAGACTCTGAAGGTAACTCTGGAAGACAGCAGCAGAGATGGCAACAGTACCGTACACATACAGAGACAGTCCACCAGCCAGTGTTTCTCCAGTCGTTACAGCGGAAAGAGGCGGTGAGAGTGGGCAATGTCTCCGCCAGACCCGTAAGTCCTCTGCGGTCTCGTCTAGCCCGCAGTACAGCCCGCGGCGGGAGAGCAGTGCCGTAAGATTGGGAGGAAGAAGACCATCATAACGGAAGCCATAGCAGTGTTTTTACTTGTGTTATAGCTCTCCCACTGGCTGTGTTGTGTATGTTGTTGTTATTGTTGTTGTTATTGTTGCTGTAATAGTAGTAGTAGTAGTAGTAGTAGTAGTAGTAGTAGTAGTAGTAGTAGTAGTAGTAGTTGTTGTTGTTGTTGTTGTTGTTGTTGTGTGAATGATGTTATAACACCATAATTAATAGAAGTAGTAGTAATTTATTCTTGTAGCATTAGTAGTAGTAGTAGTGGTAGAAATAGTAGCAGTAGAAGTAACAGTAGTAGTAGTAATAGTAGTAGCAATAGTAGTAGTAGTAGTAGTAGTAGTAGTAGTAGTAGTAGTAGTAGCAGTAGCAGTAGCAGCAGCAGCACATAAGAACATAAGAAAAGAGAGAATCTGCAAGAGGTTGTCAGGCCTACACGTGGTAGTAGTAGTAGTAGTAGTAGTAGTAGTAGTAGTAGTAGTAGTAGTAGTAGTAGTAGTAGTAGTAGTAGTAGTAGTAGTAGTAGTAGTAGTAGCAGTAGTAGTGATAGTAGTAGTAATAGTAGCAGTAGTAGTAGTAGTAGTGGTGGTGGTGTTAGTAGTAGTAGTAAAAGTAGTAGTAGTAGTAGTAGTAGTAGTAGTAGTAGTAGCAGTAGTAGTGTTGTAGTTGTAGTAGTAATGGTGACTATAATAATATAATAATCGGAGAAATAATGCATTATTTCAGACGTCCGGAGAACCAAAGAAGCCACAACACACACACACACACACACACACACACACACACACACACACACACACACACACACACACACGGAGCCATGTACCTGTGCACCAAGGCAGTGGAGGGCAGTCACGCCATGCAGAGGTGAGGCTGGTTAGAATAAGTCAGAGCATCAGCGATAAAGTATGCAAAATGGTGACAAAAAGGGATCAATATTAATAATTTTCCCACTCAGGTGTGTCAGGAGACGTACAGCGAGCGGAAGTGTTATGGTGGTGGTGATGATGGTATTGGTTGTGGTGCTGTTTCTCCCACCTCATCCTTCCTCCTCTTCCTCCTCCTCCTCCTCCTTCTCCTCCTCCGACTCTTCCTCATCATTATCGTCGTCATCCTCCGTGAAATTCCTCCAAGACAGGTAAGATACAGATTTTTTTTTTTTCTTTCTATATATTTTTGTCTCCCTGCATATCTTTCAGTTCATCATATATGGCACTATACTTTCCTTCTGTTTAACTATTTTCTTTGTTGCTTTCCCTATAAATTTACTATCTAATTTAACGCGAACTGTAACTTATTTTTCTAACTCCTTCATTCCTATTTGGCACATTTTTCTATAATTACTGACCACTCCTAGACATCTTTTCTCGTCGTACAGTCATCTCTTGATAGTGTAATGGCTGGAAATAGCAAACTCTATTCTTCTATACAGTCGTTTCTTGTAGGTGCGCTGTAAAGATTTCTTATATTACTTTTAGCGGTGAATTGTTCCATATTACAGTGAAAATGTTAAGTACAAGTAGTGAGCAATGTAGAAAAAGAGATCCTTATTAGCATCGCTTTCTAAAAATTAATTGAAATAGACAAATAAGTAAAAGAAATCGACACACTTTTTTTTATTCTCTCCTTGTCAGTGATACGGATTGAAATAAATAAAAACATAAGTAAAGAACTATTCCTACACATTTTTCGATTCTTTCCTTGTCAAAGATACGGATTTGGAGATGCAGGAGTATAGAGTACAGGAGAGTAACGGAGGAGTCGTTTCCACACCCTTGAATTACCGACACTTGGTGCAGCTCGTGAGTGGTGCGTAAGGTAACAGTTATCTCTCGTTATCCCGCGGTTATGCTGCGTCATTTTGTAGAGAATCCTGAGACGGTGTTCTTAGTTCTCACCTTCCTGTCTCATCTTCACTGTCTCATTTTTACCACTTCCTAGAGCCTCCATAGGAACAAATTGTAGTTTTCAAAGTGGTTTTCCTTCTGTGGTCATACTTTAACAAATATTCTGCATCCTCACTTATAAAACACCCACTGACATCTCTGTAGTGTTTAAAAATAGTTCGAATGGTGATCTTAAACTTTGGAGAATCGTTACAAAAAATTTGGTCTTTGGTCTTATGATGGGGTGTTCGTGATGTGATTGACGTAAAACCAAAGAGGTAGGAAGTCTTTTTGTGCGGTAGTGATAGCAAAGTGTGTGTGTGTGTGTGTGTGTGTGTGTGTGTGTGTGTGTGTGTGTGTGTGTGTGTGTGTGTGTGTGTTATACTTGGATAAATAACTGTAATTTTAAACGAAAATAGCAGGGAACATTACAGTAACTAGAATAAGTAATACGTGCGCACTTATAACAACGTCAGAGAGAGAGAGAGAGAGAGAGAGAGAGAGAGAGTGGAAGCAGGGGATGGGAGGGGGTCTACTGTATCTTCCTCGCCAGTTATTAATCTTCTTTTTTCGTTTACGGTCTTTTTCTATGTTTGAAACTATAACAACTATCTTTCCTGGAGGCAGAATAAAGTACCGTCTCTCTCTCTCTCTCTCTCTCTCTCTCTCTCTCTCTCTCTCTCTCTCTCTCTCTCTCTCTCTCTCTCTCTCTCTCTCTCTCTCCTGTCTTCCATTGTACAGATGACTATGCAGTGTGTGTGTGTGTGTGTGTGTGTGTGTGTGTGTGTGTGTGTGTGTGTGTGTGTGTGTGCAGCAGAAAATTTGTTACAATCCTTTCTTTTCTTTCGCTGCATTTTACATAATCATACACTAGTACATTATTATTAGCTTCTTTTTAGCATTTTATCTATGTATTTATTTCATTTTATTTACCTATTTCATTTATTTTTTCTGCTTTTCTTCCTCGTCACACTCTATTTACTCCTTCCTCGCCATCCTCAGCCGGCAAGCCACCGTCCTGCATTCTGCCAATCTCGCATCGTCGCTGAGGGATATTCCAAAAGATTCTTGTCGTCCTCGCCACGATTTGGTGTTCCTCAAGACTCACAAGTGTGCCTCCTCCACCACGCAGCGTATCTTCCTCAGGTGAGCCGCTCTAACTGTACTCCTTGGCTCAGGCGTGGCGCAGGTCAGGTCAAGTGTAGGTTTGGAAGCTTGGCCTATGTATCGGCGCTTCCCTGATGTTGTTCCTTATCTTTTTATCATTTTTTCTTTATCCTTTATTGTTTTTACTATTCTTATTAGTTTTAAAGATTAAACTACTTACTTTTTTATCTTTGTTTTCCTTATTATTTATTTATATTAGTTTTATTAGGATTTTTTTTAAAGATTAGAATACTGACTGGTGATTAGTAAGTTTTAGGGAGCGAGGAGCAGATGGTGGACGATGAAGAAGAATGGTGAAAAGAGTAAAGTGAGATGGTCTTTATTTCTGCTTTTTTTTCTTTTTTTTCTCGAGTTTTCCATTGATCTATTCATTCTTTGGTTTGGTTGTTCTCGTTCATTGTTTCTTTCTTCCTCTATTTCGATTTTTGTTTTTGGATTTTGTTTTGTAGAAAGCTGATTTACATAATATGCACACACGATCTCTCTCTCTCTCTCTCTCTCTCTCTCTCTCTCTCTCTCTCTCTCTCTCTCTCTCTCTCTCTCTCTCTCTCTCTCTGTTTGTATGTGTCATTATTATCTATTCTAAATTAATATATATTTTTTCTAACATTCCCAGACCAACGTATTTATTCTTGGTATTCACGAGCAGCACGTATAAAAATCGTCCATTACTGCAGACAACTGACAAAATATCAAAACTATAATAGATCCATAAAAGAGTATAAACCGATCCTGACTTGTAAAATATGAGTTATTATTGACTATCCTTATTTTATCATGAAATTGTAAGCCACCTAATGGAACAATAAGTATCAATATAATCTCTCTCAGGTACGGGAAGCAACACGGACTGACCCAAGCTCTGCCACACACCGGGAACTACCTGGGCTCACCGCGGCCTTTCAAGGAGTGGATGCTGCCTCGCTCTCTGAGGACTCCTGACGGCAAGTACAATATGATGGTGGTGCACACGAGACTAGATGCGGAGGCTTTAGCTAAGGTGAGTAGTAGTAGTAGTAGTAGTAGTAGTAGTAGTAGTAGTAGTAGTAGTGTAGTAGTAGTAGTAGCAGAATGACATGTATCTTGTATATGATTGAATAAAAAAGTAACAATAAAATCGGTAAAGAAAATTGAATAAGCTAAATCAGAAGAAAGTTTAACATGTTCACTCCAGGAAAGTTGTTATTTGCAGGTGATAAGGAAAAGTGCTGCCTGGATTACCATTGTCAGGGAACCAGTGGACCAGTTTGAATCCTTGTGGGGATATTTTGAAATGGAAAAGGTGAGTGTGTGTGTGTGTGTGTGTGTGTGTGTGTGTGTGTGTGTGTGTGTGTGTGTGTGTGTGTGTGTGTGTGTGTGTGTGTGTGTGTGTGTGTGTGTGTGTGTGTGTGTGTGAAATAATGCATTATTATTATAGTCACCATTGTCTCTCTCTCTCTCTCTCTCTCTCTCTCTCTCTCTCTCTCTCTCTCTCTCTCTCTTCTTCTCTCTTCTTCTTCTTCTTCTTGTTCTTCTTCTTCTTCTTGTTCTTCTTCTTCTTCTTCTTCTTCTTCTTCTTCTTCTTCTGTATTTTTCGTCTCTTCTTGCAGTTCTATAAGATGTCCTTGGAGGAGTTCGCTGATCTTCCCTACGAAAAGGTGGTTCGCTGGCGCCTGGCGAAGGTGTACGGCATTCACCAGATGTTTTATGATATGGGTTACGGCTCGGCGGAGGACCTGACACCCACAAACATGGACAGGATATTGACGAAGCTGAACTCAACCTTCGATCTAGTGATGGTGGCTGAGAGATACGACGAGTCTCTGGTACTGTTGAAGGACCTTATGTGCTGGACTGCTGATGACGTGGCCTACCTCAGTATTAACTTTAGAAAGAAGAAGTTTGCCACCAATAAACTTGCACCTGAAACTCGGGACAAGTTGTTGCAATTGAGTTATCCAGATGCTAAGATCTACGAGTTTTTCTTGAAGGTGTTTGAGAAGAAAGTAGAAGCCTTTGGCCGTGCGAGGATGGCTAAGGAGCTCGCGGCGGTACAAGCTGCCAACAAGAAACTGGCGGAGAAATGCGTGGTGAATGAGAACAGTCCACTACGGGCTGAAAAGGGTATGGAGTGGGTGGAAGTGGTGAGCAGGGTGACTGTGCGTGGAGACATTCAGGACTGTGTGGATGTCGTCCGTACGGAACACGACATGCTGAACGATGTGAGGGAAAGGCAGAGGCTGTGGGTGGCAAGAAGGTGGCGAGGCAATCTGTCTCAGGTGGTGGTGCCTCTTAGGTGATGAACGCCTCCCAGTGCCAGGTTCATAATAGCCAATTAACCACCTTAAATCACGTATAGTACTTACTTATAATTTATCAACACTTTTTTTTATGCACCAGCGACCATTAGACTCACAGAGGAAAGAGTTGACATATAAAAAGTAAAAGGTCGGTTAATCTTCAGTTCTTTTAGCCTCAACGCTGCCTGGGCAGAGCGTCTTGCTGCATCATTCTTGAGAAAATCATTCTTATATCGTCAAATACTTTGATTCAACACTGCAACGGAACGCAGAGAGGAGAGAGCAAGGGAGAGTGAGTACAAAGTTAGTTTTGACATGAGAAGTTTGGCATTAGTGACTGAAATGTAAAAATAAAGTTTTCTGTGGAACAATGTGGTCAGTTTTCCAAGCATGTGTGATGGTCCTGTACTATTTCCAGATTACTCATACTATTATTACTGTTACTACTGCCAGGTTAATTAGTATGTTAAATAATCATTGTTGCTACCAGAGAGAGAGAGAGTGTGTGTGTGTGTGTGTGTGTGTGTGTTGGAGGGAGGGAGTGATGCCGAGACAAATACGAGAGACAAAGACGATGTTTTATGG
Organism: Portunus trituberculatus; assembly: GCF_017591435.1. Classification (NCBI taxonomy): domain Eukaryota; kingdom Metazoa; phylum Arthropoda; class Malacostraca; order Decapoda; family Portunidae; genus Portunus; species Portunus trituberculatus. Next base: position 3,462,941 of record NC_059282.1, read on the forward strand.
ATAACTTAATTAAATCTTGATGTAATTTTTTTTTTCTTTCTCAATGTTTTCCGTAACTTATTTGATCAATTACTAACCTACTTAATTTGCTGAATATATCTAATTCTTATTCACACGCGTGTTTTCTTATCGAGGAGCGACAAAGAGAACGAGTGTTGGGATGAGTGAGATGAGTGATATTGACACGAATATGACGAAAATTACGAAGTATTGAAACGAAAATGAAGACTGCGAAATTTTGACTCAAAGATAACGAAAACCAATTAATATTCACAGAAACAGATTGATAACTTAACACGGGCACACACATTATGTATAAAGCACACACACACACACACACACACACACACACACACGAGAAATATACAGTTAAGTGAGGATGCTAAGTGTGTTAAGGGCAACAATATAATGGTAATCAACGCCATGACAAGAATATAGGCAGGTGAGTGGTTAACGAGCCAAAAAAATTAGCATGTTTTGGTAGCGAGCTTCTTCATGGTGTGTGTGTGTGTGTGTGTGTGTGTGTGTGTGTGTGTGTGTGTGTGTGTGTGTGTGTTTTAGCTGGTTTAGTCCTTTGCATAGCCAGTTTTACACCAAAGTCGTGAGTCTTGATAGCAAGGACAACAGCAGTAAATGACAACACCTCTTCCTCCTTCTAATCCTCCTTTATCATCATCATCTCATTTACCACTATATAACTCATTACCCTCTTTCCTCACCTCCTCTTCCTTCTTCTTTATTTCTTCCCTTCCTCCTTGTCTATTTTTTTTTTCTCATCCACTTCTCCTCATCCTCACAACCATCTTGTTTTCCTCGTGTACAAAACGATAGCTGTAACAAATGAGAGTGAACACTGTATTGCCTGAAGGTGATATGTAATATGAGGATCTCAACGAGCCATCTAAAACTCTCTCTCTCTCTCTCTCTCTCTCTCTCTCTCTCTCTCTCTCTCTTATTTGAGCTACTTGTCAAGATGTTATGGGTTCAAAATATTGTTGGAGATGTTTAAAGTGATTCATTCGCGTGTTGAGTTAAATATGTGAATTTTGGAATAATTTAAAGGCACGTTAAAGAGACGAATTATAACATTCTGTAAACGTATATTTATTTCTGCTCTTCGTAAACTTGTTCATCTTTAATTTACTGCTCGAGAGAGGCGATTATAAGTTGAAGGCTACTACATATCAAATTCTTGCTTGTTAACGATACTCTGAATGATTTCCTCTTAGAAAGACCATCGCTAAGTCATCCTCCCTCACCTCTCTTTCAAAACAATCCTTTGATGAAACAGTCATCTAAACAGTTAATGCACGCGTTCACAACAGTGCATAAAGGACCAGAAAGATTCACATTAATTTACATATATCTAGTTCATTATCATTACTACGAATATAAGTACATAATAAACTGCAGTACCTATCTTTTCCGTAGTACCAATATTACACTGATAGCAAACTTTGTTTTAGATAATAATCTAGTTATATATGGCAACTTGCTACAATGACCCAGGCAGCGGGCCGTCACTCTCCCGCCTCACTACCTCGTAACCTCAGACCTCAGTCCTTTTCTGTCTTTTGTGGCGAACGGAAGTAGGTGGGTTAGCTGTTATTACTACACTTAAAAGCCTCTGGTTTATTTGACACTGAACATCAAGTGTCTTTTTACGATTCTAGTGTCATATTAGAAAGGTTTCTACACTCAAAAGGCTCTGTTTGAAGTGATTAGGATTTTATGGGTGTTTTTAAGGTTTTAATGACAAAATAACAAGACTGCACTGGTACTAATACCACGAAACACCGCAAAGGCAAGACTACGTTATCAAGATGACACAGGCCTTATCTTAACTCTGTTTAAGGTGAGTCACAGCCAAGGGATAACTCGGGAAAAATCATCAAATGCCATGTCCACAATCGACATAACCTGTCGTATATCTCCTGATTATAGGTCTGTCTTGCCTCAACATGCAGCCAAGTCACCAAGTTCTCATAACATTAGCTGGTCAGACACAGCCGCCATGGCCAGCTCTAAGTTCATTGAAGGTTTAGATGAGATGAGGGAGGGGGGGATCGACCCACAAACAGACCCCGCCGCCATCTTGAATTCGCCTTTTATCATCTTATCCAGCTTTATTTTTCTCTATTATACGCCTGCCTTGCCACAACATGTAGCTGCGTTACTAAGCTTTCATATCAGCTGTTCAGACACAGCTGCCATGGTCAAGTTTAAGTTTGGTGAAGGTTTAAGTGAAGTGCAAGGGGGGTTGATCCCTCCAAAGACCAGCCGCCATCTTGGATATCCCTGCTCCACCCAGGCAGATTCCAGGATTATTTTACTTAATTCCTGGAGTGTTTATTTGGACTCAATAGTAAGATTTGATGCTTTCTACGAGTATTTCGTTGTGTTTGAAGTGCTTTGCGTGCGTGTGTCGGCTGCAGCATGTTGCTGTTGGCTTTGTTTTTGTGTTAAATAAGGGTGTGTTTTGGCGCCAAATTTTCAGTACCTTCTTGGAAATTTTTTTTTTTTGAGCCAGTATCAAGTTGTTATTGTTTTTAAAAAATCGTTCATATGCTTTTAAGTGTTTCGCTTCCCTATTCAATGGAATTAGTGGACAGTAGCATTGTTTTCTAACGGTGTTAATGTTCCAACAATAGTTTTGTTGATACACCTGTGAATTATTCATCTGTGGCTTTAACAAACTCTTTAGTGTTGGAAAAGACTGTTCATATCTTCTAAAGTGTGTTTTGTTCCTTTGAAGTAAGAATGAGCGGATATTTATTTTTTTAAGTTGGGGATAAGGTTCCAATAATTTGTTTATAGTTATTTTGAAAAATCTTTAATATTACTGAGGTTTGGAATCTCTTTATATTTTCGGTGTAAGTTAAAGTATGTGCCAAGTCAGAATATGTAAAGCATTTGGACTTGGCGGCGTTTTTTCGAGAGGCCATTTTTAAAATTATTTACGTATCGTAAATAAGCCCGCCAGACAGGGCTAGGCCGGGCCGTGACGTCATCGGCCAGCCAGCCCTGCCGAGCCGTGACGTCACGATGGCGGGAGCCTCCAAGCTGCCTTTCCTTCCCCTTCCCTTCCTGGCGTACTCCGTCCATATATAGCGTGATTTACTGCGTTATACCCTGTGTGTGTGTGTGTGTGTGTGCGCGCTTTAACGTCTTTACCTATCTTTTATTTAATCAGGCATTACCTTAGTGTGGTGGTAGCTCTTCCTCCTTTCCACAAGGTGCTCTGACGTTCAACCATTGTGTGTGTGTGTGTGTGTGTGTGTGTGTGTGTGAAATAATATAATATATATATATATATATATATATATATATATATATATATATATATATATATATATATATATATATATATATAAGTTCGTGCGTGCGTGCCTGCGGGGCTAAAGCCTTATGTTGCCGTCCACAGGCACGCAGATATCTGCTGCTCAATACTCCGCTCGACTCCACACGGCGAGAGGCGTACGTACAACAGCGAGGGGCTAGGGCCACGTAGCACTGGCGTTTATGGAGTGTGTGTGTGTGTGAATAAGGCAAAAATCTTATTAACCTGTCACTATAGCGCTGTAAAAAATCCACAAAGACCCGTGTAACCCCAACTAGAGCCTCTAGAACGTAGTGGAGGTGCCAAGTATTTAAATTACGGCCTTAGTTTAACAATCCCTCTCTTCTCTCTTCCATTCTTTCTCACTCTCTCCTCTCCGTCTCACACTCTCCTCTCCCTCGCAGTATCTCAGAGCACGGCGGAGCTGGTGTTCGTGGTACCTCTGGACGTGGACTTCATCACAACTTCCCCACCAGGACATCATCAGGAACTACACCTCAGACTGCACCCAGGTGTATACTCCACAGGTGAGGGGTGGAGGTGGTGGTGGCGGTGGTGGTTGTTTGATGGTGATGATGGTGGATAGGTAACTCGGTAGTGATACTGGCAGGGAAATTATGAAAATTTGTAATAATGACACGATATTTATGAAAAACGTATAAATATTGACAGGAATATGACCAAAATTAGGAAGTATTGACATGAAAATTATCTACATAATATTGACTCATTACGAAAACTAATTGATATTGACAAACAATGAAAACTGAACATTGACACGTATATGTATATACAAAAAAAACATCAAATGGTGAAAAACACACCCTTAAGAAATAAAGTTAAGTGAGGATGTTGAGTGGGTTGAGGACAATAGCTATTATAGTAATGAACGCCATGATAAGAATATAGACTATATATATAGGCAGTGGTAAACGAGCCCACGAACCAGAAAAATTAGCGTGGTTTTGATAGTGAGCAATTTTATGGTGTGTGTGTGTGTGTGTGTGTGTGTGTGTGTGTGTGTGTGTGAGCTCGTTCAGTAATTTGCATAGGTAGTTTTACATCAAAGTCGCGAGTCTTGATAGCAGACATTAACAGTAAATAGCAACGGGTAACTGACGAGGGAGACAAATGCAGCTTCTCCTCCTCCTCCTAATCTTTATCATCTCTTTCTTCTCACTTACTACTATATAACCCCTTATCCTCCTTCCTCACATCCTTTTTTTCTCTCTCTCTCTCTTTCCAGAACCTCTTCCGCCGCCTCTTCCTCATTCTCTTCGATCATCTCTAGCATCCTTACCTTCCTTTCCTCACAACAATCTTCTTTTCTTCACAACCATCTTCTTTTCCTCGTGTATAAAACGATAGTTGTAACAAATGCGAATGAACTTATTGCCTTAAGGGATTACGTAAGGTGATAAACTCAAGAGATGTTAGAGCTCTCTCTCTCTCTCTCTCTCTCTCTCTGTGTGTGTGTGTGTGTGTCTGTGTGTGTGTGTGTGTGTGTGTGTGTGTGTGTGTGTGTGTGTGTGTGTGTGTGTGTGTGTGTGTGTGTGTGTGTGTGTGTGTGTGTGATAGATGGGTATCCGGTTTCCTACCCGGATAGATGAGTACCGAGGTGGTCAGCCGGTAACTCGGGACAAACCTTTCATCGGCGGGTACTCGGGTATTTTCCTCTAGTACTTTATAAGGGAGTGACGGGTCTACTCAGTACGGGAATAACCAGTGTGCAATAATTTATGAATGCTGAAAACTGGAAACTTTTTTCATTCACGCTGGCCAATAATATACTTGTTATAGTGCCAGTGATATGTGTACAATTTTTTCTCCCAGTCAGTGCATGCAGTCACTCCGATCGATCACTATATTATAGCTGCCCATTTTTTTTCCTCAGACTAGGTATTCTCTCACACCACCAAGCCAGTGTCCCGGGTATGTAGGAGTCATGCGAAACCCCGCTGGTAGTCGTCTCAATCAGTGGGTCCCGGGTACCTTCTTGGTAATTCTCTCAACTTTGATCCTGGGACCACCACGCGCTGACGGGTAGCGGTTTGTGACGGATACTATGGATCTCCCCGTTTATCTCGGTTAGGTCTAGACGGGTATCCGTACTCGCGATTACCCGTCCTTAGACCCGGATATTGGGATGAAGTGTGTTCTACGAGACGTTTATCTTTCGTTTCTCTCTCTCTCTCTCTCTCTCTGGTCACTAAACGCACAAAATTCATGGGATATTTTGAGAAAATATATAATAGTATTTAAAGTGATAAAATATAATGGAGTAAAGGAAGTAAGAATGAATTAATACATGGAAGGAATGAGAGATAAATAGAAAAAAAAATGAATGAATAGATAGATTACAGGAAGGGTGGGCAAATTTTTCATTGCTAGGGCCACATTAAAAATAAATCACAATCTTATAGGGCCGCATACTATATTAACCCATAATCTTTAATATCTCAAATACAAAATTAAAGGTTTCTGAAGAAGAAGCCATTCTCATACGCATATGCACTCTTGCGTAAAGAAAATTAAATACTGAATACTATTTGACGTTTAATAGCTTGCTCCTTCAAATTTACTAACATTTGTCGGACCGCATGGATTCCTTTGGCGGGCAGTAGTTTTCCCACATCTGGAAAAGGAAGGAAAAAAAGGAAAAAATGGATGATGCAAGAAAATTTAGAAGGAAGGCTGTGCAGTGAAACATGTAAGACCGAATGAATGGAAGAACTGTATGGAACATTCTAGTGAGTGGTAGAGCCCCGGCCGATGAATGAAAAGTGGTATGAGAGAGGTCGCGGTGTACTTTGGATATGAATGGGAGTAATGTGATCTTGTTGTATGTAAAGTATGTTCGATACTGGAATGAGACGATGAAAGTGGTGCTGATGGAATAGTCTTATAGTGATGGAGACCAAGGAGTTTAAATACCCATTTTGCCTCCGTGGATTTCGGCCAAATAAAAATTTGCCTGAAGCTGTTTTGGATATGTAAAAACACCACAATATACTGAAAATAATGTTTTGTTATTTTACAGTGTGAAATTGAAGGAAAGACATGGAAATCCATCGCGTTGAGAAACTATTATTAACGACGCAAGTAATACAAACAGGAGCGAGGACGAACCGAAGCCGAAGTGGACAGTGAGTGTTGACGCAGCGGCGGGACCTGCTCCACATCCATGACATTCTTCCATCCACCAGCTGCTGTTCCTGCCACTGTGGCCGAGTGAGGGGGGACAGTCGTCATGGCCAACCTGTTTGGAATAATAGTATCAGGGAGGCTGGTAATTAATCCCCATAATTACCCTTTAGCTTACCTCAGGTCCTTAACGATGCGTGGATGTCCGAGGTAACTAACCAGGGGTAGTGTCGCCTGTTTTGTGGGTGTGGGCGTTGTGAGGGGCGTGGTGAATGGCAGTGTGAGTCTAGTTACCATAGTCATCCAGAAACAGGTAGTGTGCATGTCACTTACTAGTGTTGACTGGTTAGGAGTGTGGCGTGCTCCCGTTGGTCATTCAGTACCTTACGTGGTAATGCCAGACTGCCAGTATGCAGGTAGTGTGATTAGTGCTCCTTACTACGTTTTGGCAAGCATTTGTGTGGTGCCACTTTAGTCTCTTTTTTCTTAGTGTAAAAATTAGGGATTATGTTGAATGTATGGATATGCAACAAAAAATAACGTTTAGGTAATTTGAAATTATGAAACAATAGAAAAGTATGATTTACATGCATGGTTAGTGTGGTGTGTTTTGACAGTAAGTCTTCATCTTAGCCTGAGCCGTTAGGTTTCAAACGTGTTTTATTTGAGTTCCGTGCCAGAAATTTGATCTTGGTTGAATATATATCTCTCACAGTCAGTTTATCCTGCCATTGATCAACTATCCGTGTTTCAGTGACATGCCAAACTCTCGTTTGGGCATGAAGATTTATCTGCTGCCTGGATAAATCCTCATCTATGACAGGCCTTTTCTGGGCATTTGATTTTCCATTTTCTGTTAGCTTTTTCAGCAAGAACATATGGTGGCCCCACACCCACAGGCAGAGACATAACAAAAAAAAAGGGATTCTGCAAGAAGCTATCAGGCCTACATCTGCCAGTTTTTGTATTTTTTATTTCCACCCATCGTCATCATCCATAAATTTGTCTGATCACGTTTCAAGGCTCTGTGATGATTCAGCACTAACAACTTGATTTAGTCCATTCCTTTATTTATCACTGAGAATCATTTCCTTTCTATCTCCTTGTTAAACCTAACCTTTCAAGGTTGAACACAATGTCTTTTCTATCCTGATTACTGATCATGTGAATTTTTCTTATTTCATCCTTGCTATGATTACCTGTAGCTACCACTTAAAAAAACATCTAGCTATCAGGGTTCCTCTTAATCTGCACCTCTCTAAGGAATGTAAGGCTAATAGCTTGTCTCCTTTCATCAGGAATACCTTTCATCCCCTGTTTTCTTCATAGCTTTCTTCTTTGTACCGATTCTAATAGATCTATATCCTCACTGTATAATCTAGATGAGGTCTGAATATATATGAATATATATCTTACCTAACCTTAACTGGTTGTTACCATTGTTTTGTCTCCATTTTGGGCACTTCAAAGGAATACTATGAAGGCCGAATGAATATTTAGTGATAGGTATGTCACAAGGGCCGAGGCTCAACCCATGACTGAGTGAATATGAGGCAGCACCCGAGATGTCTGGACTACAACAATCACCAGGTCCCAGGGTTCTATTGTGTACTTGGTCACTAGTATCTAATCATTTTTACTAATCTTTTCAATCCTATGGATCAAATTATAAGACTGTGGAGGAATATCTTACTTGTTTAGAATTTCTGCATAGTTTCATGACGAAAAATCCTATTAACCGTGACTAATTGGCCTTTACTTCCCAGGTGCAGACTAACTTTCAGCAGTGTGGGGAAACCCAATTCTTGACAGTGATTCCTGAGGCAGACAACATCAATCATGTTGTTGTTTTCCTTACTGGCACACAACCTTTCCCGGATGGTTTAGGGGGCTCAGGTGTGCTGCTCCTCTTACCTTTTTGTAGTGCTCTCAGTCATTGTGATTAGGAAACCTTTGATTATGACATTCCTTATACTTTTATTTTCATAATAATGCATCTTTCTTTGTACAGTGCTAATGAATTAATGTTTTATTATGTACCCCTGTACAATTTTTCAGTAATAATATCGTTATCTTGCCATTTACAGTGTACTTCAGTTGGCCAGACCCAAATAAGCCCCCAACATGGCACCTTCTTGGGAATATCACAAATGAGAAACCATCTGCCATCTTCAAGATCTCTGGCCTGAAGCAGGTCAATGGGACAAGCCTCCAAACGGGCTTCACTTTTGGGGAGCAGAAGATGTCCCATAATGCCCAGATTGGCATCTCGGTGAGTCTTGTTAAGATCCTGTTGCTTGGAACTCCAAGTTGTTACCTTCAGAAAATATTGGTTTGTATTGTTATATATTACTTTCTTGCCATATGATAAGCATCATCTTCAATTCCAAAGTTTCTCTCTCTCTCTCTCTCATTTTGAAGATGTATCACATAGGTATATTGATTTCTGTTACAAGTGTCTCAGATGAGTGTCACTCACTACAGGTGGAGCCTCTGAGCCAGATCCAGGGGCAGGTCGCCAATCCATCCACTGAGCCTTCCACCCTCAACTCCTACGTTGAGTTTAGTCAGGCCATGTGTGAGAACCTGTACAACTATGCCTCCAGCTTTGCCCAGAGTCCATCCCACATCACTCCTAATCCCTCAGACCAGTACCTTCCCCTCTCTGTCCTCTCAAAGTGGTATGAGAACTTCAGCCGTAGATTACAACAAAATCCCAATTTCTGGAGGAAGTAGTACTATTTTGGGCTAGTAGAGAATCTTCAACCTTGTTTCTGGAGAATGTAAAGGTAAATCTGCTTCATTCTGAGTTTTGAGGAATATTAAGTTGTCTTAGTTACATTAATATCATAAGTGTCAAAGTATTGAGGTTCTTGTTAAAAATTTTAGGATCTCTGCTTTCATTTGAGCTTTGGGAAGTTCATTACAAATATCATAGATTGCATAAATGAGATGCTATAGTATCAAGTCACATTTCTCTAGTGTTATGGTTGGCTCATGGTGAAATCAAGAGTAGGGTGGCTGTCTGTTGAAATACTACTGCTAAGCTCCTTATGTGTGGAATGATTAAAGAATATTGGACACAGTAGGAATATTGTAACAATTGTTGAGCAGAATCCATGTTGATTTGGAGTGTAAAAGCTAATATAGACTTCTTATATCCTTAAATATTGGAAATTAGTGTTCATGCAATACAAATTTCTCTTACTGGATTACAATTACTGAATTGAGAGAATATGTAATCTGTACACAGTTTACACAATTAGTTGTTTAGTAGTTTATTTTTTATAACATCCTGCTAAGTATTATGGTGCAGGATTTTTATAAATGAAGGAATTTGATCCATAGGTCTTGCTCACATAACTTAGAATAGTGTGTCTCATTCTCCTTGTGGTAATTTATGTTGTGAAATACAAGTGTTCATTGCACAGTTTATTCAGGTGTAGTGACATTGTTTTGCAGCTGATCTGTAATTGCCTTGTTTGTGTGTAATTTAGTTCTGTGTAAGTAAGCACCGATTGTGATCAGTTACCTGTACAGTTGGTGCTTCTATCTGTCTACTAATTAAGAATTGAGGATGGTGCTTTTCAAGTTTAGTGATGAGTTCAATATTGTGTGTTGAGTCACATGCTGTGTGAAGGCAGGATCACTTGTAGTTGTTCTTTATAAAGATTTATGAGAAATGGGTGTTTATATTGATGCCAAGTTATTCTTACTTGTAGAATGATCTGCTTTAGTACTCATTATTATCAGTGTCATTAATGTTTTCAGGATCTCTTACCAATGATGATAGCCAAACTGTATTTGTCTGAATGTATGTAAAGTATATGGGAGCTACGTTGTGCATTTACATTGAAAATATGCTTTTTACACATTGGTGAATGACTAATAATAGTTGTGTTGCACTTTACGACAAAAACACTCCAGTAAGTTGTATTTTCCATCTTACTGTGTCAAACTCATAGATATACCAGCCTCTCATGTTGCTTCAGTTGGTGTGCTGGAAGTATGCCAAGGCGGTTTGTGAAGCATGTGGTGCAGGTGAACATGCATCATGATTAAACAAGACCTTTTCTCTAATGGTACATTGTTTTTATGGTGGCTATGAGGCAGTCACTAGTACATAGTATGTAATGTGAGAATATGACCGGTTCCACACTTGAAATATGACAAACTGGAGAAATTTCATATGAAACAATGACAATAAAGAATCAGCCTTCTGAAGTTTCAATGAATAGTATTTTGATAGTATGGGGAAAAAAAAATATGTGCATTAACTGTAATAGGAAGACATAAACATGGTGGGTTGCATCAAGTACTCAGATAGAAACCATTACTTTTATTGCATATGAAAACAATAGCTCCAGTGATTTATGAAATATTCATGATCTTCACTGTCATAATATTCTTAGTCAATGCCAACTATAGTTCTTGAAAGTGCTTAGAATGTGTACAAATAAATTTAATTAAATTTTTTTTTATCATGATATAAAGAAGCAAACAACGGTTGAAAACTACAGTGTGGTGCACTGTATCAAAATGTATATGGATAAAAAGAAAGGAAACTGTCAAAACAAATTGTTCACAAGTGAGAAAAATAATGAAAATAGAGAGAAAGAGGTAGATAGATGCAATATATTACCTCCCAAATGACCTAATATCCAATGCCTAGCCCTATGTCCCAGCATGGGGTCTACATCCCTCCCCCCCTCATGGGCGGGGCGACCAGGATCACACCATCACCACGCACAAACAGCATGGGAATGTTGCGTCGCGTTGTCTTGTACACTTCCTCAAATGTCTCGTCATCAACCTGCAATAAATAGGACTCATTTTATTTGTGGGAGGAAGTAAGACCAGTTATTTTCATAAACGTAAAGGAGACAGGAACAGCTATAGTCCTGCTCCTCCAACAATGTGGATTGGGTGCGGCTGTGTTGGGGAATTCCCGCTGTACAGTGGTGAAACATGTCTCATAGCCAGTGATGCAGCAGAGTTCTAATATTAGTAAAACTTTAGCAAATATGGTCAGCAAATATACATACGCATTTAACCTTAGTATTACAACGTATGAGAGAACAGTAAACTTATTATTGATGATATATTCATAAGCCTGGCAAGAAACGTGGCATACATATTTTACAGTGTTGCTAAACAAAAAATAATATACTTATAAAGAGGTTTCCTTGCAGTTTGGGATGGGTAAATAGTTCCATAGTTATAACTAGATTATATCGTGAAGGAAAGTACTTTAAAATAAGCTGACATAAGTAAGAAAAAAACTACATTCAAATCCTCACGGCAGCAACACCAATCACGCCTGCCATCCATACAGGTGATGGGAGGTCAGCTGCGGTGTCCTTGACCAGGAAGAAAGAGAGGGGAAGGAAGAGCGAGGGGTAAGAAAGAGGGAGGAAGAGGGAGAGGGGGGGGGTAGCCAACGAGGAATTAAAGGTATGGCAGCTCTGTACTCCCGCTATTTCCCATGGGGGCCGCACCCAATCCACATTCTTAGACGAGCAGGACTATAGTGCTGATGATTATATTACAAAAAGCAAGACATGATTACTCTTACTAAATGAAGAGCAAATGCTCTGATGTTTCTTCCCCCATGACAATACTAATTAAAACAATGACCAGTTATGGGAGGCTGAACTCACTTCCACTGAGGTCACTGTTTCCTCCACATCTCCGAGAATCATGTTGAGGTGCTGGTCGTAGGCATGCAGGCGGCCCCTCAGCTCACGCTCGTTACGCATCTTAACGTAGATCCTTTCATCCAGTGAGAGGCGGATGAGGTCCAGCGGCTCCTCCACAGCCATCGTGCCAATAGTTGGTTCTCCGTCCTCAGCCATTGTGTCTGTAGGTGTCGGTCAAATGTGACATATCTCTAAGCTACATCATCTCATTACTTCACATCAGTCAACTCAAAGCTTTGCAGATACTTCTGCACTGACAACAGAAATCAATCCTGTGTTGTGCAGGAAGTAATGAGGACCAGACTTTACAACTGAAGAGCAGTTGTTTGTTCATACTTATTTATGGGAAATGCTCTTCACTTTCTATACATGTAATTTCATAATGTTCAAACCATTTTCCTCTCTAGAGTAAATAGAATATTAACAAATTAACTAATGAACAAACAATTATGAAGTTAATGTTCTATTACTTAAGTTTTATCCTTGCAGTCATAATTCTATTTTATCTTTCATTATAATTTCGTTTTATTTCTGATTGGTATATATATATATATATATATATATATATATATATATATATATATATATATATATATATATATATATATATATATATATATATATATGATTCAGATTATTAAGATTTCTTAAGTTCTTCAACGCAGATTTTTATTTTTAAAATGATCAACTTTGCCTGACTTCAAAATTTTTATATAATACTGTAATGGTGTGAAATCTGCTGATTTTGAAACAACTAAAAAAATTGAGAATCATTTAAGACCTCTTTTTTCAGGAAATATATGTCTTCACTCCTTTATCATGATATAATGTGCCTGATAAAAGAATAAGAAACATAACCTTTAAATTTCACTTTCCATTTTAATTATTTTTTTTTGTGTAATTTTACACAATGGATAAAATACAATGATAATATCTATTCTGTTAAACAATAGGCTACCTGATACAGCCAGCAAATGTTGCATGGTACTTCACTATCATAAAAACTATGCAATTAGGAGTTAAATAGATAATTTAAATCTATTAAAAGAAACACTGGAAGGCAGCACTTAAAGCTAATATGATTCTCATGACATCACAAAAATATTCAAAGTGCTAAATATTATGTTGTCACATCATGAATATAGCTTTACATCCTAATACAATTTCCTTAATACTGACTGCTTACTGCAAACCAATTAAAAATATATACATATAATTTAATGAATTTACACCTATATGAGTTTAACAGCAACAACCTATCTGTCTTACTGTCTTTTTGATGTGAGCAGGAAAGACTGATATGGCAAACATTACGAGACAAGATGCTTTGTCAGCCTCAACTGAACACAGTGACAATTATAGTTTGTCCTCCAGTATATAGACACTAAGTTTATTCATGCCTTTTTAATACTATCATATGTTTTTTTTCTTAAGTTCACAGAGTAGCAATTTCCTGAGATATTTACTGTTCAAACACAGAACATCACAAAATCACACTAATGAAGAACATGTATTTGATATTCAATCAATCTCAGGGAAACACTCTTCAGTACCAGGTACACTCTGACATGATGAAATATTCTTACCAAGAGAAAATTCTATTGTTAACAAAGCTAACAATAGTTGCCTATAAGTTAATCACCCTTTTTCATGTCATTATAAAAATGCACTTTTTGTGACCTTTAATGAAATCCTTCAAATTTATTATCATACTGTTCCATGAGTTTCTGTGCCTCGGCCCAAGTTATCTTTTGAGGTATGGTCTCCCTCAAGAACTCGAGGTGGTCCAGGGAGTGGACGACTGTAGCCAGGTCATCATAGCGCAGGGAGGAGGTATCAGTGGCCTGACTGTGAGCCTGCTGGGTCAGGTACTGAATGAAGAGCTCTGTAGCTTTGGTTATGAGGTACAAGCTTTCCTGAGGAACTGTCTCCACATCTGGACAGCTCTTCATGATCATTTTGACCCGTTGTGTGGGCAGCATGAGTTCTGACGGCTGACTACTGAGCCGTCCAGACTTCCCTGGACTCTGGGTGGTGGGGGACTTGGATGGGGACGCCATTTCTGTTTCCAACCTGCAGTGGTAATTGAAGGTGTTATGTTCTGGAGAGCTTTTCACTTGATAATCCTTTCAAAATGCTGTTGGAAGCAGAAATGGCATCCAACAACAATGCTATGGCTACAAATATATTTGATATATTCTGGCTGTACAAAAAAAAAAAAAAGACATCTCATTAATAATCACTATTATGTACAAAATAGGTGCTTGAAATAGAAAAAAAGACAAGTTTATGTTTACCAAAATATATGATAATCTAACAAGATATACATAATCTTAATACTCCAAAGGCATCTTGGAACTCTGCTCCACCCCCCGGCAAAATGTTATCAATATCGATACTTCTACATTGTTTGCCTTAGTCACAGTTCAGGGGAAGGAGTCAACACTCACAAGGGAAGGCTTGACTCAAGACATTTATCAGATATTAATTGGTCATATGTGTTATTAAACATGTTCACTCGTACTTCCGACTACACTATGGTTAAAGTTGCTCCTGTTGCTCATATTTGAAAGAGCTGGTGGGTCACGCCTCGAGACCTTCCCGAGGAACGAAACTTAAAGTTCAAGAACTGTGATCATTGGCAGAATAATGCATTACTTAGCATACTACTGCAGAGGAACAACCATTCCGCTTCACTAGCCACGATTTGTCACATTTCATGAATGAAAGAAGACCCAAGAAGGTGACATGAACTCATGACAATTTCAAAATCCGCCACTTCTTCCCTCTCATCTCTGGTACGTGCCACAAAAATATAACCACGCATTGCCTTGCAGTACGTCTTACCTCTGTGTTGGTAATAATTTTCCCCACAAGTATACCGCACTCTGGTTCGAGGAAGAGGTACAAATCCAGTCCAAACACCACACGTGCGTGACACCAACGTATCAAGCTTGACTCGGCTTGCAAAGGGATTAGAGTTACAAATGTTTATATCAATATTTAGCTTTTAATGTTGTTGTATAAGTGTCTAGATAAAGAAGCATTTTCATTTCAAATTTCAATGGCTCAAATATATCTATAAACTTATGGTTTAAAAGTGCTTTATATTCTAAATTACTTTTAGGTTTTATCTTCATTAGAACATATCTTAGCTATCATATGCTCATTGATGTATAAAGAAAGCATAAACATATATCTTTCATTGATAAATATAAGCAAAGTAGAATAGTTTTGAGTTGTTCAGCCGATATTGCCCATTGGCCCTCCCTGGGAGGGACGTGAATGAAGCAAGTACACTGTTGACACTTGTCCTGCACAGCCTGCTTCCTTCAGGCTGGGCACTGGGGATTGACCTAGTGTTGTAGCTGTGCACTGGCGAAATTTTCCAGGACCATTTAAAGTAGTAAGTGAAGAAGAGGGAATAGTGGATACACGTGAGTTGAAGTGGAGAAATAACACAATTTTCTTAAGTACAATTTGTTAGTCAGCAGGCAGCGGTGGTTACTCGTTATCTCGCCGCAGTTTGATCTGCCACCTCAAAGTAATGCCTGTGTTGCTTGTGTCATGTGTGTCATTGTTTGGAATTGTGCGGGGTGACAGTAGCAACTGCTTTCCTCATGTTTGGGTCAGATATGATACCTTCGTGGCAATACGGCATTATGAAAATAACCTTGATTCACTATTGTGATTATACTTATAGTACATCCATGTTCCTCCATCCTCCTTTTCCCCCATCCACCCAAACAAGATTGGGGACAAGTGGGAATTGGGGAATTTTGGTAGATGAGAAACCAGCTGATTATTGGTGATGTAAAGACTACGGGAATTTCACGTAACATTACATTTTTTTTTTCTTTTCTTTTATCCTAAGCTCTCTCCCTGCTTCTGCTGTAAAGAGTATGTTTGGTTTCACTGAATCATTATAATGAAAAATTTAGCAATATTTGATTAAATTATTAACCATTAACCCCTTCAATACTGGGACACATTTTTTACCTTGAGATTTGTGTATGATTAGACCATTTCATTGACATTAGGAAGGATTTATGGAGCTCAGATGACTAATGACCAAAGTCTTTACTCTTCAAATCCCCCATATAGGTTTCTGAAGCTGTATAGAATTACCAAAATAGTAAGCAGAGTGAATATGGAAATGTTTCATGGTAATCAAGGGGTTAATCTACCCATAAGATAATACATGTTTGGAAGAGGAATTACATTTATACTGCATTGTTTTTCAGGTAACATGGTGAAGACAGAAGAGGAATGCACCAGTAAATTTGCCGTCATGCTACTATTTGATTTGATGTCCAATGTCAGCAACACTTGTAGCAGTGCTGAGGGTTGAGAGTGTGAAAGGGCAACCCAGACCTTATGTAAGACCAACTCTAGTGTGGAGGGATGGCAGATGTGCCCACCATGGATGAGGCAGAAGCCCTCCCGATCACTATGAGCCAGGAAGTGTTTGAAGACGCAGAAGACCCACGATGTTTTGTGCTGGTGGATGGACAGGCGGTGGGGGTAGTGCCGGGTGACACTGCCATGCAGGGCCTCCTCACGGGGCAGGAGGATCCCCTGGGTGGAATGGGCACAGCAGGAAAAGGTGTGAGGGTAGTGCAGTTCGGTGGTGAGAGGAATAGTAGTGTGATGGAGGAGGATAAAGGCCTTAGAGGGATGTTGGGAATGAAAGAAGACAAAATGGATGTGACAGGAACAGTGGAAGTGGTGCATATGGATTGTGACAAGACTCTAGAGGTTATGCACATCGATGCTGGGAAGCAGGTGCAGGTGATCCACATAGAGGGTGGAGGCAAGCTTGACTTTGTTGGTGGTGATCAAGCAGACAATGTCAAGGTTGTGGTTCCATCCAGCACTCCCTCCATCTCATTCAGGAGCAGCAAGGGGCGGCGAGGGCAGCAGGACACCCAGGCTCCCACCAGGAGGGTTGTCACCACCACTCAGACTAGAAATCCAAATTTACCGACCCTCCGTTCTATCAACCAACCTGTGCCACAGCCAATCATTGTCTCCACCGGGAAGAACAGCCTTTCCCCCAGCCGCACCTACTGCCGCCTGCCCCCTGTCACCTTCCCTCCCATTGAGAAGTCACAGAACATCACAGCACATGGGATTGGCTCTAACATTATTATCTCTGGTACCAAAGAGGTCCTTGGGAGCACAAATGATGCCCTTAATAATGCCATTATAATATCCTGGCCTACCTTACCTCCAGAAGAGATTGAGAACTCTGTTGGCACCCAGACAGAACCCTGTGAGGATTCAGGGTCTAGCCTCAATCTGTTCTTTTGCACCTTTCATTCTGATGGCAGTGTAGAGACTTACTGTGATTTCCCTGTGCACCACAACAAGGGTGTGTCCACGGAAGGCAGGGCTCGGTGTGCAGACAGGGGGAAGGTGAATAAGCATTACTTGAAGAAGCAGGAGGATAGCATCCTGCTTACTGTGGAAGAGCAAGAGGAGGAAGTAAAGGATGAGACAAGGCAAGCAAGAACAGGTAAGTATGAGCATTACTGTGTTTTGTTAGTGTTTCTATTGTTTTTGAAATATATTACTTTGATGTTATGGATTTTTTATACATTAATGTACTGTGTCAGTTGCTGTTCTCAGTGCAAAAGCCCTGTATCCAGATATTCATTTATTTTTTCAATAGGGAACTAACCAAGTTTACTGATGTGTTCTGTGTGCTGTACAGCCACCTGATGTACAGCCAATTTTTGTGGAACCTGAATCACCTGATCAAATACCACTTTGCCAACAACAACTTTGTTTCTGTATTGAAGTGCATGATTCCAGGTCTTGCTAATCACGAAACTACTTGGGAGCATGAAAAATTAGTATTATGCAAATAGTCATCTTTTGCTGACACATGTTTACCTACCTGTCACAGATCAGCGGTTCTCCCGGAGCGGCCGCATCCTGAAGGGTAAAGGGCCACTGTTCAGGGCTGAGGCAGGAGTGTGTGAGGAGGACTTTAAGGGAGACCCAGACTTTGAGGTGCAGGAGGAGGAGGAGGAAACGGGTGAGGCTGTTCCTCAGAGTCATTCCCACCGGAGAAAGAGAGGCAGGAAGCGTAAGAAGCGACCTCCATCCCCAGACAACTTTGAGGAGGACTTGCAGTTGTCCACAGAGAAGACAGAGAAGGAGGAGCCAGACATAAAGCATGAGCTGGCAGTGAAGGAGGAGGCTGAGGGGGAGAGTGAAGTGGCCCTCGAGATCCTGCGGAAGAAAGGGTACGGGCTGAGGACCAAACGGCGGCTCAAGAAGCTGACGGACATGCACTACCTCCAGGAACAGATGGTGAAAAGGCAGCCCGACCACAACCGGCTGTTCCAGTGCCGTGTGTGTGAACGCCTTCCCGACCTTCTTCCGGCTGCAGCGGCACGCCAAGGAGGAGCACGACCTCACCAACTTCTCCTTCCCATGTGACGTGTGTGGCATGGCGTTCACCCGACCCCACAACCTGGAGAGGCACAAGGACACCAAGCATGCTGCTGGACAGAAGCGCTTCCCCTGTGAACACTGTGGCCGACGCTTTGCCCGCCAGGATGTGTTGTCAGTGCATGTGTCCATGGTGCACCTGCGGCGAGCCGGCGGCCAGAAGGGTGCGGTGCCTCACGCCAAGGCACACCACTGCACAGGCTGTGATAACTTCTTCTCCCGGGAACAGCGGCTGCGTGAACACCGTAAGGGTGACTTCTCGTGTGGGGAGTGCGGCATCACCTTTGAGTGCCGCACGGCCCTGCGCCTCCACCTCTACAAGAGCCACCCTACCACCTGCGGTGAATGTGGCAAAGTGTGCAACAGCAAGCAGCAAATGTACTTCCATCGCCAGACACACGCCCCAAAGTTTGTGTGTAAATATTGTGACAAGGGCTTCATGTGGAGATCTCAGTATACAGTGCACTTGGCTACACACACGGGTGACCGGCCAGTGCCCTGTGATGTGTGTGGCAAGTCCTTCGCACACAAGGTTGCTGTCAGCAAGCACAAGTGGCAGGAACACAATGAGAACAATAAGAAATTCAAGTGTGAGCAGTGCGGTAAGTGCTTTGTGTACCGGGGAAAGCTGGCATCTCACATGCGCAGCCACACCGGTGAGAAGCCCTTCACCTGCCAGGCCTGCAGCTCCACCTTCTCGCAGCGGTCAAATCTCAATGCCCACATCAAGAGTGTGCATGGCGTGGTGGTCAAGTCCGTCAACAGTGATGGCACAACACACACCGAGCTAGTGAAGTACAAGCGTCCGAAGAAGACACCTCCTACACCCTCAGTGCCACAAGCTACCCACACCACTGCTGAGGTTGGGGCCACTGGCATTTCTCAAGAGGTGGATCTTCCCCCACCACCTTCTCAGCCACCTCACATAGACATACAGGATCAGGTGCATATGTCTGAGTCTTCCTTAGAGACTGAGGCAGCTGTGTATCAGATTGTGTATGCATATCCTCAGTAAGAAACACCTGTGCTTCTCTCTCTCTCTCTCTCTCTCTCTCTCTCTCTCTCTCTCTCTCTCTCTCTCTCTCTCTCTCTCTCTCTCTCTCTGTCTCTCTCTCTCTCTCTCTCTCTCTCTCTCTCTCTCTCTCTCTCTCTCTCTCTCTCTCTCTCTCTCTCTCTCTCTCTCTCTCTCTCTCTCTCTCTCTCTCTCTCTCTCTCTCTCTCTCTCTCTCTCTCTCTCTCTCACACAGTGGTATCTCTGCTTGTATCTCCCCTGAGTGTCTGCATCTGTCTTTCAGTGTTGCCTCCCACCTCACATCTCCTTAGTGATTCATCTTCTCATCACACACATGACACATTTCTTTTGGATATAATGTGTTACATCCTCCAAAACAGTAGCCAAAGATTTTTCCTCAAGATTTATTGTGGACTGAGTGTTGTCTCACGGCTGTAGTGAGATGAAGGTGACGGGGTGCTGTGTGTAAGGCAAGACTGCACAATAACCTGGCTTCCTTACTTGTCAGCTGTGTCTCTTCATGTCTTAGTTTTTAACACCACAGGGCCAGTATGTGTGGTGCTGCCTGAGTTTTATTCTCTGTTAACTCTCTAATATATATATTTGATAATTTTTTTTAGATTAATTTAGTGTTTAGATTTATTTGTGATGCTTGGCCCTTGTGTGGAGCAGTAACATTTGTTGTCATTATGATGAATTTCATGATTAACTTTGTACTTCAGAATAATAGTGCTACTTCATCTTCTTAATTTTTATATATTTGACAGTGATTCAAACTTCCATTTTGTGTTTCTTTTCTGTCTTACTTTCACACTCACCATTTGCAAATCTTGGCAGAGTCACTCAGCTTCTTATATTCTGACACATTAAGTGCAAAGCTCAAGTTTAAGTTGATATATAAGTTTTTATGTCACTGATTCAAATTTTTTCCTTTTATATGTCTATTCAGTGGTTAAGTGAAGGGTGTGTGTAATGGGTATGATGAAAAGTGCCATTACCTACCAATTCATCAGCAGTGTGACAAGGGAGTGTGGCTGGTGATGGCCTTTGCCATACAAGGGTGACTGATGTGTGCTTGAGGTTCAATGGACTCCATCAGAGTGTGGAAGCATGGAAGTGTTGTAATTGTGCTGATTGATACTGATTTTTATAGTGAATTATCTTCAGGTTATGTACAATTGGTATGTTTTCAGCTGATTGTTTATGCAATGACAGTTGTGTAGGACTAATCAGGGTGGCCTGCAAGTGTGTCTAGACTTGCCTCCCAGTGATGAGGCAGCCTGGTCTGGGATGAGTGCTCAGTGGAGGCAGGAGGATACTGTTGACTTTCATGAGAAGACCATAGGTACCTTTCATTGTGACATGAAGAGCATATTCTTATATATTTTCTAGCACACTCCTTGAACTCCATGGTGAAGACATTATATAGTTCAGGTGTGTGTGTTTAGACACCTGAAAATATTTAATGATATGTTCTCCTTGTTATTATGAAAGATACCTCATGTCCTGAATCATTCACTTTAGTAAATAATATATGTTGATAATATTTTTATATGTAAATGTAAATAAACTTATAAGAAATCTATATAATGATTTCATTGTATACAAATATCCTTACAGCAAGAATGAATGAGGAATATAAGGTAAAGTTGATATGTCATTAAGGCTAAGTAAGTCCTCTCTTGTTTGACATAATGATGGCTAAACTGATGGGTAAAATTTAAGTTTCAGTGAATATTGATGCTTGCAGATGACTGTTTTGTGGTTACATGTGGGAAGGAAGGATGAAGCTTGGTTGGTGGCCCTAAGCACTAACAGGAATGAAAAGAAAGCAAAACTAGGGCAGTGCTTGTGTGTATACGAAATGAGGGAAAATTGTGAGGCTGTAAGTAGTCAAGATGGTGAAAGTCAGTGAATTCAATTAGGGTTAAACTACTGTACTGAGGAGTGAAGAATCTATTGAAGTAGAGAAATTAAAATACAACTGAGATTGAAGGGATGGAGAAGGGTAAAAAGGAAGATTTCTGTGATGAAAGGAGAACTGAAAAGGCAAAAATATGGTTAGTCATGTTATATAGTATGAGAACAGTACGAACAGACAAGAGGATGAATAAGAAGTAGCAGAATGAGTTTTGAACTATGTCAAAATCAAGATTAGAACGATTGACCTAAAGCCCATATTCTGAAGATATATAGAAAACATCATTATCAGAAACGAAAAATGAAAGAAAGTAAATAAAAACAAGCAAACGAAGGTGATAATAATAAGAAAAAATAAGCACAACTTTATAAGGCCTACGTCATATTTTCAGCACCATCAACATCATCATCACCATTAAGAGATACCGTTACAAAGAGGAACAACATATGAAACATCCACCATCCACGTGCGAAGCTTCATTGTACGAGAGACATTGTGGTATTGTGTTGTGGTTTGTAAATAAGCCAAGTGAACGTTAATATATCATTGTACAGCTTTGTTTCATGTACATCAAGGAACGAGCTTGCCATAAAAGATTCTTGGCGATGAATACTGCAAGAGTGGCAGGAGGGACGGCAGAGAGGTGAGGGAATCTATGATGGAGAGGGAAAGTGCAACTCCTGTTTGCTGTTGGTGAGTAGAATATAGAGCCGTTTGGTTTTTCGTCCCCACTACCTTCTAAAGCTTTTTTTTTTTTTTTTTTCAGGGTTTCTAAGGTTACTGTTTACTATCGGTTCTAGTCAGTAATACATGATACGACTGCATGTTGATAGTGCACCCACTGTACTTCACGTATCAAGATTTTTACGCGTGGTTGGCTATTGCTGACTCATATTGATGCTTTTGAGAATCAACGCATTGCTCCAAAAACAGAGTTATGTTAGGATTAGGTTAGGTTATATTAGGTTAGGTTAGTTGTAGAGTTTGATTAGCTTAAATTAAGTTTGTTTTGGTTCCTAGTTGCTTGTGATACCATAATAGACAAAATTTATCATTTCCCGAAAAAAGTCAAATGAGACAAATAACATATTTAGCAAAGGAAGGACCTCTTGTAAACATTTACCGCGTCTAGTCCTTTCCACGGTTTTAGGGACAGATTTCACTGGATTTCCACATAGTTAACAGGAGAAGACACCTGGGAATCCTGCGCATTAGGGCGAGAAAGCAAGGCGTTTAGTATTACAGTGGATCCTAAAGACACTTTCTATATCAACGGATAAAGTATAATGGTCTTCAAATCGCGATCTATAGTAGTGAAGAAAGTAATAAACAGAATTAATTTAAAACTTATCTATACTATCTCTTAGAATACTGACACGGATTTTATGTACATGTCATCCATACATGTACAACATGTCATCCATGCTTCTCGTGAAATGTTATCTTGTAATAAGGCTTTAAGAATGTAGATGTGAATAATGGGTGCAGTAACTCTTGCATGTATAAATAACAATGCAGGGAAGGTTATTAATTATTATTTTTATTAATTCTCTCTCTCTCTCTCTCTCTCTCTCTCTCTCTCTCTCTCTCTCTCTCTCTCTCTCTCTCTCTCTAAAGAGGGAAGTAAAAGCATAAAAAAAATAACAGGGGTATTTAAATATCTATTCATATATATAACTAAGAAGACATTATTTTTTCCTCTCTCTCTCTCTCTCTCTCTCTCTCTCTCTCTCTCTCTCTCTCTCTCTCTCTCTCTCTCTCTCTCTCTCTCTCTCTCTCTCTCTCCATCCACAAAACCAAGAAGGCACATCAATTTCTCTCTCTCTCTCTCTCTCTCTCTCTCTCTCTCTCTCTCTCTCTCTCTCTCTCTCTCTCTCTCTCTCTCTCTCTCTCTCTCTCTCTCTCTCTCTATCTCTCTCTCTCTCAGTGCCTAGTGGAATCACAGTATGTCACTCATTAAAACTTTCCGCCTTGAAAGTTTTTGTTTTAGACAAATGACTAGCTACATTTTTTAGGTTGTTTATTTATTTTAAGTTCCTCCAATAAATGAGGAAATTCCGGACGTGATAGGAACAGTTCTTCGGGATTTAATGACTGCTCCTGATGATGTGGAGAGAGAGAGAGAGAGAGAGAGAGAGAGAGAGAGAGAGAGAGAGAGAGAGAGAGAGAGAGAGAGAGAAAAAGGAAAAGAAATAGCTATGTGTGCCTTCTCAGTTATATACACGAATAGACATTTAAATACCCATGTTAATTTCTTGATGTATTTAATTTCCTCTTTAGTTTTCATTTATTTTGTATCACGTGCATGTTAGTTTATTTATTTATTTATCTATTTTATTTTATTTTATTTATCTATTTAATTTTTTTGTTCCTTCCAGTGGTGTCGGGCGTACTGTTAGTGTTACATTGGCGCCAGCGGTGTGGAAATGTGTGTACAGTTGTACTTTACGGTGGATGACCTCACACATGATTACTTTGAAGCTCTGTGTGTGTGTGTGTGTGTGTGTGTGTGTGTGTGTGTGTGTGTGTGTGTGTGTGTGTGATACTTTGATACAGTTTTTTTTTTTCTTTTGCTACTGCTTGATTTTGATACTTTTCTCTTTTACTTTATATGTTCTCATTTACTCTGGAAAGTTTTACATTTTGGCTCGTATTCTCAAACGCTTCTGTGCTTCACCTCCACTATTTCAAGTTTTTTTTTTTTTAAAGTTTTCACGTGTTTTTTTTAAGGTGTTTTTACCGATCTAGAGGCAGATCCACTATTTCGAAAGGGTTTATTTAAGTTATCACGTGTTTTTACCGTTCTAGAGACAGATCCACTATTTAAAAAGGCTTTATTTAAGTTTCCACGTGTTTTTAAGGTGTTTTTACGGTCTAGAGACAGATCCACTATTTAATAAGGCTTTACTTAAGTTTCCACGTGTTTTTAAGGTGTTTTTACGGTTCTAGAGACAGATCCACTATTTCATAAGGGTTATTTAAGTTTCCACGTGTTTTTAAGGTGTTTTTACGGTTCTAGAGACAGATCCACTATTTCAAAAGTGTTTATTTAAGTTTCCACCTGTTTTTACCGTTCTAGAGACAGATCCACTATTTCAAAAAGGCTTTTATCTAAGTTTACACGTGTTTTTAAGGTGTTTTTACGGTTCTAGGGACAAAATGACATTGTACCAGCATTGTTTACTGGAGAAACACTCTTCAAAACCTGGCTAATCATCTCTGTGGCCTTGGAAAGTAATCGTGGTGAGAGCAAAGCGTTTCTAAATACTGGGTTTTGGAGGGCGCCTGGCGGAAGGTATCATAGAAAATGGATGACAAGAGGCTGGCAAGTTAGGGGTGACTAAAGTCTTTTGGCGTAACTTTACCTGCAAAAAAGCCGGAGAGACCAAAAGAAGCAGTGAAAATTTGTACATGAAAGGATGAGATTGTTTGATTTTATTATCACCATCACCACCATTGTAATATTAATGCCTTTAGTTAGTTACCCCTCTCTCTCTCTCTCTCTCTCTCTCTCTCTCTCTCTCTCTCTCTCTCTCTCTCTCTCTCTCTCTCTCTCTCTCTCTCTCTCTCAATGCTGTGTGAGACATTCTGCCAATAGTTAATGTAGAGAGAGAGAGAGAGAGAGAGAGAGAGAGAGAGAGAGAGAGAGAGAGAGAGAGAGAGATAACTGTATAAAACATAAACAAAAGAACAAGTGAAAAAAATACTAAAAAAAAAAAAAAAAATCCCAGCATTTTAAGATTCCCACAAAACAACAACAACAACAACAACAACAACACCACCACCACCACCACCACCACCACCACCACCACCACCACCACCACCAACAACAACAACAACAACCAAATTTGAAAGTTAACATTGCGCCTTTAACACTGAAAAGGATAAGGGAAACGCTGATACCACCACCACCACCACCACCACCACCACCACCACCACTAAGGCAATCCAGTTTCACTCCTACCTCATTCCAGTTGGTGGTTGAGTGGGGGAACGCTGTGAGTGGGAATGGGAATATGACGCCGGGAATCACAGTGGTATGGGAATAGCCTCTTCACCTTCATCATTGGCTCAGGTGTATTGTGGTGATCAGGGAGAGAGGGAGAGGGAGAGGGAGAGGGAGAGGGAGAGAGAGGGAGAGGACAATGGGAACGAAAGGAAGGGGAAGGGAAAAGAGGAGAATATTGGAGAGAGAAGAAGTAAGAGATGCTTTTTTTGGTAAGAAAAGAGAGAGAGAGAGAGAGAGAGAGAGAGAGAGAGAGAGAGAGAGATTGGGTGATGCGATGCGAGTTCGGTGTAATAAATTTAAACTCTTCCTCTTAATCTCCTCCTCCTCCTCCTCCTCCTCCTCCTCCTCCTCCTCCTCCTCCTCCTCCTCCTCCTCCTCCTCCTCCTCCTCCTCCTCCTCCTCCTCCTCCTCCTCCTCCATGACCCATCCTCGGCTTCACTACTTTCATTATTCATTGTTTGCATTTTCATATTTATAACGTTTAATTTTCAAGTATTATTTTCGGAATTGTCAACAAATACTACGTTGTGGACACAGAATTGTACTAGTAATTCTCTCTCTCTCTCTCTCTCTCTCTCTCTCTCTCTCTCTCTCTCTCTCTCTCTCTCTCTCTGTTTTCTGTTTACTTTAGTTTTTTTCGTCATTATTCTGTTTCTTTTATCATTAATCGCTTTATCTCCCTTAATTCTTCACTTTCGTGGTTATCTATCGATTCTGTTCTTCCCTCATTTATCAGCCCTTCCTCCTATCTCTTTCTCATAATTCTCTTCTCCCTCCTTGCCTTCCTGTCTCCCTATCTCTTTCTCATCTTCTTTTCTAACCTCCAGTTCTTCCCTTCCCTTTTTCTCTTCTTTCTTTTTATCTCCTCCCCTCTTCTTCTTCTTCTTACTCACTTTTCTTTCTTTTTGTCTATTTTTCTTTTCATCCTTTCGTGTTTTATTTTTCTTTATATTCCTCTTTGTACTTTTTCTTTTTCCTTTTTTCCGTTTTTCTTATCCCTTCCTGTTTTCCTCTGCTTCATAACTCTCTCTCGCTCTCTCTCTCTCTCTCTCTCTCTCTCTCTCTCTCTCTCTCTCTCTCTCTCTCTCTCTCTCTCTCTCTCTCTCTCTCTTCTATTTCACGTCCCATTCTCCTTTCCTTCCTTCCTCCTTCCATCTCTCTTTTCCTTCATCCCTCCATAATTTGTCAAGGATGATTCTATATAAGGAAAACATCACAGGTCATGTAGTGTGTGTGTGTGTGTGTGTGTGTGTGTGTGTGTGTGTGTGTGTGTGTGTGTGTGTTAATGTATATCAGATGACCTACTTAGTCACTGCTTTGGTAATATCTATGTAGCTTACAGAGAGAGAGAGAGAGAGAGAGAGAGAGAGAGAGAGAGAGAGAGAGAGAGGGTAAACAAATAAATAAAAAAGAGAATATAATAATGAAAAAGGTATATATAAAGAACAAAGGAATGAAAGGAATATGATAATGTAAATAATAATATTGATGATGTTAATAATGATAATAATAATAATAATAATAATAATAATAATAATAATAATAATAATAATAATGATGGTAATAATAATAATGATAGTAATGATAATAATAATAGTAGTAGTAGTAGTAATAGTAGTAGTAGTAGTAGTAGTAGTAGTAGTAGTAGTAGTAATAATAATAATAATAATAATAATAATAATAATAATATAATATATAATGATAATAATAATAATAATAATAATAATAATAATAATAATAATAATAATAATAACAATAATGATAATAATAACAGAGAATAAAAGCAGAATTGAAAGGCAAAAGAAAGGGAAAATAAAAACGAATAAACGAAAAGAGAGAAAGAAAGCAAAACCGAAAAAGAAAAAAAAAATAGAAAAAAGAGAGAGAGAGAGAGAGAGAGAGAGAGAGAGAGAGAGAGAGAGAGAGAGAGAGACCAACCAAAATAAATAAACGAATAGATAAATAAAGGCCACCACATTGAACACCAACGAAAAATAAATAAATCTGGGGCAGGTCGATCGAAGTCCAATGTCATCGTATATTTATATATCAACATTTAGCGAACAGTCGTCGTGTTATTTGTTGTAAACCACGCCGGAGGGTAACAAGTTGACCTATTTAGCATTAAGAAGGGCAGGAGAGAGATACAGAGGGAGAGAGAGAGAGAGGGAGAAGGCCATGCTGTGTAAGAGAGATGGTAGAAGTGGATAGATGAATAGGTGGAAGCAAAGATGAAGGGAAAGGAAAGGAAACAGAGAGAAAGTGAATATAGCTACAAAAAATGAATGAGGAATATGTATATGATGAAAAAAGTGCATGGAAGAATGAGGAATAAACGAGGGAGGAAGAGGAAGAGAGGAGGAATAAGGTAAGAAGAGGAGGAGGAGGGAATATATGATGCGAGGAAGTGGATGGAGGAATGAGGAATAAAGGGGGAATAAGAGGACATATGTTGATAAATTGGAGAGAGAGAGAGAGAGAGAGAGAGAGAGAGAGAGAGAGAGAGAGAGAGAGAGAGAGAGAGAGAGAGAGAGAGAGAGAGAGAGAGAGAGAGATGTGAAGGAATAGAGGTAGAAGAAAATAGTGGAAGGCAAATAGAAAATGAAAGAAGGAGGAAATGATAAAGGAAGGAGAATATAGGTAAAAAAGAAGGAAAAGTCGATGGAAAAGGAAATAAAGAAGAAAATAATCGTACGACAAAAAGAAAAAAAGGGAAAAAGAAAATAGAAAAAAGAAAACGAAAAGTAGGAAGAGAATAGGGAAGGAAAAGAAAAGGAAAAAAAAAGTGATGTTTGGAACGAAGATAGATGGGAAAATAAAAGAAAAAGAGGAAATGTGGGAGTTAGAGGGGAAAGGAAGGAAGGAAGGAAGGGGAAATAGCTGTCTGTCTTATGGGAAAGTTAAGGGGAAACTTGCCAGGGAATTCTGATGAGGGGAAAATCACGTGTTTTTTCGTGATTTTAATTATTTCCCTCGTGTTCTTTACTATACAAACTTGTGAATGTGTGATGCTCTCTCTCTCTCTCTCTCTCTCTCTCTCTCTCTCTCTCTCTCTCTCTCTCTCTCTCTCTCTCTCTCTCTCTCTCTCTTGTCTCTTATCTCTCTCTGTGTGTGTGTGTATATGTGTGTGTGTGTGTGTGTGTGTGTGTGTGTGTGTGTGTGTGTGTGTGATATTGTTTGTATGATGGAATATTTTTCTTTATCATGTATATATTTACCAAACACACACACACACACACACACACACACACACACACACACACACACACACACACACACACACACAGAGAGAGAGAGAGAGAGAGAGAGAGAGAGAGAGAGAGAGAGAGAGAGAGAGAGAGAGAGAGAGAGAGAGCAAGTCATTCCCACCCAATTATAACTTTTTCAATTTGCATCGTCGCCTCCACCAGTGTTCGAAGGCCTTTTGGTGAACGTAGGCCGCTGTGATCTTGAGTGAAGTAAAATGAAAAGAAGCGATAATATATGATTTTGTACAAGATCATATACATTACCCTCCCCTCTCTCTCTCTCTCTCTCTCTCTCTCGTCTTTATCAATGTTTTAGCTTTGCATTATTATTTTGTCCTCCTCCTCCTCCTCCTCCCTCCTCCTCCTCCTCCTCCTCCTCCTCCTCCTCCTCCTCCTCCTCCTCCTCCTCCTCCAGCCAACGTAATCTTGCTTATATATTTTTTTTGCGAGTGTAATTTACGCGAAGGGAAACGAGAACGCTAATTTTAACTCCATTATGGCCGTAAATCGCGAAATATAGAATAGTTTTGTGAGCTGAACCTGAGGATGCTTTCAGGTGCTGCTAGGGAGAGAGGGAGAGGGAGGGAGAGAGAGAGAGAGAGAGAGGGAAGAGGGAGAGAGGGAGAGTGAATTGACCAGATAATTCAAATCCACTCCTACTTTTTACCAGGTGAGGTTAAAGAAGATGAGAGAGAGAGAGAGAGAGAGAGAGAGAGAGAGAGAGAGAGAGAGAGAGAGAGAGAGAGAGAGAGAACTGAATTGAAACTTACAAAAAAAAATATGTAACTTATTCATTTTAGCGTTTATAAAGAAGAGGAGGAGGAGGAGGAGGAGGAGGAGAAGGAGGAGGAGGAGGAGGAGGAGGAGGAGGAGGAGGAGGAGGAGGAGGAGGAGGAGGAGGAGAAGAAGAAGAAGAAGAAGAAGAAGAAGAAGAAGGAGAAGGAGGAGGAGGAGGAGACGGAAGACGAAGAGGAGGAGAACGAAGTCAAGAGCAAGGATGAGGAAGAGGAGGAGGAGAAGAAGAAGAACGAAGGCTAGTGAGAGATGAAGAAAAAAGGAGGAAGAGAAGAGGAAGAGGAAGAGGAAGAGGAGGTGGAACGAAGGAAAAAGAGTAAGGCGAGGAAGAGATGCAAGAAAAAAGACGTAGACGAGAAGGATGAGGAGGAGGAGGAGGAGGAGGAGGAGGAGGAGGAGGAGGAGGAGGAGGAGGAGGAGGAGGAGGAGAGGAGGAGAAGGAGGAGGAGGTAAGTGGGCAGGTTGGACAGCTAGACTCATGAATTAGTAAAGAAAACGCCACTTAGAGGAAGAATGTGGAGAGAGAGAGAGAGAGAGAGAGAGAGAGAGAGAGAGAGAGAGAGAGAGAGAGAGAGAGAGAGAGAGAGAGAGAGAGAGAGATGAAAAATAGAGAAAAAGAGAACGAGGAAATACACTTCAATAAACGAAGGAAAAAAGAGAAAGAAAGAAAGAAAGAAAAGAAAAGAAAAATAACTGAAAAACTAAAATTAAGTTAGGAAAGTGATGAGACTGCTAATTCTCTCTCTCTCTCTCTCTCTCTCTCTCTCTGGTAATGATGATTATGAGAAAGATAATGATGATGATGATAGTGATGATGATGTTAGAGGAGGAGGAGGAGGAGGAGGAGGAGGAGGAGGAGGAGGAGGAGGAGGAGGAGGAGGAGGAGGAGGAGGAGGAGGAGGAGGAAGGAAATAAAAAAAGAGAGAGGTGAAATAAGAGAAGTAAATGGAGGAAGGGAAGAATATGAAAAGAGGAAGAGAGCTAAGTGGGAGG
Source organism: Portunus trituberculatus (assembly GCF_017591435.1). Classification (NCBI taxonomy): domain Eukaryota; kingdom Metazoa; phylum Arthropoda; class Malacostraca; order Decapoda; family Portunidae; genus Portunus; species Portunus trituberculatus. The sequence goes on from NC_059282.1 coordinate 3,493,564, forward strand.
AAGAGGTGAGGAGTGGCACAGGAAGATGTCTCCAGTTACAGGAGAGAGAGAGAGAGAGAGAGAGAGAGAGAGAGAGAGAGAGAGAGAGAGAGGTGTGTGTTGTGTGTGAGTGCAAATATTTAGGCAGGCAAGACCTATTCTCTCTCTCTCTCTCTCTCTCTCTCTCTCTCTCTCTCTCTCTCTCTCTCTCAACAAGCATAGTTCGCTCTTTCTTCAAGCACCACCACCACCACCACCACCACCACCACCACCACCCTTTTCGCATTTCCATTCCGGCCCCATTTCCATCTTTATCACCTCCTGTCTTTACCCTCTTTACACCTTCAGAAAATGCGTCTTTTTTCACCCCTCTCTATCTCCACTTATCCTATTTCTTCTATCTCCCCTCTTTATCTCCTCTTTATCCTCCTCCCCTCTTCCCATATACTCCATCCCATAGATCAAGTTGGTGTGCGTAATTTAATCAGAGCCTTCTTCCTCTTCGTGACCCGACGAGGGGAAGGGAGGGGAGCAGAGGGGAGGAGAGAGGAGGAGAGGGGGTCAGAAGAGGGCAGGGCGAAAACAAGAGATTGGGGAGGAGTTGAGGGGATTATGAAGAAGGCTGGCCCGGAGATGAGGGATTGGGAAGTGGAGATTGGTAGTGGTGGTGGTGGTCGTGGTGGTGGTGGTGGTGGTAGGAGAGGAGGCAATGGGTGTAGTTTAAGTGGTTTTAGTGGTGGTGGTGGTGATAGTTGTGGTTGTAGTTGTAGTGTTGGTAGTGTTGGTTGCTGTTGTTATTCCGGAAGTGATGTTGGTAGTAGTAGTAGTAGTAGTAGTAGTAGTTGTAGTAATTGTGGTGATGATGGTGATTATTATAATTTTTTTCAATACTTTACCAAAAAACAACAACAGTTTAAATGAAAATGTCCATTGAAAGTGCAGTGGTGGTGGTGGTGGTGGTGGTGGTGGTGGTGGTGGTGGTGGTAGTTGTGTTGGTAATGGTAGCGTTGGTGGGGGTGTTAGGAGCAGTATTAGTGAAGTTAGCAGTACTGGTTGTAGTAGCAGTTAGTGACAGTATTGGTAGTGATAGTGGTGGTGGTGGTGGTGGTGGTGGTGGTGGTGGTGGTGGTGGTGGTGACACAGACGGCCGGTGTAAGTCAGCGGGTGGGACAAAAGGCGGATATTGGGCTGCGGTCACAACAAGGGAGCAGCTGCCTCCTGCCCGCCAAGGATAACGTTGTTTAGGGGAGCGGCAACCCCCCACCCCCCACACACCTCCAATACAACCTTCCCACTCACCTCCTCACACCTCCAGTACACTCTTCCTACACTACAACCTTTTTTGCACCCCCACCACATTCCCCATTACACCTTTCCCCACCACCTCAGCCCCTCCTGTACACCCCATCACCCCCACCCCCACACAGCCTCACGCAGCATCCTCACCTCTTTAATCTCCTCACATCGTCTTAAAATAGCATCTTGAATCTTGTTATTTATTTATCTATTTTTTGTTCAATCTCATAGGATATAGATTAATCTCACTAGCACACACACACACACACACACACACACACACACACACACACACACACACACACACACACACACACACACACACACACACACACACACACACACACACACACACACACACACACACACACACACACTCTCTCTCTCTCTCTCTCTCTCTCTCTCTCTCTCTCTCTCTCTCTCTCTCTCTCTCTCTCTCTCTCTCTCTCTCTCTCTCTCTCTCTCTCTCTCTCTCTCTCTCTCTCTCTCTCTTGTAACCAATGTTGGCCATTGTAATTACAATAACGATGAATGAACCACGAGAGATAGAAATAAAAAAAAGATAAGACAAAGAAAAAGAGGAGGAGGAGGAGGAGGAGGAGGAGGAGGAGGAGGAGGAGGAGGAGGATGAAGACAATAATAAGAATGGGTAAAAACTCTTTCTTTGTGTGAAGTGGAAGGATTCAAATGAAGCCTCAGTTACGTGGTGTCGGGGCTTCACGGCTGGTTCGTTAACTCTTTGAAGACTCGCTCGGAAAGAAGGAGAGAGTGAGTGAGATTATATTTCGAACATTTTCCCATTGTGTGAGAAAGAGACTGAGAGAGAGAGAGAGAGAGAGAGAGAGAGAGAGAGAGAGAGAGAGAGAGAGAGAGAAAGGGGGGGGGGACAGACAAGCCTCGTTTTATTACAAGTATATGCAATTACCAACATCGGGTAATTTAACGAGGCAATTCTAACGACTCATTCCTCATTGCCTCCCTCGTAAAGTTGGCTCTAATTCCCCTCATCTCACCCCATTTCTCTCACAGCACTGCCGGGTGAGGAGGGAAAAAGAAAATATGAGAAACTTGCTACCAACTCTTTTTCCAGAACATGTGCTATGACAAGTTAATCTGGGCAAGAGTTTTCTCCGTGATTTCTAGGAATTCATTAGGAGAGAGTCATTAGTTTGTGTGTGTGTGTGTGTGTGTGTGTGTGTGTGTGAGGATGTATTATTGTTGTTATTACTCTTATTATTATTCCTGCGGGGGCGTTATGTTATCACTTAATGTTTGTTTATCTGTTTGTTGTCTGATTTTATAGTTTATTTGTTTTACTGGTGGTTATTTTGTTGTTTTATTGCTTTTTAATAAACTTAGATGGGATATTATTAGTGTTATTGTTGTCATTGGTGTGTGTGTGTGTGTGTGTGTGTGTGTGTGTGTGTGTGTGTGTGATCAATTAATTTCATAAGTTCAATTAAATTTCAGTGTAATATAAAATGCGACTCAATCAATTTCAATTCAATTTGGTTCATTAGAAAATAAATGATGAATTTCGGGTGGGTGGAATTCATAAGCTTCGTCAATTTCACATCATTTGTAATTCATTATCATTGTTGCCTATTGTACTGGAGGGACTCTACTTGAATTTTTTTACTAATACTTTACTCAACAACATTAAAAAGTAGAATTAAAAAAGAGTTTAATATCTTTTTTTTTTGATATTTTACTGAACAACATTAAAAAGTAGAATTAAAAAAGAGTTTACTGATATTTTACTGAACAACATTAAGAGGTAGAATTTAAAAAGTGCGTTTGATATTTCATGTTTTATTTATTTATTTATTTTTACTAATAATTTACTCAACAACATTGAAAAGGTAGAATTAAAAAAAGCGCTTAATTTTTCATGTTTTATTTTAGAAGTAAAGATTTGCCACCGGTCAATTTCAAGTCATTTGAATTGATAAGCTTGTGTAAATCTGATTGAGTTCTGATTCATTTTGTTCGATGCTTCATTTGCGCGGCTCAAAGTTTTCTCATCTCGACCCCACTGATATCAACACCAGGGAATAAAAAGTTAATTCTCCAATGTTTATTATTCAACAATGCTACAAAGATTATCACAACTTAATAACCAACACACCTTCTCTTAATCCCTTCACTGCTATGACGAGTTTTTATATTTTGCTTAATATTTAATGATTTTATACAGCTTCAGAAACTTATGTGGGGATTAAAGTAGTGAAGAGTCTGGCTATAAATCTTCTGACGTCCATAAACCCTTCCTAATGTCAATAAAATCGTCTAATCATACCCAAACTCATGGAAAAAACGCGTCTCAGTACTGAAGCAATTAATGAAAAGTCTAATAATAGAATATATGATTAAAAGTACACAACATAAAGACAGATTCATTAGTTTGCCACACCTTCTGTTAAATATTATGATAAACTACAATAAAAGTACATTACACATTTTGGTGCAAATAAATTGTGTATTTTTCATAATTTGTTGCCTTTTGTGGAGTTTTTATTGCTTGTTCGTGACATATATCGCATGTAGGTATTCCTCGTGCTGGGGAGGAGGAGGAGGAGGAAGAGGAGGAGGAGGATTCCTCGGAGGAGGAGGAGGAGGAGGATGAGGAAGATGATGAGGATGATGATGATGATGAGGAGGAGGAGGAGGAGGAGGAGGAGGAGGAGGAGGAGGAGGAGGAGGAGGAGGAGGAGGAGGAGGAGGATAGGAGGAAAAGATGAATGATGATGATAAAGATGATGATGATGATGATGATGATGATGATGATGAGGAGGAGGAGGAGGAGGAGGAGGAGGAGGAGGAGGAGGAGGAGGAGGAAGAGGAAGAGAGAGGAGGAGGAGGAAGAGGAAGACAACAACGACGAGGAGAGAGGAGGAGGAGAGAGGAGGAGAAAGAGAGGAATGATGATAAAGATGAATGATGATGATAAAGATGATGATGATGATGATGATGATGAGGAGGAGGAGGAGGAGGAGGAGAACGAGGATATGCGAGAGATGGAGTAAGTGAAGGTTCCGGTGTTGGGCCAGATGAAGGGTGACAGGTGCGCAGAGGTGGACACACAGGTGAGAAAGTGGTGTTGCGTGTACCTGTGTGTTAATTAGTTGAGGTGAGGACAGGTGGTGACGAGGAGCGGACAGGTGTTCACGTGGTTGTCTCTCATAGTGCTGATCTAATAACTCTGCTCTGTTTTCATTATATATTTATTTTTGTTCATATTTTAGGTTAGGTTAGGTTAGGTTAGGTTAGGCATCTATTTTTCCACGTTAATTTGCTTTTCTTACCTTAATTTTAGTCAATGTGATTCTTTTTGTGTTTTCATTATATATTTTTTTCATGTTTTGTTTATTCTTTGCACATTAATCTGCATTGGGAATTGAAATCTTGTTGTTTTTTTCACTTTATTTATTCTTCTTTACTCTTATGTTTCTCTCTCTCTCTCTCTCTCTCTCTCTCTCTCTCTCTCTCTCTCTCTCTCTCTCTCTCTCTCTCTCTCTCTCTCTCTCTCTCTCTCTCTCTCTCTGTATTTGTAATCTCTATTGACATGCCTGAGTTTATTTTTTTTTCTCAGCTATTTTATTGATGATGATGATGATGTTGACGATTGTGCTGTTGGTTGGGATGGTGGTGGTGGTGGTGGTGGTGGTGGTGGTGGTTGGTGGTGGTGGTGGTATTTACTAAGATTACCAAAAATATGGTGTCCTTTTAAGTATCCAGAACAATTAATTTCTAGTAAGTTTTTATGTTTTTGATCAATTTACTTAACCATTCCTAACTGTCTACAAATGTACTAAGGAATTCCAATGTTTCTCTCCTTCCTGTATTAAACAAGTAAGTTAACTAAGCAATAAATAGCATAAAAATTACCTCACATTAATTAAAACAAGGTGAACGCATTGCTAATGAGGTGACAGGTATTTCCGCCACACACCTGCCACACCTGCCACACCTGCCCACCCTCACCACACACCCACACCTGCTTCTGCCGCACTACTACCTCACATAAATCTGAGCTGCCTTCTTATATCACGGAGGTGTCAGACTCTCGCCTATCCATCAGTCAGACCTACTTTATGAGTGTCTGTCTGTATCACACACCTGTCCGTCACACCTGCACCACCTTCTTCCTTCACTAAAGTACAAGTTAAACGTACAAGATTTCGTTTTTTTTCATTATCAAATTTTTTTTTTCATCTAATTTAACCTTTTGACTGTCACTTTGTTTTTCCTAATTAGTGTTCACTCTGAGGCATCTTTATTTGTTCTGCAGCCACATCTTATCTTTGAACGTTAAGAAATTGCAACATATAATCTTTTTCATCGCCAACTTTCTTGTACATATTTATAAAGACTTGACGCATTGTTTCTAGTCCCGCTGATTGTTTCCTGTCGTAGTGAAGAGGTTAACATTATTTTTCACTGTTTTATGGATGTATTGCTGCTTTTTCCATTGTTCTGGTCTTCAAAGGAGTATTGTTTCAAGAGGCCTGTATGTATTTGTTCTTCTTCCTTCGTTACGTGTGAAATTATCATAATCTTACACAAACCATTATAAATCACCTCTGAAATCTCCACACACCTGAAATAGACGAGTAACCAACAGTGAAGCCAAACCTGTCATCCCGCGCCTCACCACACCTGTCACTAGCACAACACACCACCTGCTCACTCACACTCACTCACACCTGTCAGCCACACCACCAAACCACGTGCCATTACAGCGCCACACCTGCAACCCTTCACCTGACTGCACCTGTCACCACACACCTACAACCCTTCACTTGACCACACCTGTCACTACAACACCACACCTGCAACCCTTTACCTCACCACACACGTCACCACAACCTGTCATTGCAACACATTTGACGTTTCCCTTGACAAAGCTATTCCACACCATAAAGGTTACAAAGTGTCAGGATTTCCGCTCCACACCTGTTGGCATTTACCTGAGCGCAAATTAATTAGCTCCTCGTTTTATTTCCTCTAATTTTTTCTAGCGCGTCTCCCGATTAAAAGTTTTCACCAGATAATATTCAGGCGGAGAAGCGCAAATCTGATACCATTTTCCGCTAATTAGCACGGACTTTACCGCTTATTTACTTACTAATGTTGGCTTACACTTTTTTTTAACTTCGGTCATTTTCCCTTCCCGCCTGTCCGTCTGTCTGTCCGTCTGTCTGTCTGTCTGTCTGTCTATCTGTCTGTCTGTCTCGTCCCGTATCTGTCATGCTTCCTTTTATAAATACTTTTCTGTGTCTCTCAGTCTGTTCGTCTCGATGACTTCGTTACTGTCGCCTTCTCTCACTCCTTCAGTCCGCCTTCATAGCAAGCACAACTCGGCATTCAGGGAAAATTGAGGAGAGGACGCGAAGGGAAAATAAGAGAACGCAGATTGAGAGGAAAGGAGAGTAAAGGCAGGGAGGAAAGGAAGAGGCAAAGACAAGAGAGGAAAGGAAATGAGAGGACAGCAAAAAAAAGAGAGGGAATGGTAAAGAAAGGAAGGAAAAATAGGAATAAGGAGAGGAGGAGGAAAAGGAGGAGAAATAATGAAGTGTCCCAAGATGTTCCATGAATGAATGTTGTGGTGGCTTTGTTAGAGAGAGAGAGAGAGAGAGAGAGAGAGAGAGAGAGAGAGAGAGAGAGAGAGAGAGAGAGAGAGATTTTTGTCCTATATAGAGCAGGCGTCACCATCGCTAGTGTGGTATCGTCATAATTGCTTCCGTCACCACAATCACCATCGTATTACTAGCCACGATTGATTGTGATTGGGGCGATTGTGACGGTAGCGATGGTGACGCCCGCACAATACGAGTCTCCTCCCCTTACTGATGATGGTGATGGTAATCCGCGTGTTGACGTCCTTCCAAGATGTGTTGCAGCCACTCACAGAGACGGACAGCCCGACGCGTGGCACCATTCACAGTACCATAAGGAAGTCTGCATTGGGGAGGCGAGGGGTAGTGGTGTGCTGTACATATAATGGCACCAAGCAAGGCACTCAATCTCTTCTATCGCTTCTTCTTTCGTTTCTTCTTTCTTACTTACAATAGTATCCATTTCTTTCCATACAATTCCTTTTTTTCTCCTTTTCTTCCTTCAATCATCTTATTTCTTCTCCTCATCCTTTTCTTTCAGTTTATCTTTTTTTCCTTCTGTTTCTTTTTCTGTTCCTTATGTATTCTTTTCTCTCAAAGCTTCCCTCCTTTCCGTCTTTATGTTTCCCTTCTTTTGTTTCCTCCGTTCGTTGGATTCACTGTAAATTCTATTCTTTTCCTTTTAATTTCCCTCCATTCCAGTTCTCTCTTTGCTTCTCCATCTTGCCTTCCTCCATTATTTCCTCCCTTCCGTCACGCTGGGAAATCTTCCCTCCCTCCCTTCCCTCCCTTCCCTCCCTCCAGCTTCGTTCCCTCCCCTCCACACCTTCTATTCTCCTCTAATCTCCCAAGAGAGACTGGATTCTCCCTCTCCCTCTCCGTCTCCCTGTGCGGGCGGGTTCTTCACCCCTTCATTACCTTCCTCCGGACACATCTCCGCCTCTCAATTATCTCCAAGATGATGAAGCAGAGCCTGAAGGTGAGAGGGAGTCAATTTGCGTAATAGTTCCTGAGATGGCTGAGGAGTGAGGGAGAGTGAGAGAGGGGGAGTGTCGGGAGCGTCAGGAGTGTGGCAGAGTGCAGGCTGAGAGGCAGGACCATCCATGAACCGTCTTACTTTGTTGGGGTTCCTGGCCACTCAACACGCTCAGTTCTGCTCCTCTCTAACCTGTAGCTGTTGCTGGTCAGTGTGGGATAAGGCGTTGATTATTGTTAATGCTTGGTCTCTCTCTCTCTCTCTCTCTCTCTCTCTCTCTCTCTCTCTCTCTCTCTCTCTCTCTCTCTCTCTCTCTCTCGGCATTACATTTACACTTCCAGATAATTTTTTCTTCTTTTCTTCATCTCCTTATCACAAATTCATTCTCGTATCAATATTTCTCCATCTCCCTTCATGTCGATTCAATTTTTCCTTTTTTCTTACGTTTCAAGTCTTCATTTCTAAGCCGAGCTCATTAAAGGTAAAACTTCCCAGCATGCCAAACTTCAGCAAAGACGGAGTTTCCCTTAACATCAACTGCACCAATCGCCTCAACATTAAACTTCGACTACAACCCAACTTTCCCTCCACAAACCATCGCTACACGGTCACACACTTCTCACTCGGAATAAACTTCACTCAACACGGAGCTATTTCCACTCCTACCCATTATCCTCTCCACTTCAGGCAACTTATCCCTCCGCAAACTTCCTTTTACACACATCAACAATAATTAGCGAAGTTCTAAACGAGGACTTCACGATTCATTCTTTCTCTGTCTCTAGGAAGAAAAAAAAGTCACGTACACTTTTTCTATACATGAACATATTTTTGCTTATTGCATCTTATCATTAACTCAAACACTCAACTTGTACGTAGAAATAAATTAATCATGAAAGAAAACGTAATAATCTATAAAACAAATTCCTATAACTCACAATTTTCAGGTGAAAGAAATAACAGAAGGGAGTAATCGTGTGTAACGTAACTTCAGAGTAATTTGATGTGTTTTGATGTACCTACATAATGTTTAATTTGACTGTTCGAGACAATTTTATAATATTTTCCATTCTAATTTTTTTTTTAGTGATGTGTTTATTGTGTATGATTAGGGTTATTTCTATCTTTTTAGCTAATTTTTGGCTTTTATATATTGTATCATTTGTTTTTTTTTTTTCGCATTGTCACCTTTAATTTATGACTCTCTCTCTCTCTCTCTCTCTCTCTCTCTCTCTCTCTCTCTCTCTCTCTCTCTCTCTCTCTCTCTCTCTCTCTCTCTCTCTCTCTCTCTCTCTCTCTCTCTCTCTCTCTCTCTCTCTCTCTCTCTCTCTCTCTCGCCATCTCCCCCTCCACCCCTCCTAACATCATGGTATCTTGTCACCTTTCTCACATCTCTCACCCTCCAGCCCTTCCCAACCTTCCCCCCTTCTGGCCTGCGTCACCCGAGCCTCCCCTTCCTTCCATTAGCCTCGCCTTCCCTTGCTTTACTCAGCCGCTAACTTTACCAAGGGACGAGAGGGAGACGAGCCGGGATATGTACTCAGTGGGGAAGAAGTTTTCATCCGGTATACCATTCTTTCAAGACAGAGACGCGACGGGCTGCCTGTTATCTGTCGCCTTGTTCTAGTTGAGACCACGGGTATAAGGTGGGTGGGTGGGTCTGTGTTGTCTGTGTTGTTGTGTTATGAGTGTGTCTGTGTTTTGTAGTGTTTCTCTGTGTCTGTGTTGTAGTGTGTGTTTTTCTGTATAAGGTTGTGTGTGTTTTTTTTTGTCTGTTGTATATGTGTGTGTTTGTGTGTTTCACTGTTTGATCTGCTGCAGTCTCTGACGAGAAAGCCAGACGTTAACCGTACGGAACGAGCTAGTTATTTCCGATCTTTAGGCCTGAGACTCACAACTCCTCGATTTACATTTTCACTGCTAGGTGAACACATAATTGGTCCTCTGGCTTGTGACATTATATGTTTGTGTGTTCTATCTTAGTGTCTGTTTTTCTGTTTCTTTTTTCAACACATAATTTCTACATTATAGTAATGTTCCCACACGCCACTTTTTTCTATTAATACATTTTTCAAAGACAACAGTATGAAAAAAGTAACATTAAACCCTTTCCTTTAGTTATTTTTTCCCCTTTTCCCTTCCTTTTCTTTATTTTCAACTTGCCGTGCTGTGAATTTCCTTGTTTTCTTTTAATTTCACTTCCTTTGTGTTGCGTGTATGTCTGTGTATGTGTGTGCATGTGTATGTGTGTGCATGTGTATGTTTGATTATTTTTGCTTCTCTTTGCTTCTCTGTGTTACTTCTACCGTGTCTTTTCTTTCACCTTCATCTCTCTTTCCATTTGTCGTGTCTCTGGGTGGTGTTGACAGGCGCTGCTAAAGACATGGTACGAGGCGAGTCACAAATATATAGAGTAGAGTAAACTGTTGGTGTAGAGTTGCCAGAAGCATTATGAGGACACTAATCAGGGGAGGGAAGGGGTAAAGGATTAGAGGTAAGGAGGGTGTTTATATCTACTTTACCTGTCATGAGTCTAATGTACTAGTTTGCACACACACACACACACACACACACACACACACACACACACACACACACACACACACACACACACACACACACACACACACACACACACACACACACATATTCTACACACCGCGTAGTGTAGTGGTTAGCACGCTCGACTCACAATCGAGAGGGCCGGGTTCGAGTCCCGGCGCGGCGAGGCAAATGGGCAAGCCCCTGTTCACCTAGCAGTAAAATAGGTACGGGATGTAACTCGAGGGGTTGTGGCCTCGCTTTCCCGGTGTGTGGAGTGTGTTGTGGTCTCAGTCCTACCTGAAGATCGGTCTATGAGCTCTGAGCTCGCTCCGTAATGGGGAAGACTGGCTGAGTGACCAGGAGTCGACCGTGGTGGTGGTGTGGTGAATTCTCTCTCTCTCTCTCTCTCTCTCTCTCTCTCTCTCTCTCTCTCTCTCTCTCTCTCTCTCTCTCTCTCTCTCTCTCTCTCTCTCTCTCTCAAGGTTGTCAAATGTTTGGTGGGGAAAAAGAGAAGGAGGGAAGGAAAGGAAGGAGCGAGAGGGAGGATGGAAGGATGCAGGAGGCGTCGTGGGGAGGGAAGAGGAAGAGGGAAAGGAAGAAAAGTGAGAGGGGTCTGGGGATAGTGAGCACACACACACACACACACACACACACACACACACACACACACACACACACACACACACACACATTAGCGCAGCCTCAATCTTCCTCCTCCTCCTCCTCCTCCCCTTTCTCTATTCGTCATAGTTAATGCACATGCTATTGTCTTATTCAACATCAGACCCGCTCTCTTCAACAACAGACTGAGTAGCACCAGCAGCAGCAGCAGCAACAAGAACAATGATAATAATAATGATGAAAATTTACCCATTACACGCCTCGTTTTCTGACATTGCTGTTGCTGTTGTTGGTATTTTTTTTTACTATTACTACTACTGCTGCTGCTGCTACTACTACTGCTACTACTGCTGCTACTGCTACTGCTACTGCTACAACAACAACAACAACAACAACAACAACAACTACAACTACAACTACAACTACTACTGTTTCCATAGAGTAAGTACATTTCTACTATTACCACTACCAATCTCCTCCCATTCCCTCACCCCTCTCCCCTCTCTCGCTCCCCTCCTTTCCCCTCACCCTTCTCCTCCTATGTCCAGGAGTCTTAGTGGACACGCGTGTTGTGTTCTTATGAAGCTAATGGGTCCCCTTCTCTTTCCCCTCCCCCCATTCACTATCCTTCTTCTCCTTCTCCCATTCCCCCTCTCCCTTCACCTCTCTTCTCCCCTTCTCCATCTCCCCCTCTCCTCTTAACGCTTCCGACACCCTTTGTGGGATGCTTCGTCACTAAGGACCCCCCCCTTCCCCTTCAGCTCCTTCCCCTCTATCACACATTAGCCTTCTTCCTATTTCTTCCTTCCCCTCTTTTATCATCTTCGTTTCCTCTTCTGTTTCGTTTTCACTATCTTTTATTTTGTTCCTTAATTTTTCTTCCTCTACTTTTCATCTTATCTCTTTTCTGTATATTAGCTTTCTGTCTTCTTCTTTCTCTATTTCCCTTGTTTATCATCTCTACACTGTTTCTTTTTCCACCACGTCTTGAGTTTCATTTATTTTGGTTCTTTATTCCAGTTCCTTCTCTTTCCATCATCTCCTTCATCTACTTCGTTTCCTCTTTTTTTAACCTCCTTTAGTTCCCTTTCCTCGTCTTCTTCCTCTTCCCATCACCATTATCATCTCTACTCCATTCCCTCTTCTCTGACTATCACACACGAGTCCCTTTTCTCTTCCTCCTCTTCCTCCTCTTCCTCTTCCTCTCACTATTCTTTTCCTTTGTCATCTCCATCTATCTCACTATCATACATTAAGCTCCTTCCTTCCTCCTCCTCCTCCTCCGCTTCGTCCTCTTTACCTCCCCACACTCCTCTCCCACACTCCGCTCCCTCACCTCCCTCACCTCTTCTCTCATCACTTCACCTCCTTATTTAATCTTCTCTTCCTTGTGTATGTATAGGGAATTAAAAGTAAAGAATGAGACATGAATGATAAAAGAACCTCTACTTTCTGGTTCTCTACGGGAAGTGTGGAAAGAAAAATGGCCTTCACCCGCATCTAATTTTGGTAAAACTCCGGGGATATTTGATTTTTGTTATGAAGGAAATAGACTTGGGGGAGGAAAGTACAAATTGAATTAAAGACGATGAGATGGAAACGCTAGACAGACAGACAGACAGACACAAAGAGAGAGAGAGAGAGAGAGAGCTAAGTAACAGGAAGATGAACACAATAGACACACATCCTACAGTGACTATAGAGACGTAACATTTTGGTGCCTATATATCGTTCACCGTAGGCTTATGTAGGGCCACGCGAGCCTATAATATCTCCCCTAGCGCGGCTGTGGCTTCTATACACTATACTCTATTATACGAGGCAGAAAGAGAGGAAGTGTAGTGTTTTTAAGTATCGCCTCCACTTTTCTGTCTTTTTGATCGATGGGAGACGAAAAAAAGAAAGCCTTGTGATGAAAGCCCTATATATAGAAGTTAAAAATGAGTATGTATATTTTTTAAGGATTCTCTCTCTCTCTCTCTCTCTCTCTCTCTCTCTCTCTCTCTCTCTCTCTCTCTCTCTCTCTCTCTCTCTCTCTCTCTCTCTCTCTCTCTCTCTCACTCTCCATACACATAAACATATATATTAGTGTGAGTTATGGTGTACAGACGGTTCCCTATTTGATGAAGCAGTTTTGTCTACCTATATTTCTGGCAGTGGTGACATTTTTCATCCCTTTTTCATGGCAGCTGTCATTGGCTACAGCTGCCTCTGACGTGTGTCTTTAGTAGGTCACGGTCTTCCTCCTTTCCCCCCGCCTCCCCACACCACATCCCTCTTCTCTGTCTTGTCTTGTCTTGTCTTGTCTTGTCTTGTCTTGTCTTGTCTTGTCTTGTCTTGTCTTGTCTTGTCTCGTCTCCTCTTCTCTCCTCTCCTCTCTCTCTCTCTCTCTCTCTCTCTCTCTCTCTCTCTCTCTCTCTCTCTGATCCTTTTTTTTTTTTATCAGTTTGTCTACAATTTGTTTGATTTTTATGTTGTCCTATTTCTGTCAGCCTTCTATGTTTTGTTGATACTTGTGTCACTATTTGTTTCCTTGTTAGTAAGTGAGTGAGGTAGTTAGAGAGCTGTATAGAAAGTTAGTGTGCCCTTCTACCTTGATTGTTCCTGTCTGTCTGGCTGTCTGTCTGTGTGTCTGGTGTCTATTTATCTCGTTATCTCTATATATCGCTGTGTGAATGTCTGTCTTTTGTCTCACTCGATCTTTTTATCTCTTTTTATGCTTGTCTGTGTGTCTGTTTGTCTGTTTGCTTATTTGTTGATATGTTTTTTTTTTGTTTGTTTGTTTGTGTGTGAATGTATGTATGTATGAATGTGTGTTTGTCTATCTCTCTGTCTGTCTGTCTGTCTGTCTGTCTGTCTGTCTGTCTGTCTGTCTGTCTGTCTATTTATCTATCTATCTATTTGTCTATCTGTCTGTCTGTCTGTCTGTCTGTCTGTCTGTTTGTTTATCTATCTATTTGTCTATCTGTCAGTCTATCTCTCTCTCTCTCTCTCTCTCTCTCTCTCTCTCTCTCTCTCTCTCTCTCTCTCTCACCTTCCCCCATCTCCCATCCTTCCCCCTTTCCCTCCCATCCCCCTCTCCCTCACCCACCCCAACCCACCCGTTATCAGGCGCGCCACTCTCACTGTGCAGCGGGATCCTGACATAGTGGGCGTGAGGTCTCTCCCAAGGGCGGCTCACACGTCCCTTGGGGCAGTGCGCAGCTGTATTTATGGCCGCCCGGATTGTGCTGGTCCAAGGTTCGATTCTCATTTCGCTTTTTCTTACCTTCCCCCTTCGGTATCATCCTCCTCGTTTTCTTTTTTCCTCACTCCTCTTCCCTTTGTCTGTGTGTGTCTGTGTGTTTGTGTGTGTGTTGGTGTTGGTTCTTTTTCTTTGTGGTCGTGGTGGTGGTGGTGGTTGTGGTTGTATTCTTTATTGTTTTTCCTTCTCTTCTCTTTCCTTTTTTTTTTTTTTCTCTTTTCGTTTTGGTTTTATTGGGGTTTTATTGTGGTTTTAATATTTTTGGGTTATGGTTGTGTTGTCACCGTTGTTGTTTTTCTTTTCTTCTCTTTTTTCCTGTTTTCCTTTTCTTTTTGATTGTGGTTATCATAGTTGTCTTCTTTCTCTTCCTTTTTCTCTTCCTTTTTCTCTTATTGTGGTTTTCATATTCATCCTTCTTATTTTCACTTTCCCTGCGTGTTTTTATGTGTTTAAGTATCCATTTCTTTTTCTCTGTGCATTTCTCTTATGTTATTTCTTTTGTGTGTCTTTTTTTTTTCTTCCTTGCTTCCTATTCTTTCTTGTCTCTATTTCTGTTTTTGTGTCGCCAAGTCCTCATGTGTTTTCTATCGCTTCTCGCTCTCACTCTCTGATTTTCCTCCCTGCTGTCCGTTTCAATTTCTCTTTGTTTTTCATGAGTTTCCTTCGAGTTTGTTCTTTTCTGTGTTATGTTATTTTGATGTGTTTTTCTCTTTCTTCTTTTATTCTTCTTCTCTTCTTTTTTTTTTTTTTTCTTTTCACCTTTTTTTTTCTTTTCTTTCGCTTTTTTCTTTCGTTTCTTTTTTTCTTTTTATCTTTTTATTTTCTTTCTTTTCTTTTTCTTTCTTTTCTCTTTCTTTCTTCCTTCCTTCCCTCCCTCCTTCCTTCCCTCCCTTTCCTCCCTCTTTCTCTCCCTCCATCCCTCCCTCCCTCCCTCCCTCCCTCCCTACCTTTCTTTCTTTTCTTTTTCTTTCTTTCTTTCTTTTTTCTTTCTTTCTTTCTTTCTTTCTTTCTTCCTTCCTTCCTTCCTTCCTTCCTTCCTTGCATATATATATGATAATAACTAGAGCACAGCAAGAGAGAGAGAGAGAGAGAGAGAGAGAGAGAGAGAGAGAGAGAGAGAGAGAGAGAGAGAGAGAGAGAGTCAAAATCAGTAGGGCACATCAAGAAAAAAAATGTTGTATGTGGTTTTTATTCAATACTTTATGGTCCATTTCTTCGAGTCGTCACGCTGGGTGGCTGAGTGGGCTGCGATCTGATTCCTGGAGTTATGAGGCGGGCACACACACACACACACACACTCTCTCTCTCTCTCTCTCTCTCTCTCTCTCTCTCTCTCTCTCTCTCTCTCTCTCTCTCTCTCTCTCTCTCTCTCTCTCTCTCTCTCTCTCTCTCTCTCTCTCTCTGAACGTACCCCTCCTGTATCCTCCCTAACTTTCTTCTCCCCCCCCTCCCGTCACCTGCGAGGGGAAGAAGGTACGGGACAAAGAGAGGTGGGACGGGACGGGCGGGGCGGGTGGGGGGGGTTGGGGAGGAGGAAGAAAGGGAGGAAAGAAGGTTAAGGGGAAAGTTAAGCTCCCGAAGAACACCAGTGCTCGCTGAGTGAGAAAATTGAAAGTCGACGGCTTTTACGTTCCTCTCTCTCTCTCTCTCTCTCTCTCTCTCTCTCTCTCTCTCTCTCTCTCTCTCTCTCTCTCTCTCTCTCTCTCTCTCTCTCTCTCTCTAACACAAACAAAATCATAAAACCTGAAAAAACAAACAAATGTATACTCGTATACTAAAAAAAATACAGAGAGGGAGAGAGAGAGAGAGAGAGAGAGAGAGAGAGAGAGAGAGAGAGAGAGAGTATAGCCTTCTGGTTTTGAGGTAAATTTATGAAAAGTAAGAAGTAAAAGTCTCACATTTGCTCGAGAGAGAGAGAGAGAGAGAGAGAGAGAGAGAGAGAGAGAGAGAGAGAGAGAGTCAGTCAATTACGCAAATGTAACATTAAAACACGTGCATGTTACATAGGCACTCAGGTCTCATCATTCATGCAAGGTGGGACGCGGCACCTGTTAGCCCAACTCGTTAATAACTGGCTAATTTTCACACACAAATAGTCCACTGAATCATAGGGAAGGACAGGCTGGACTTTTGATTGACGTGTGGTGCAGTGCAGGAATCCAACACTGTATGGTTCTTTAACCCCTTCAGTACCAGGAGGCGTTTTCATGCCCATTCTGGTGACTATTTGGTGATTTGATACAGCTTCAAAAACATATGTTGGGATTAGAATAGTAAGGACTGTGGCTATTAACCCCTTCCATACTGGGACACATTTTTATCCTGAGATTTGTGTACGATTAGACCATTTTATTGACATTAGGAAGGGTCTTTGAAGGGCAGAAGATTAATGGCCAGAGTCTTTACTATATTAATCCCTCCCACATAAATTTTTAAAGCTGTATAAAATCACGAAATTGTAAGCAGAATGAATATGGAAACACGTCATGGTACTGAAGGGATTAATCTTTTGACCTCCATAGACCCTTCGTAATGCAAATAAAGGCGTCTAATCATACCCAAAAATCAAGGTAAATATGTGTCTCAGTACTGGAGAGGTTCAAAATCAATGCCTTTCCTTGCCTCTGTCTGGTTAGCCGTGGTGGGAAATGTAGAGATAGCGTTTTCTTGTATTATTCCTCGTTTTCTGTGATTATGTTCCTTGTTGTTTAATATTTTGTCTCTTAGCTGGAGAGGAAAGTAAGAAGATTGAGTTGTTTTATGTGTCATCTCTTTTGTGATTTTATTTTCCAGGTTTTATATTTTTTTACTCAGTGGTAAAAGAAAGTAACTAAAGAGATGATGTTTGAAATGTCACCTCTGCTGTGTTTCTATTCCCTAGACATGCACGCACATACACACGCACACGCCACACACACACACACACACACACACACACACACACACACACACACACACACACACACACACACACACGCACACGCCACACACACAAAAAAAAAATACTACTTGATCGCTTGTTTTCTCCCAGTGGTGTCTTTCATAATTAAAATAAAAAAATCGTGCCTGGAGATTTGAGTAAGTCTTTCCCCTTTGAATGAGATAAGCAATAATTCACACTGCTAGAAGGCATGTATTAAAGACATCTACATGAATAAAAGGTTAAAAATAATACACTTTGCAACTTCTATCTATTGTAATGTCCGTGGTGGCTGTAGGACAAGAAGGAATGTCTCTGTGTGCTTAATAATAAAGGAGAGATGTAGCAAACAGCAATGAAAGTCCTAACGTTTTCAATACTCAAACACATTTTTACCTTGAGATTTGTGTACGATTATCCCATTTTATTTTACATTAGGAGGGCTCTATGGAGGTCAGAAGATTAATGGCCAGAGTCTTCACTAATTTAATCCCCCCACATAAGTTTCTGAAGCTGTATAAAATCACCAAACAGTAAACTGAATAAAAATGAAAGCACGTCCTGGTACTGGAGGGGTTAAGGGGAGCCACAGATATCAAAAGGTAGTCTCGGGAAATGGTACACTCGGATACTCACTCGCGGTATTATCGAAATATTGGTAACGTCCCGCATTTCACCTGGGAGAACGCTGCTAATTTTGCCAATCTAGTTTAATAGGATTTGTTACGTCGAGAGGCAGGAAAGCTTCTTCTGCTGTACATTGCCTTGGAGCAGGGAAGAGTTGCAACACGTATTCGTTTGTGATTTGAAGGATTCCTCGTGATTTAATTTTCCCGATTTTGGTTTGTTATTGTTTGGCTCACATTCTGAAACACTTCCGCCCCGCACCGTCACTATTTTCAAAGGGCTTTAGTTGAAGTGACGGGTTTTTATGGATGTTTCTATAATTTTAGTGACATGTTAACAAGTTTTCTGCATTATCAACAGGAAAAATACTCTTTAGAATTCGGCTAATCGTCTCTGTAGTCTTTGAAAATGGTCGCGGTGAGAGAGAGAGAGAGAGAGAGAGAGAGAGAGAGAGAGAGAGAGAGAGAGAGAGGGAAGTGTTTCTGAATATGGCGCTTAGTTTGGTGTTGTTACATTATTGTTAGTATTGTTACTGACTGTTGTTCATTTACCCAGTTTGCCTGCTATTGTGACGTTACTATTGATGGTATTGTTAATGACAGCCAGTACTTAATGCTATATATCATCAGTTATTAATTTATTATTTATAGTGTTTGTTAACCATTTCAGTACCATGACGCGTTCCCCTATTCATTTTGCTTACTATCTGGTGATTTTATACAGCTTCTGAAACTTATGTGGTGGATATAAATAGTGATGACCCTGGCTATCAATCTTCTGACCTCCATATACTCTTCTTAATGTAAATAAAATGGTCCAATCGTACCCAAAAGTCATGGTAAAAATGTGTCCCAGTACTGAAGAGTTTAATGGTTCCCTCTAGTTCAATTACTCAGCTTATTTTGTCCTCATGGAAAAAAATATATATTGGGTATCTCTCTCTGGAAGGATTTTAATACAATCCTACACGGCTAAGGATGTGAGGCTAGGTTGACGAAAAATATCCTACATCCAAAAAAGGACCCTCAAATTTAAAGGATCCAGTAATTTTTAAAGGATTCTAGGATACCAGAGGGCCCTGAGATCCTATAAACTAAGGATGTGAGGGTAGGATGTCACTGTTGGACACTAAATGATGACATGTTACTTCTGTCTTCACGTTCTAGGTTAATTGATGTCTTTAAGATGTAAAGGATCGATATTTAAATCCCTAGAGTGTTATGGGCGTTCTTGTGTAGCATTTAGAAAGGTGGATATATATAGTTTTATTAAGTAAGAGAGCAAAACCGCCCAGATCAGGTAAAGAGACAATAAAAGACCAGTTTTGTATGTTCAGGTCTGCAGGAATACTTAAAATGCAACGTTTTCCTACCAATGAAAAGCTGTGAAGGATTGTGGGAAAAGAATGCTGCGACTGGTGTTTCTCTCTCTCTCTCTCTCTCTCTCTCTCTCTCTCTCTCTCTCTCTCTCTCTCTCTCTCTCTCTCTCTCTCTCTCTCTCTCTCTCTCTCTCTCTCTCTCTCTCTCTCTCTCTCTCTCTCTCTCTCTCTCTCTCACACACACACACACACACACACACACACACACACACACACACACACACACACACACACTAGGCCTGTTAGCTCTCCTCTCACCCTCGTGTATTTTCTTTTATCCAGTGGGTGATTGAGGTCCGTGCGTGTGGTGTTGATTAGCTTCCAGGGGTGTGTTGGGCGGCGGTGGTGGTGGTGGTGGGTGTTGTGGTGGTGCAATGAGACTCAAGGAAACACCACTGGCCAGTCTTAATTAACAGATAGCTCATGTGTCGATGAAAACCAGTAATTAGATAATGTAAATCGTTAAGCCCTTCTGTAAAGCTGCTGTTCAAGTGAAAGGAGGAAAGAAAAAAACGAAGAGAAGCAAGGAAAGAGGTGCCTCAGAAAAGGTGCCTGTTAGATAACTTAATAAAACAAAGATGGAAAATTGGATGGGAAAAAGTAGAAATCGATAATAAAAACTTGCTATCATAGTAAAAGGGGAAAAATAGAAAGAGGATGCGTGTACATAAATTAAGTAAAAAAAAAATTGAGAAATAAAAAATGGAAAAGAAAAAAAAAACCACCTTAGCAATGACGGGAATCGAACTCACGTCTCTTAAGTTGCATTACCGTCACTCTAACCACTGAGCTACGACTTAATGCTGACCCATGATAAGGACTCGAGCGGCGGCGTCATCGTGATAGGCGTAAAACAAGTGCCCCTGGTGAGGCTCGAACTCACAACCCCGGCATGGCTTAGCAGCGAACACTGTCTATAAGTACCGTGCGCTAACCGATTGCGCCACAGGGGCCTGGGATGCTCCGGGAGGCTGAACGGGCTGGAGCTGCTGGAAGGTTCATTGGGTCCCTTGTTCATTATACTCATTGTTCCTTTACGTAGTGTCTTTTGTCCTTGTATTCGTAGATCTCTTGTTTGTCTACTGCTGCTGCTACTGCTACTACTACAGCAACGATAGCAATTACTACTACTACTACTACTACTACTACTACTACTACTACTACTACTACTACTACTACTACTACTACTACTACTATCGTTTTCTTTTTCTTCCTCCTCCTCCTCCTCCTCCTCCTCCTCCTCCTCCTCCTCCTCCTCCTCCTCCTCCTCCTCCTCCTCCTCCTCCTTCGTCTTCTTCTTCTTCTTCTTCTTCTTCTTCTTCTTCTTCTTCTTCTTCTTCTTCTTCTTCTTCTTCTTCTTCTACTTCTTCTTCTTCTACTTCTACTTCTACTTCTATTTCTTCTACCACCACCACCACCACCACCACCACCACCACCACCACCACCACCACCACCACCACCACCACCACCACCACCACCACCACCAACACCTCCTCGCTTTCCATAACAGCGTGTAAACAAGTCGAAATTCGGGTCCTTTGTTGGCTGTATGGAGGAGTACAAAGGGAGGCCGAGATACAAGGACTCTGTTGTTTCTCCCTCACGCCCTGTTTCCTCATGAGGCTAAGTACCGCCCGGAGGCTGTATGGGCTGTGGTGGTAATTGATTTTGTTGAGAGAGAGAGAGAGAGAGAGAGAGAGAGAGAGTGAGAGTGAGATTGAGAGAAAGGGAAGGGTTTATGTTGATTTCTCATTGTAGTACTTTCTCTCTCTCTCTCTCTCTCTCTCTCTCTCTCTCTCTCTCTCTGTGTGTGTGTGTGTGTGTGTGTGTGTGTGTGTGTGTGTGTGTGTGTTGTTTTTTTTTCCTTAACGTCTTTGGGAGTGTGTTTCCTTATGTGGCTTTAATGTTGAATACGTGATTTGTCTCTCTCTCTCTCTCTCTCTCTCTCTCTCTCTCTCTCTCTCTCTCTCTCTCTCTCTCTCTCTCTCTCTCTCTCTCTCTCTCTCTCTCTCTCTCTCTCTCTCTCTCGTGTCTATTTTCACCGCCTTGTTATCGCTCACTTATTGTTCTCTAATTTCCAGGTTGTTTCATCCGGCAGCAGCGAGCAGTAATCAACCACTATTGAGCAGGTTTCCATAATTGTTCGTCCACAGAGCAGCGCAGACGAGGGTGAAGCTGACGACAGTTGCTAGCCTTTTGTTGCGTAACGTGGTGCTTCGCTGTCTCTCCCTGTCTCTTCCTTGTATTTGCTCTATTCCTCCACTTCACCACTTCCAAAGGCTCTCGTTGAAGCTACATTGTTTTTAAGGGTGCTTCTATGGCTCTAGTGGCAGGTTAACGTGTTTTCTACATTGCTAATTGGACAAACATGCTTGAGAACACGGTAAATCATCTCTTGGGAAATAGTCATGGTGAAAGAGTAAAGGATTTCTATGTCTGTGTCGTTCTGTATTTCCTTAGTTGTCTTTATCTAGCGTTATGTTGTCTCTCTCTCTCTCTCTCTCTCTCTCTCTCTCTCTCTCTCTCTCTCTCTCTCTCTCTCTCTCTCTCTCTCTCTCTCTCTTTCTCTCTTTTCTCGTTCACTAGATGTCATGAAGCTTAGCGAGTGTTCAGCTTGGCCTTTCAATCAATAGATGGTGTTGTATCCTGTGTTTGTTTTGCATAATTGGTGGCAACGGTGTAGTAAGAATTCTTTTTATAATATCCTGCTTTTTTATTTCTCCGTCGTGTGTGTGTGTGTGTGTGTGTGTGTGTGTGTGTGTGTGTGTGTGTGTGTGTGTGTGTGTGTGTGTGTGTGTGTTTCTTTCACGAGGCACTTATGTATTGTCATTTTTTTTCATGCAAGTTTGAGGTGTGCAAAATTTTGAAGTTGTTGGTGTATTCTGCTGTTTTTATTTATTCATTCGTGTATTTGCCGTGAAGTGAATTTGGGAACACGTACTTTTTTTTTTACCTTGTCTATGTGTGTGTGTGTGTGTGTGTGTGTGTGTGTGTGTGTGTGTGTGTGTGTGTGTGTGTGTGTGTGTGTGGCGTCCAGCACGGGACACGTGGCAAACATTTCGTGACGCATTTACACACGGAGCGAAAAAAAAAGTAAAAAAGAAAGATGTTCCCAAACTTTTTTAAGAGAATTGTAGCTTTTCCCTTGCGAGTTTCTGCATAGTTAGTCTCATATTGACAGAGCTGCTGCTGTTTTCTTTTTTAGGAGGAGGAGGAAGAGGGGGACTAGGACGAGGAGGAGGAGGAGGACGAGGACGAGAACAAGGACAAGGACAAGGACGAGGACAAGGACAACAAGGAGGAGGAGAACGAGGAGGAGAAGAGAAGAAGAAGAAGAAGAAGAAGAAGAAGAAGAAGAAGAAGAAGAGGAAGAGGAAATGGAACAGTTGGAGGAGGATGAGGACGAGGACGAGGAGGAGGAGGAGGAGGAGGAGGAGGAGGTACTGAATGGTAGTCACGAAGTTGTTATGTAATTTCATGTAGCTTTTTGGAAATTCGTGAAAACAAGAGTTCGGTTTGGGGACATTTCTCTTTTTTTTTTTTTTGCCTCACTTTTTATTTCCCTCCATTTCCCTCTTTCTTTCTCTCCGTGATGTCCGTGTGAGGAAATGGCTGCAGGTGGGAAAAATGTTTGGAAAATGATTCTGCTGCCCCTTGGAAACTCAGAAAATACTGATATATCTAGTCTTGCAAGTGTTTCTGTTTGGAGGTAGTTTTTTTAATTTTTTTTTTTTACGTAGGGAAGAGGACCGGACAAGGGCAAAAAAAAAAAAAAGATAAAAAAAAGACCCACTTGAGTGTTGGCTCTCTAAAAAGTGGAAAAGCGTCAGCTATGTCTTGAGGTTTTATATTCTGCTTCTGGTGGCGTGGTAAGCTGAAACGGGTGATATTAGTAAATGAAAGCCGAATGTGCCAGTTTACATGTTAAATAGTCATATATTTGCTTTAAGATGTTTGCATTTTCTTCCTGTACTTTAAAGAGTTCTGATAATCTCCTTGTGAAATGAAGTAAAAAAAAAAAAAAGGTGAGATTAATAAACGAAGGCAGAATGTACCAGTTTATTAGTTCAAGGTCAGTGTTTTTGCTATTTAAGATGTCTGTATTCCTCTCCTTGTGCTTTAAAGGGTTCTGATAATCTCCTCCTTGTGGAATATGAAGCGAAATAAAAGGTGAGATTAGTAAACGAAGGCAGAATATAAAAATTTACCAGTGAAACAATTAAAGGGACAGTGGTTTTAGTATATTTGCAATAAGATGTCTTTATTCCTTCCCTTTTGCATTGAAGAGGTCTGATATTTACCTCCTCGTTGAATATAAAGTAAAAAAAAGGTGAGATAATTAAACGAAGGCAGGATGTACCAGTTTACCAGCTCAAAGACAGTGTTTTTTGCTATATTTATTTTAAGTTGTCTGTATTGTTCTCGTGTTTTGAAGAATCCTGATATTCCCCTCCTCGTGGTATATTAAGTTAGAAAAAGGTGATATTAGTAAAAGATGGTAGAATGTACTAGTTTATCAAGGACAGTGCTATATTTGTCTTAAGATGTCTGTATTTCTCTCGTGGTTTGAAAAGTCCTGATATTTACTCCTCGTGGAACATTAACCACTTCAGTACCATGACATGTTTTCATATTCATTCTGCTTCCTATTTGGCGATTTATACAAATTCAGAAACTCATGTGGGGATTAAAATAGTGAAGACTAGCCATTAATCTTCTGACCTCCATAAACCTTTTCTAATGTGAAGTAAAATCGTCTAATCGTATCCAGAACTCTTGGTAAAAATGTACTGAAGAGGTTAAATAAAAAAAAAAAAGATGAGATTAGTAAACGAAGGCAGAATATTAAAGTTTACCAGTGAAACAGTTAAAGGGACAGTGGTTTTTGCTACATCTGCATTGAGGTG
This sequence comes from Portunus trituberculatus, assembly GCF_017591435.1. Lineage (NCBI taxonomy): Eukaryota > Metazoa > Arthropoda > Malacostraca > Decapoda > Portunidae > Portunus > Portunus trituberculatus. The sequence continues at coordinate 3,517,674 of NC_059282.1, forward strand.
TGTTCATATTCCCCTCGTGATGGAATACTAAGTGGAATAAAGGTGATATTAGTAACAAGACGAAGCACAACAGTTTACCAGTGCAATAGTTAGAGACAAAGTGTTTCTGCTATATCTTTGAGGTGTATTGATATTCCCTGCCTGGTTCATTAAAGGTGAAGGTAGACGAGTGTAATGTTTCAGAGTTGACTTATAAAAGGGACAAAAAAAAATACTTGTTGATCGTTGCATTAGTGGAGACAAAACTGAAGCTAGAACAAAGAAGACTAGGAATGAGTAGTTTAGTCATTAAGAAAGAGTAAGGTACAGTGGAAGACTCACTTTTCTAGTTGAGTTAGAAGAAATTGAGTAACAAAACACACACACACACACACACACACACACACACACACACACACACACACACACACACACACACACACACACACACACACACACACACACACACAGGCTACTCTGCATCAGCGTTTAGTGAGTTGTTTGATTCCTGCTGATGTGTGACAGTTTGTGCCCACAGAAGCACAGTCAGTGTGGGCAGCTTGCTTCTGTCTCTCCTCTCTCTCCTGTTGTTATTTTGTACTGTTGTTGTTGTTGTTGTTGTTGTTCTAGTGCTTTTCCTCGTCTTTGTCTTCATATTTTCCTCCTCGTTTTCGTTTCTTTATCTTTTTCCTCCTCCTCCTCCTCCTCCTCCTCCTCCTCCTCCTCCTCCTCCTCCTCCTCCTCCTCCTGCAGAACAAGAGAGATTGACAACCCTTTCGTCTGGTTAAAATTCTTCCTTCTCTCTGATCCAATAAGAAAACTTACTGCCATTCTGAGAGATAATCCTCCTTTCTCTGCCTGACGTCCAGAGGAGAGGAGGAGGAGGAGGAGGAGGAGGAGGAGGAGGAGGAGGAGGAGGAGGAGGAGGAGGAGGAGGAGGAGGAGGAGGTGGTGGTGGTGGTGGTGGTGGTGGTGGTGGTGGTGGTGTAGAAGAGCTAGAACGAAAGTATTGCAATTATGTTTAAAAATGTTGATTAAATTTTTACTGACTTCCACCATTGCTTTTACTAATTGTACTCTCTCTCTCTCTCTCTCTCTCTCTCTCTCTCTCTCTCTCTCTCTCTCTCTCTCTCTCTCTCTCTCTCTCTCTCTCTCTCTCTCTCTCTCTCTCTCTCTCTCTCTCTCTCTCTCTCTCTCTCTCTCTCTCTCTCTCTCTCTCTCTCTCTCTCATGTTGCTCCTCAGTCAGATCTAAAAGTTTTCAAATCATTCGAATCATTAGTTTCGTGCCTCATCTTCCCTCCTTCATTATCGGTCTTCCTACCCCAGCTGTGACCTCTCCTCCCTTCCTCCCTCCTCCTCTCTCCCTCTCTCCCTCCCTCTCTCCTCTCTTTCCACACACGTTAGGAGTTATACATAATCACTTCCTTGTCTGTATCTGTTAATCTGTTTTGAAATGTCTGTGTTTATGTGTGTCTGTCTGGGCATGTGTTAAATGTCATGACGTGTGTGTGTGTGTGTGTGTGTGTGTGTGTGTGTGTGTGTGTGTGTGTGTGTGTGTGTGTGTGTGTGTTGTTGTTGTTGTTGTTGTTGTTGTTTCTTAATCTTCTCTTCTTTTTCCTCCAGTGAGTCTCATTTCCCACCAGTTCCTCTTATCCTCACCCCTCCTTACCTCCTCCTCCTCCTCCTCCTCCTCCTCCTCCTCCTCCTCCTCCTCCTCCTCCTCCTCCTCCTTCTCGTCCACGTCCTCTTCGTCCTTGTCCTCGTCCTCGCCCTCGTCCTCGTTATCGTCGTCGTCGCCGTCCTCCTCCTCCTCCTCCTCCTCCTCCTCCTCCTCCTCCTCCTCCTCCTCCTCCTCCTTTTCTCACGTAATAATTGCCATCTTCCTGCAGCCTCCAGTTCTCTCCCTATTCTTCCTATTCCTTCTCCTCCGCTCCGCCGCGCTGCTGTCCTCCTCCATCAGTGCAACCTGTAATCTTTGCCCCATCACCTTGCATCCACCATTCGTTCGCCCGTTTTCTTTATTATGGTTGTGTTCCCCCTGCTGCTCCTCTTAGGCCGTTTTCTGTGATGAGTTGCCACCTTGTGAGGGCTTAGACGGTATGTTACCTCGTCCCTGATTGGTCCAAATTCCACCCCGTGTTTGAAAGCTTGCCTACATTTCCCGTTTTTTATGTTTGTGTGTGTGCGCTCTGGGAAGTTTTTTTTTTTTTTTTTTTCTTTCTTTCGTAAACTTAATGAGGGTTTAGAAGGAAGTGTTTTTTATGTAGCGTTTTCTTTTCAGTCTAAGGAAAACGAGTGATTTCCTTAAAGCATGATGATTTATTATTTTTCTTATTATAAAGTTTGCAAGGTTTTTTTTTTTAAGTTCTTGTTCTTTCTCTTCTTACTATTATCGTCATCATATTTTTTCTTCTTGTTCTTCTTTGTCTTGTTCTTATTCACTATCATCGTCATCATATCTTTTTTTCTTGTTCTTCTTTGTCTTGTTCTTGCTCACTATCATCGTCATCATATCTTTTTTGCTTCTAATATAAAAGAAAGTATATTGAAAAGTTAACAGATAAATAAAAAAAAAAAGAATATAAAACATTAAAAAAATAGATTCGATAGATAAAAAGAAATAGTTCGCATGGATATTTGCTTTTTTAACTCATTGATTTTTACTCCATAAGAAAAAAAAATACAAGAAATAAAAATAAACGTTTAATATGTCAAGAAAATAAGATAATACAAGGAACCTGCTTCTTTCTCACTCATTAACTCATTTTTACTCACGTGTCGTTCATTCACATTGTTCTCATTTTTCTCTCCTCCCGCTTAATTATGTTACCTGTAATTTGCTTCATACGAGGAGCGGCGCACGACTTTCCCAGGCTAAGTGTTGATGACTTTATTCATTTACATACAAATTATGCTTCTCTGTCTGAGCAACGTTTGTTCTTGCGGAAAACGTGTTGGATGTGTCAGGCAAACGTTTCGCCTGCTGAGTTTTAATTAAAGTTGATCTGCGCAGGTGGAGTTAGTTCTGCCGTCTCACCTGTGCTGGTTATCTCTGCTAATTAGTTACTCAAGGTGAGGCCTCGCTTCTATATGTATGTTCATGGGTTTTTGTTTAGGTAAGTGTGTGTGTGTGTGTGTGTGTGTGTGTGTGTGTGTGTGTGTGTGTGTGTGTGTGTGTGTGTGTGTGTGTGTGTGTGTGTGTGTGTGTGTGTGTGTGTGATCCATAGTTTTGTATCAGTATAACAGAGATACCCAGTCAGCCATACATACAGACAGACAGATAGAAGTGGCTAGACAGGCAAAACACACACACACACACACACACACACACACACACACACACACACACACACACACACACACACACACACGACTCACACTCGAGAGGGTCCGGGTTCGAATCCCGGAGGCGGCGAGGCAAATGGGCAAGCCTCTTAATGTGTGGCCTCGCTTTCCCGGGTGTGGAGTGTGTTGTGGTCTCAGTCCTACCCAAAGATCGGTCTATGAGCTCTGAGCTCGCTCCGTAATGGGGAAGACTGGCTGGGTTACCAGCAGACGACCGAGGTGAATTACACACACACACACACACACACACACACACACACACACACACACACACACACACACACACACACACACACACACACACACGACCTTCATGTCAAATAAATGATGCTACCTATGTACCCAAGAATATATATAATTTTTCATTAAATAGCACATATTATCAAACCATTCCAACAATTTTTTTCCCTCTTAATGAACTGCCACTGATATAAATGGTTCCACACGCATACACTTATACTTCATTTTCTCTCATTTATATTGTATTGGACTTGTGTGTGTGTGTGTGTGTGTGTGTGTGTGTGTGTGTGTGTGTGTGTGTGTGTGTGTGTGTGTGTGTGTCTGCAGGCACGTAATTCATTGCAATATTGACCAAAATATTCCACAATGTTTGCATTTTTCCGGTTATTTTCGTTGCGATTCGATTAAGGAAACATTATTTGACTTCGCAATATAATTTAGTATGAGAGAGAGAGAGAGAGAGAGAGAGAGAGAGAGAGAGAGAGAGAGAGAGAGAGAGGAGGAAAAAAAAAACCCCAACTCAAAACACACTCGTTATTGTCATGACTTTTTTTTCCTTTCTTTCCTTCAGTCACAACTTCTTGCTTTGATGTAATTACCTGATAATCTCCACTTTTTCCACGGCAGTTTTTATTCCCCTTCCCTTTTCTCTTTTTCCATTCCATTTTTGCAACCCGCGGCACATTTTCTCACGATTTTTGAGCGCTCATCAGACTCTCGCTGTTATTTCCGCGGGAACGTTATCTGTCTCCGGTAACTTTGCCTAATGAGGGTAATTGTGCCTTCCTCCACAGCCTTCATCCCGAGTTGGCGGCGGTGGTAGTGGTAGTGGTAGTCGTGGTGGTGGGAGGAGGCCAAGCAAGGGGGAGAGAGAGGGAGAGACGAAGAAAAACAATGGGAGATAGGAATGTGGGAATGGTGTGGAGAGAGAACGTTATGGCAAGAAGGGTGAGGAAGGGGAGAGAAGTGACTGAAATGAGTGAGGTAAATATGAGATGAAAAGGAGAACTAATGGGTGAAAAATTAACAAGCGAGGAAATGTGATGGAAATGACATGGATGGGAGAAAATATGTAAAAAAAATATGCAAATAAGGAAGGTTTGCAAACACAGTAGAGGAAAATGTGTGGAAAAAAAAAAAAAATAGGAATGGACATGAGGAAACAGGAAAGCAGGCATTGAAGGTAACGGAAGGGACAGATGCAGAGGAGAGATGGGGAGGGGAGATGAGGGAAGAATAAATAAATGAGAGGAAGGGGAAGAGTAATGAATATGAATTAAAGGAACGCTGTGGTTACTGAAGAAATGGGGAGGAATGGGGAGGCAGGGAAGAAGAAAAGAAAAAGTAGGGCAGGGATCAGGAGAGAAAAAAATGGAGGGAAAAACTAATTGGGAGAGAGAAATAAAAAGAGAGAGAGGGAGAAAGAAAAAAAGGCTTGGGTCAGGGGAACAACGAGATTGAAAAAAAAAAGAAAATGTGGGAGGAAGATGAGGGAGGGGAGAGGAGATAGAAGTAAATAGAGATAAGGGAAGGGGAGCAGAAACTGAGGAAAATGAAAAAAAAGTAAAAAAAAAAGAAAAATAGACAAAAAAAAAAAAGAAAATAAAACATTGATAAAGATGTGAAGGAGGAAACAAACACAAAAAAGGGAGAGAAAATAAACATCAGGGAGAACAAAAGGAAATAAAATAATAAAACAGAACAAACACAACACAAAAATAAAACCAGAGAAAGTAGAAATTCAATTAAAAACATGAGATAAAGGGAAGAGGGGGAAGAGAGGTTATAGCGAGGAGGAGGAGGAGGAGGAGGAGGTGTAGGTGGAGGTGGTGGAGGTGGAACTGTGCCGCTGTGAATTATTTAGCAGAACACAAGTGGTACGGAAGGCGAGCAGTGTGTCGCCTTTAATGAATTTCAGGTGTGTGCCAGAAAGGGTGTGGCGCCAGGTGAGGTGATGGTGGTGGCGGTGGTGGTGGTGATCGATCTTGTTCTTTGTGGTGGTGGTTTGGTTTGGTTTGGTGTTACTGTTAATGGTGATGATGATGATGATGATGATGATGGTGATGATGTTTGGAGTATTAATAGTAATAGTGTGGTTTTTATTAGTACTTTGGTTTTTGTTGTGATCATTAGTGTTGTTGTTGTTGTTGTTGTTGTTGTTGTTGTTGTTGTGTGATGGTGGTGGTGGTGTCGTTGTGATGGTGGTGGTGGTGTTGTTAGTAGTAATAGTTGTAGTGTGGTTTTCATTAGATTTTTTGGTTTGTGTTGTGATCATTAGTGTTGGTGTTGCTGTAGTTGTTGTTGTCATGGTGGTGGTGATGGTGTTGTTAGTAGTAATAATAGTAGTAGTGTTGTTTTTAGTAGTATTTATGTTTATGTTATCATTAGTGTTGTTGTTGGTGTTGTTTTTGTTGTTGTGGTGATGGTTGTTTGTTTAATCAAAGGGTAAATAGGTTAATTAAGTATTTTGTTGAGTGTGTGATTGGTGTGGTGGTGGTGGTGGTGGTGGTGGTGGTGATTTTCAAGGCTTAAATGATGGGGAGATAAATAAACTCCATTATTATTATTATTATTATTATTATTATTATTATTATTATTATTATTATTATTATTATTATTATTATTATTGCCATTACCATCATTATCATCATCATCATCATCATCACCTTCAATTCATCCCCATCATGTCATCATCATTATTGCCATTATCATCCTCATCTTCATTGTTGTTTTAAATTCAGTGTTTTTTCAACCTTATCATCATCATCATCATCATCTTCATTGTTGTTATAAATTCAGTGTTTCCACAACCTCTTGTTAAAGATACGTAAAGAAAAGGTAGAAGTATGACAACTTTTCTTTGGTGACTTTCTACAAACAGAAAAAGAGAAGAAACTAAAAGAAACGAAAATAAAAGGATGAAAGATACACATTTGTTTATTTTCTTGTATTCTTGTTTTACTTTATTTCATCTCTGTTTGTTCCTTCGTCACGCATAAAAAAAAATGTGTATAGGATTTTTTTTCTATCGACTTTATTTGGTGGAAGAGTAAAGGAAAAAAAAACAAAGAGGAAAAAAAGGTATTACCAGTAAGTACTAATACCAGATACTACTAATACTGAAGGACTTCCGGTTATGTGTGCCTTCCAGACTCTCGCCCTTGCCTCTTAACTCTTCTCCCCTTTGTCCTTCTCTTCCTCCGTCTTTACTTTCCACTCCTTTCTCATTCCTCCCCTTTCCCTTACCGTCGCTTTGTGCCTTTCTGAATCGTAGATAGCTAAAAGACACACACACACACACACACACACACACACACACACACACACACACACACACACACACACACACACACACACACACACACAACTCTGACTCCTAGCGTGCAAATAGCGCCTCTCCTTCCCTTACTTGGATGTGCAAATAACAAAAACTGGCACCCCATCGCTGTATCCCCGGCACTGAGACACGTTTGGTGCCAATGGTGGGGTATATGGCACCCTCCCCCTTGTAATTCCTAACCGGGCTGGCACTAATGACGCGTTGCCACTGTGCCGCTCATATGACGCTGGTTTTTGAGCGCTGACGGGAATTCGCGGCCGTGAAAGCTTGGCGCGGAAAAAAAAATGTAAAAAGTGCAAGAATATAGAAAAATTGAAATGTAAACAAACGGATTATTTTTGTTAGGAATTGTGAGTTTGAGAATATTGTGTGTTTTTTTTTTTAATCTTTTTTGTCTTGTTTATATATTTTTATGTCCATTTTAGTGTACAGTGACTTGGTACTGGTGCGCGGATGGTGAGATGACCCCCAAGACAGATTGCCGTGAGTGTAAATCGGTGTCAGCATGTTTGGTGCTCGAATCACTTGGTACCCAGGCAGACCATTTGGTGCTTAAAATGTCTGTAGAATCGGACGTCTGGATTTCCGCAAACACTACAACGTTCACCCAGCCATGCAGTCACTCATTCAGTCACATTATGGAGGTGTAAATAAGAGGTTGCCGTGATACAAACACAATCTTACATATTGCCACAAGTTCCCAGATTAGCTTCGTCACTCATTCATCGTTTCAACATTTATTCATTGACTAAACAGATTACTTACGCATTCAAACACACACACACACACACACACACACACACACACACACACACACACACACACACACACACACACACACACACACACACACACACACTCTCTCTCTCTCTCTCTCTCTCTCTCTCTCTCTCTCTCTCTCTCTCTCTCTCTCTCTCTCTCTCTCTCTCTCTCTCTCTCTCTTGAAAGTGGAGTTGTTGTATCTGTAATATTGGTTTAATATAAGTAAGAAATAAGTCATACGGAGAGAAATATTGTTCAGGTTTCTTGACATGCAGTAAAAATAGCTGTAAAAATTCTCTCTCTCTCTCTCTCTCTCTCTCTCTCTCTCTCTCTCTCTCTCTCTCTCTCTCTCTCTCTCTCTCTCTCTCTCTCTCTCTGATTGGCTGTGTTACTTATGACGTCATTAAAAACTTAGAACGTTTACAAGGACGGACTTATTTGATTAGTTGGATGCTTGTGCGTGTGTGGGTGCGTGCAGTGACGGTAACGGTGGCAGTGACGGTGACGGTGGCAGTAACGGCGCAGGTACTGGGAAGACGGCGGACTCTGACGAGACAAGAACGATTTAGGATTTCTCGAAGCGAACAAAATAGTCTGTTTCTGGTCGAGCTGATGTGGCTGATGAAATGCTGGGTGGTGGAGGGGGAGAATAAGGAGGGGAGGGAGGAGGGCACGCTGAAGGAGGGTGGGTTGGTGGGGGGTGGTCAGGGAAGCAAGGAGGGGAGGATGGGGTTGAGGAAGGTTGGGTTAGAAAGGATGGAGAGAGGATCCTTTTGTGTGTGTGTGTGTGTGTGTGTGTGTGTGTGTGTGTGTGTGTGTGTGTGTGTGTGTGTGTGTTATGCTTTCTTTTGGTTTTATTTGGTGAGTTTCATTTTTGTGTTTTTATTTAGGTTATATTCCTATTTCTTTCAGTCCATTACTCTTTTTATTCCTTCTCGTCTTATTTTCTTTGATTTCTTTTCATTCCCCACTTATGTTGGTTTTATGTCTTGATTTTTGCATTTGTCTCTTAAGATTTATGATATATTTCTATTTCTTTCAGTCCATTACTCTTTTTATTCCTTTTCGTTCTATTTTTCGTTGACTTCTTTGCATTCCACACAGCTTACCTGCATGGACATTAACCCCTTAAATACAGTGACGCGTTTTCATATTTCTTCTGGTTACTATTTGGTGATTCTAAACAGCTTCAGAAACTCATGTTGGTGATTAAGATAGTGAAGACTGTGGCCATTAATCTTCTGACCTCTATACACCCTTATTAATGTCAATGAAATGATCTAATGGTACATAAATCTTAAAGTAACAATGTGTCCCAGTATTCACCACACCAAGCATAAACCTAACCTTTCACTGCTTCACAAAACGCAACATTGCAACACTGTCACCAAATGTAATCACGCCCGTCAATAAATCCGTACTTATTCACGTGTTTCCCTCAATACCTGCAATTATCCAAGCGCTCACCTCCCAACAGTGAGTTACCCGGTACTCATTAACTTTGCTATTTACCTCCTCACTCACCCTGCCTCACTCTTGCGGCTAATGAGGGAAGCTGTTTCTCCGTGAATTATTTAAGTGACTGGGGTGAAAAAGAGACAAATAGTGACTTGGATGTCCTAAATGTGAGTCTGGGATTGGCTCTTTTTCTTGAGGGTATTTGTCTCAAGAAGGAGGAGGAGGAGGAGGAGGAGGAGTAAAGGGAGGGCAATGGGTGAAGGGGAGGAGGAATTAGAGGGGGGGGGTGTCTCTACCAGTTCTCTTCTCCCCTCCTGCCATTTTCTGCATCGCTAACTAGTTTCCAATTATTACGCGTCAAAAATTATTTAAATATCGTTTTGTTACGGAATGAAATGTGGGATTTTTTCTTTCTCTCTCTCTCTCTCTCTCTCTCTCTCTCTCTCTCTCTCTCTCTCTCTCTCTCTCTCT
>NC_059282.1:3532269-3559769 GCF_017591435.1 Portunus trituberculatus
ACTGTTTCTCTTGCTCCTCCTCCTCCTCCTTCTCTTCCTCTTCCTCTTCCTCTTCCTCCTCCTCCTCCTCCAATATTTCCCAACTCCTTTAAAAAAATATACTGGCGCTTTACTTCCTTTTATTACTGTATGAACTTGTGGGTGTTATTGTGTTTCGTTGCATTAGTTTAGTTTTTATTCATTATTTTTTAGTTCATTGTTTTTGTTCATTGGCATTGAAAGTTATGGATGTAGTTATAGTAGATTATTAAAGTTTTTTTTTTATTTTATTTATTTGTGGTGCTTTATTTTTAGTATTTTCTTCATGTGTGTGTGTGTGTGTGTGTGTGTGTGTGTGTGTGTGTGTGTGTGTGTGTGTGTGTGTGTGTGTGTGTGTGTGTGTGTGTGTGTGTGTGTGTGTGTGGTTAGGTGGTTAAGTGAAGGAGTGAGAAAGTGTGTCTAAAAGATAAAATTTGCGTGACAGGACAGCGTGAGTATGAATGTGTGAGTGGGTGTCTGTGTTTGAGTGTGTGCAGGCGGGCATGCGGGTGACGCTGTTGAGGGCGCGGCTCTGCGTGTGAAGTTGAGGGAGAGCCAGTGAGAGTGAGAGTGGGAGTGAGAGGGGCGATGCGTGTGGCGGTATTTTAAGAACGCAGATCCCATTTGCATTTGTTGAAAAGACTTCCAAACTTTGTCCTCAAAACATAATTATCCTTCCGCGCCCACTCGTACGAATAGATAAATACATAGACGGAAAGACAGAGACAGACAGACAGACAGAGAGACAGAGACAGACAGACAGATAGACAGACAGGCAGGCAGATAGACAGATAAATAGATAGATGTGCAGACAGGAATAGACAGACAGGCAAATAAATTGATAGACAGACATGGAAAAATGGATCGATAGAATTGTGAATAAATGTAAATGAATAAATGAATTTGTAGATCATTCAACAATAAAAATATCTACCTTTTTAAATGAATGTGAATAGATCGATGAGCAGACAGGTAGATGTGTAGATAGGTAGATAGATAAATACATACATACATACATACATACATACATACATACAGACAGACAGACAGACAGACAGACAGACATAATTTGCGGGATGAATAGATGATTTAATAGATACACATATTAATAATGAAATAAAAATCTGTCTTGATAGATATACAGATGAATAACTGTTCAATCGATAGATAGATACAAAGACAAGTAAATGACCAATCATAGATATATAGATAGAGAGACATTGACAGACAGACAAACAGACAAAAAGTGACAGACCAGCGCGGAAATGCTGAAAGATACATAGAACTGAAAGGAGACTGACAGACTGACGGACGAACTGACGAACAGAGAGACAGATAGGAAAAAATCACACACACACACACACACACACACACACACACACACACACACACACACACACACACACACACACACACACACACACACACACACACACACACACACACACACACACACACACAGGAAAGAAGAAAAGTTGTTACACGTTCATTATACTTCCTCTGAAAACTTTACTCTACGTTCCTCTAAAGCTGTGAACTCTTTGCGAAAGGAGGAAGAGGAGGAGGAGGAGGAGAAGGAAGAGTAGGAGGAGGTGGAGGTGGGAGGGGAATCAGTATCGGGGAATGTGTGGCCTTGGTGGTGTCTTGCCGAGGAACAAAAGACAATTATAGTTGAGAAAAGTGGCACGTGGACTGAAAAAATTTATGGTTTGATTTACTTTAATGAAACAACAAATACAGGTGTGAAGGAGGTTGCAGGAGGAGGAGGAGGAGGAGGAGGAGGAGGAGGAGGAGGAGGAGGAGGAGGAGGAGGAGGAGGAGGAGGTGAAGATCAGGAGTCATGAAATAGTTTACGTGGAATGTGAAAGAAGAAAAAAATGTATAGCATAGTTTCACATATTTTGTTGTAACACTAAGTAAAATCACAGCAGGAGGATGAGGAGGAGGAGGAGGAGGAGGAGGAGGAGGAGGAGGAGGAGGAGTAGGAGGAGGAGGAGGAGGAAGAAGAGTAAGTCGAGTAGAATGAAAAGCAAAAGAAGGTGGATGAGGAAGAGAATGAAGATGAAGAGAATGGTTTGTCTGAAGATTAGTACACACACACACACACACACACACACACACACACACACACACACACACACACACACACACACACACACAATCACACAGAACCAGAGAGAGAGAGAGAGAGAGAGAGAGAGAGAGAGAGAGAGAGAGAGAGAGAGAGAGAGAGAGAGAGAGAGAGAGAGAGAGAGAGAGAGAGAGAGAGAGAGAGAGAGAGAGCAAGCAACACTGTCCCTCACGAAATATTCAGGTGCACCAACTCACACCTGGCTCGGAATGCTGACGTGAGGGAGATGAAACTTGGACCTTGACTCATGACTCACGACTCACGACTCACCTCACCTTACCTTACCCACCTATGTGACCTTGTACCTGTGTGACCTCCTGTGTGACTTAGTGTGACCTTATAGACTCACCACGAATCCACTAATTTCATGTTTTGTTCATTTTTCTTATTTTCTCACTTTCATTCTATGTCATCAATGTCTTAAATTTCCTAGTTTTAGTTCTCTCTTTCTCTCTCTCTTTTTGTCTGTCTGTCTGTCTCTCATTCTGTCTGTTTGTCTGTCTGTTTGTCTGTTTGTCTGTCTGTCTATCTGTGTGTCTCTGTCTGTCTGTTTGTCTGTCTGTCTGTCTCTGTCTCTGTCTCTGTCTTTCTTTGTCTGTCTGTCTGTCTGTCTGTCTGTCTTTCTGTCTGTCTGTCTGTCTATCTATCTATCTGCCTGTCTGCCTGTCTGCCTGTCTGTCTGTCTGTCTGTCTGTCTGTCTGTCTGTCTGTCTGTCTGTCTGTCTGTCTGTCTGTCTGTCTGTCTGTCTCTCTCTCTCTCTCTCTCTCTCTCTCTCTCTCTCTCTCTCTCTCTCTCTCTCTCTCTCTCTCTCTCTCTCTCTCTCTCTCTCTCTCTCTCTCTCTCTCTCTCTCTCTCTCTCTCTCTCTCTTTCTCTCTCATTAAGTCCTAACCACGTAATTAGGCGGGAGAGACTCAATTTAACGCCACCCAATTAGTGAAGAGGGCATAACTCCACGCAAATACCTCCTTGGACTCTATCCTTCTCTGACTTCTCACCTGTATTTTACCTCTCTCCTTTTCCCTCATTAGCCTTAATTGCAACGTACCTGTATCGTCCTTCCCTCATACTTAGATTACATTATTTACCTCTTCCTCCCCCTTATTTTCTTTTCCCTGTCCCGTTTGTCTCCTTACTCGCCCTGGCTCTCGTATTTTACCTGGCCAGAGTAATTAAACAAGGGGTTACCGGCCTTCACACGTAAAAGGTGGTGGGATATTAAATCACTGAAGCACCTGAGAAGCACCTGAGGGGAGCCTGAGTTTGGAGTGCTGCAAACTTCCCCCAAGGAGTTGTTGAGAGGAAAGTGAGAGGGAGCGTAAGTAGGAGAGTGACAGTGAGTGGGAGAAGGAGAGTCATTGGGTGTTAAGTGTATGGGGTGTAACTTTTTGATGTTGTTTTTTTCAAGGGTAGTTTGACTAAAAAAGGGTCCGAATCTATGATTTTTTTTTTAGCACGTTTATTACAGTTTTGTTATTGTGTTCCAGGGGTAGAGAGAGAGAGAGAGAGAGAGAGAGAGAGAGAGAGAGAGAGAGAGAGAGAGAGAGAGAGAGAGAGAGAGAGAGAGAGAGAGAGAGAGAGATAGTGTGCTTGCGTTAACATTATACACCAAATGTTCTATACTTCGTGTGTATGTGTGTGTGTGTGTGTGTGTGTGTGTGTGTGTGTGTGTGTGTGTGTGTGTGTGTGTGTGTGTGTGTGTGTGTGTTTGTATGTGTGTCCGTCCGGCCGTCCTTTCACGAACCCACGTAACTTCAGATCCATCTATTTCCATCCTTTTATAAACTTTTACTAACGTCACACACACACACACACACACACACACACACACACACACACACACACACACACACACACACACACACACACACACACACACACACACACACACACACACGAGCGAACTTGGCCAATCAAAGGACGGATGCAAAGGAGGAGAAGGACAGGAGAGGAGAGAGAGGAGAGGAGAGAGGAAGCTTGCTAACATCACCGTTCTCCATTTCTGTACCGAAGGATATCTTGCAAACACAGACCAGGTACCAATGCCTCTTAACTCTGGTGGGGAAACTTATAACCAAAGCATGAAAGGACGAAGAGGAGCACGAAGGGAAGGAGGAGGAGGAGGAGGAGAAGGAGAAGGAGGAGAAGAAGGAGGAGGTGGAGGGAACGGTAGGAGAATAGGAGGAAATGGGGGGGAAACGGGGCGAAGTGTCAGGCTGCGTCAGTTGAGAGTTAAACATGAAAGCTAATCAGTTTAGTGGTGGGAACTTAGCTTCAAGTTGTCTGGCGAAGGTAACAGTCTGACGCGCCTGCCCTAACTGGTGGTGGTGGTGGTGGTGGTGGTGAAGGGACGAGCTCTGTGTGGTGAGTGTGGTGCATGTGACTGCTTTGGGTGTGATTGTGGTGAATGTTATTGTGTTTATGGTGTTGGTGGTGAGGATGGTGGTATGAGAGAGAGAGAGAGAGAGAGAGAGAGAGAGAGAGAGAGAGAGAGAGAGAGAGAGAGAGAGAGAGAGAGAGAGAAGGAAATGAGGGAAAGAGGGAGGGAGAGAGGAAAGTTTTGTTGTTATGTCTGTTGTGCTGGTAAAGGTAGAGAGAGAGAGAGAGAGAGAGAGAGAGAGAGAGAGAGAGAGAGAGAGAGAGAGAGAGAGAGAGAGAGAGAGAGAGAGAGAGAGCTGTGGTGTTAATGTCTCTGGATGGAGGGAAAGGAGGTAAACAGGAAGGGGGAAGAGATTTCTTTTTTTGCTCTGAGGAAGGAAGGGAAGGAAATGTGTATGGGAAGAGAAGAAACTTGCAAAAGAATAAAGGAGATGATAGAAGTAGTAGTAGTAGTAGTAGTAGTAGTAGTAGTAGTAGTAGTAGTAGTAGTAGTAGTAGTAGTAGTAGTAGTAGTAGTAGTAGTAGTAGTAGTAGTAGTAGTAGTAGTAGTAGTAGTAGTAGCAGTAGTAGTAGTAGTAGTAGTAGTAGTAGTAGTAGTAGTAGTAGTAGTAGTAGTAGTAGTAGTCAGAGAGTAGTGAGAGAGAGAGAGAGAGAGAGAGAGAGAGAGAGAGAGAGAGAGAGAGAGAGAGAGAGAGAGAGAGAGAGAGAGAACGGTACTTCTGGCTGTCCAGCGACGCGAGGAAGAGGGAGAGAAGAGACAGAGAAAAGTAGAAGTATAGAGAGAGATAGAGAGAGGAAGGGGGCAGGAGAGAGTGAGAGTGAAAGAGACTGATAGAGAGAGAAAGAAGAGGGGAAGAAGAAGAAGAAGAAGAAGAGTGAGTGACGAGAGAAGACGAAAGAAGAGTTTAAGAGAAATAAGATGATGATAGGGGAGGGAGAGAAGGAGGAAGAATAAAGAAGAGAGGAGGTGGAACGTACTCACAAAAAAGAAGAGGAGAGGAAAGAGAGGATTACAAGGATGGAAGGAGAGATAGAGAGGGAAGAGGAGAAAAGGAAGGAGACATGCGATGAGAGAAGGAAGGGGAGAGACAAAGAGAAATGCACCGAGGAAGATAAAGAATAGAGGGACGCGGAGAGTGAGAGAGAGAGAGAGAGAGAGAGAGAGAGAGAGAGAGAGAGAGAGAGAGAGAGAGAGAGAGAGAGAGAGAGAGAGAGAGAGAGAGAGAGGGATGGAGGGAAGGAGGTACTTTGTCGTGGTGTCTGGAGAGAAAGAGATATAAGTAGAGGTAGGAAGAGAGAGAGAGAGAGAGAGAGAGAGAGAGAGAGAGAGAGAGAGAGAGAGAGAGAGAGAGAGGGTGCGGGAAGGTGTTGGTTGCCACTTTTATGTCACCACCACGTAAATCACACGATATTGGCCATTTCCCTCACTTCTCAGTCTTGTGGGGTGTTGAGGAGGGTGGAGAAGGAGTAGGAGGGAGAGGGAAAGGCAGATGACAAGATGCCCCCCTCTCTCTCTCTCCTCTCCCTCCTCTTCTCTCCCTCCCTCTTCTTTATCCCTTTGTATCCTCCTCCGTCCCTCTCATTCCTTACTTCCTCCTCCTTATAGTCCGTTTTTTTTCCATTTTTCTGCTATTCATTTCCTTTTTCCAGTTTTTTTTTCATTTTTTTTCCTTCTCTTCCTTTTCTTCTCGTCGTATTTTTGTCATCTATTACCTTTCCTCTTTCGTACTTTTTCAGATATTGTTTTCTCGTCGTCGTCCTTCTCCTCCTCCTCCTCCTCCGCCTCCTGCAATGCCGCTGGTGCCGCTGCTGTCTTCGTGCGCCAGAATATTAATCTTGGGAGTGATAGAGAAAGAACTGGAGAGGAAGGAAGGAATAAAGGGAAGAAAAATTAATGGAGGGAGGGAAGTACGCAGGGAAAAAAACAAATAGGGAAGATGGAGACAGAGAAAAATGAGAAAGAAGATTAGAGGAAAGGAGGAAGGGATGGAAGGAAGAAGTAGAAGTATGAAGAGGGAAGAGAAAGGGTAAAAAATATAAGGAGAGAAATGCAGAAGGAAAAGGAAATATGAAAAAAAGAGATGAAAAATGAGAAGATAGATTTGAAGAAAGGAAAAGAGGAAGGAAGGAAGGAAGGTAGGAAAGAAAGGAGAAATATGAAGAATGAAGGAGACAAAGAAAAATGAGAAAAATAGAAAGAAAATGAGGAAAGGAGGAAGACAGGTGAAAAGAGGGAAAATGAAGGAAAGGATGAAGGAAGGGAGGAAAGAAGGAAGGAAGGAAGTGAGAAATAGAAGGAGAAATAAAAGCAAAAGAAACGTCGTATATTTAAGGTTAATTTTACTTAAAACTTACGCCACATTAACCATAAGTGAGCCACAATTCTCTCTCTCTCTCTCTCTCTCTCTCTCTCTCTCTCTCTCTCTCTCTCTCTAAGTAATTATTAACTCAGTCTGACTTTTACTTTTTCCGGGTCATTTTTAGGGCCTTTTTAGGGGTGGGGGGGGGAAGAAGGGGATGGGGGGGTAGGGTGAGGTCAGCCAGGCCATAATGGATGACCTCAGGAGCCACAGGTCAAAGAGGGAGCAAGACTAAAGGTGGCATTGTTTGTTCTTATTTTCATTTCTCTTTACTTTTTTCCCCTCGCTCTTTTTATGTTGCATTAAGGTGAAATATCTTTGATCTTACCTTTTTATGTGGAACAGAGAGAGAGAGAGAGAGAGAGAGAGAGAGAGAGAGAGAGAGAGAGAGAGAGAGAGAGAGAGAGAGAGAGAGAGAGAGAGAGCGCTTTAAAGGTAGAGAGGAAGGTAGTCAATTCACAATAGTCCAGACTTTAAGCTCGGTAATATTCTAATGGTCTTTCTTTCCTTTACATTCCAGGCGGCGAGAATCTTTCCTGGAACCCCAAAGCGACAGGCGTTGGGAGCAGCTGACTCTTGGGCTGTTGAGTCGAGGCGAGGAGTGCAGAAGTCAATGCCGGGAACCAACTCCTCCCGTCCTCCTCCCTGCATCGAGTTATGGAGCGTGTGAGAAGCCACTAATATGTGTCAAGAAACAGACGACGCGACTCTGTTAGAACACCAGCGATACCTGACGGAGACGCTGCAGAAGTGTGGAACTACGGAAATGACTTGTATTACGACCTATCAAGCAGCTGAAGATGTGAATCCGTCAAACCATGAGCGACACCTGACGGAGACGCTGCAGAAGGAGAGAAATGCTGAAATGACGTACTGTGAACCCTTTCCAATGCCTTAGCTGTCGTTGAGGGATGCCAGAGGTGGAGTGCCGCAAGTATGAAACTATTACATCACCAAAGGAAATGATGGGGGAAAGATGGAGAGGAAGGTCGATGCTCAGAACGTCCCTGTCCCCGTCACTGTACCTTTCTTGTGGTTCCAACAGCTCAGCCTCAGTCGTGGAAGGTGAGCATTTTTCTGTCTTGTATTATGGAGCTCTGTGTGTCAGTGGAGGTCGCGTTCCCAATGTGTGTACGTGTGTGTGGGGAGTGTGTGCTCCTTTTTTGGTGGGGAAACCAGTGAAGGCTGCAGTGTAAATTATTGGTAACATGTTCCTGTGTGTGTGTGTGTGTGTGTGTGTGTGTGTGTGTTCGTAGCTTGAGGGTAAGTGTGCGTGTGTGTGTTGGTGTGTGGATGAAGGCAAATAGGGAGTTGCACATATATTGAGAGAGAGAGAGAGAGAGAGAGAGAGAGAGAGAGAGAGAGAGAGAGAGAGAGAGAGAGAGAGAGAGAGAGAGAGAGAAACATTAGGGTATTACTCGTGGTGGCAGGAGACATAATGGTTGTGGCAAAGCTCCTGACGGTGGGAACTTATCTCTCTCCCTCCTTCTCTTTCTCCCTTCTCGTGCGCCGCCTTCGGGTAGAGCGACAGATAGATAAAAGGAAAATGAACGTAACTCAGAGATAAATAGCCGCACGGAAGGGAAATGGATACACTGCAGAGGAAATAAAGAGAGATAAATCTTTTCCATATATATCTTAGAAAAATTCCATTACACACACTGGAACTCTTTGAAACATTGGAAGCTCGAGTCAGAAGGTAAGAGAGGATCAAGGAAGAGAGAGAAGCTTATGATAGAGTTGATGGTGGAAATAAAAAAAAAAAAATAAATATTTGAGGGAGTAAAAAAAAAAAAAAAAAACGGATTGGGAAAAGAAAGAGGCTGGTTTAGTGTCCCTGATGTTATTTCCTTGTTGAGATCTCGAATTTAAAGTTGAATTTGTTTTTGTCACTTGACTTGATGGTGGAAAAAAATTGATGTCTTAACTGAAAATACAGTACAGGGAAAAGAATATGAATTTGTGTTATTGCTGTTATTTACTTACTGAAGTCTTGAATATTGAGTTTATGGAGAGAGAGAGAGAGAGAGAGAGAGAGAGAGAGAGAGAGAGAGAGAGAGAGAGAGAGAGAGAGAGAGACGTTATAAAATGAAAGACAAATACGTTAAGAAAGAGATCAGTTTTAGTTTGTTTTTTTTCCTTTTTGAGAATTTGCTTTTGTAATGTCACTTGTTATTTGATGCTAATTTGTCGCTCTTTCTGTGTTTCCTCAAGGGACTGAAATAGTGAAGCTTTTTTTCTCTGCTTCTCCTTCTTCGTGACTTTCTTTATCTAATTTTGTGTAAGTTTACGGTGTTTTCATATTTACTTTATATATTTTTTTTTATGTTTTATCTTTATATCTCAATTTCTTCCGCCTCCTTTTCCTTCCCTTGGTCTCCTGCATCTCAATTTTTATCTCTCCTTTCTCTCAGCTTTTCTTCACTCTTGCTTTTTCACTCTCCTTTTATTTCTTCTTTTTTTTTATTGATTTTTCTTACTCTTGTGTCTGTTGCTCTTTTTTTTTCTGAATGCATCTTTTTTTATTTTGTTTTCAAGTTTTCCTGTACCTTATATATTTTTAACTGCACACACACACACACACACACACACACACACACACACACACACACACACACACACACACACACACACACACACACACACACACACACACACACACACACACACATACACACACACTTTTATTTATTAGTGCATCATTATTTTCTCTCCATAGTTATTCTTTACACTTTAAATTATTGTACTTTCCTTAATTTTGTGCTTCATTGCTCTGAATAACACGTTTTTATTAATCCTTTATTTAACTACCCTCATAAATTATATTACACTGTTGACTATTGTATCTCCCTCCTTTCTAGTCTTTCCCTGTAATTTTTCTTCAAGTTTTGTTATATTATTCATCCACAGACGTACACAATTTTCAGTACATAATTTAGCATCCTTATCTCTTATGTACACCAGACACGTTCCCTGCCTCACCTTTTTCTCAGCTATTTGTAACCATTCCTCACGTTTTCAGCTTCACCTGCCCTCATGCTGCCTTACCTGTCCTCTCCTCATTTATTTACCTCCACTTCTCTCTCAACACTTCCTCAGTCCTTCCTTATATTTTGTCCATGTGTTTTCCTACCCCTCATCCTCCCTCCTCCCCCTTATCCTCCTTCTTTTTCCTCTTCTTCTTCCTCTTTTTTTTTTTAGTTTTGTTTCCTTTCTCTTTCTCTCTCCCTTTTTTTGTGTGTTTTTATTTGTCTCGTTTTTTATTCTTCTTCTTTTAATTTTTTTTTTGCTTTTTTCTTTCTTTTAGTCTTCGTTTGTTTTGTAGATTTTGTTTTTTTTGCGTTTTTTTGTTGTTTGTTGTTGTTGTTGTTGTCGTTTTTAATGTTGTTATTTTGTTGGTCAGGTTGTTGTTCTTTTCCTTTTTCATGTTGTCTATCTTTTTCCTTTCTAGGAGTTTTTGCTCTTGTTCCTCTTGTTCTTGTTCTTTTTCCTCCCTCCTCCTCCTCCTCTCCTCCTCCTCCTCCTCCCTCCTCCTCCTCCTCCTCCTCCTCCTCCTCCTCCTCCTCCTCCTCCTCCTCCTCCTCCTCCTCCTCCTCCTCCTCCTCCTCCTCCTCCTCCTCCTCCTCCTCCTCCTCCTCCTCCTCCTCCTCCAACCACCACCACCACCACCACCACCACCACCACCACCACCACCACCACCACCACCACCTCCTCCTCTTGCAGCTTTCCACGCACTCACGGTAACGCTTCAAACATGCAAATAAGTGGGCGTTTAAGTACGCTAACATTATCCTGGAATATGTAGGGCTCTTAACTTATATTTACGACCTCCAGCCCCCCCACTTACATTGCCATAAAAGTGCGTGCGTGTGTGTGTGTGTGTGTCTGCAACGTGCGTGGAGGAGGAGAGTGAGAGTGAGAGACGTTTGAATAGGGAGGGTGTTGCGGTCTTAGTATTACCTTGTGTTGTACGTAGACTGCAGAGCCATCTATGTATTCTTTATTGAGGTGTTGCTTGGTTCAGAGCAAAGGGAAAGGAGGGGAGGAGCTGTGAGGGACTACAAGGGAAAGGGGTGACAATATATATATGTATGGATAGAAAGGAAGAATTTAAGGCAGATTATGTATAAAAAAGAGTTAAAAAAGTAAAGGAGGGCAATATTATGCTTTATAAGGAAGGCTATTTAAATAAGAAATGTGAAATATGAAAAATAAGAGTATTGAGGAGGATTTGTGAAGAAAGAACACTGTGAACATAAATAAGGAAAGGAAGAAATGCTATGTGACAAGGAAGGATAAAAGGAAGGTGTTGGAAAGAGGGAAACAGTAGAGACGAAGGAAGGTTTTGAGTTGAGTTGTGTTGCAGGAGTGATGTGTGTTTTGAGTGACGGGGTGTGGCTGGGAAGGGTGGAGGAGATGTATGGCAGCAGGGCAGAATAATGGAGAGTGGAGGAGAACATTCCAGGGTGGAGCAAAACGAAGAAATGGAGAAATATGCATGTGGCGGGAACTTATGTAAAGTGGAGAAAGGTGGATATTACGAGCCGCAGGTACGTAAGTGTGAGGTGGAAGAAAGGAGGAAAAGGAGGTGGTGGTGGAATAGGAGGATATCATAAACAATAACGATAACAATGATAATAACAACCAACAAAACAGTAACACTCCAACAGGAACAAGAAAGAAGAAAAAAGAGAAGAAAAAAAGAAAACAAGTGTAATCAATAAAAAGAACAACAACCTGTCAGAATACTAATACTATTACTAATACTAATAATAGTAGTACGATACATTTATTTATTCATTCATTTTGGTTGAGTGACAGTAAGTGAAAGGTGAGCTGAGAGTTCCTGGCTGCAAATGTGAAGGTTTATTTAGATCAGTGGGTGTCAAACTTTCCCTCAGCGAGTATAACTTAGAGGCCACCTGGTTCCAGAAAAATTCAATCCCAGGAAATATCAACTTAGTCACAGGTGGAACACACAAATGAACTAACAAGGAACACATGCGAATGCATCTGTTTCTTCTCCACCAACTGATCGATGCCAGATTATCTTGTGTAAGGCAATTATTATTTTTCTGAGAAATGAATGAATTTAAGTTCACTAAATATCGCATAAGATTCAGAAAGTGCTCATGTTTCACCTAGAAGGCCTTCGCGTACCACTAGTGATACGCGTACCACAGGTTGGGAACCAGTATTTTCGATCCATTGTACTTTTTAGCACCAGACATCTATTATTATTACTATTGTTATCGATTTATCTTTTATTTGCGTTATCATTAATCTCTCTGCATGGAAGCAACGGACGCGTGAATCAGTGTACTCGTCACTCACCGCAGCGATTCTCTGTAGGTACGCGTTAGGGACGTATGAAAGACATCCAGGATTCCCTATTTTCGGCTGAGGGAATAATTGATTAAAGATGCGCACGTGACACACACACACACACACACACACACACACACACACACACACACACACACACACACACACACACACACACACACACACACACACACACACACACACACACACACACACACACACACACACACACACACACACACACACACACACACACACACACTATTCTTCTGCAAAATTAAAACGTTCATATATGTTCATGAAATATTCACGTTGAGCTCAAGTGTTCCCAGCAATGTTACGCTACGTACTGTATGTGACCGTTTGGATAATCTGTTATCCTTAGCTTTGTCATTGTTGTAATAATAATGCTCTCAACTTCTTTTACATATTTTTCCTGTCTCACAACTTGTCAAAGGTGTGCAGTGTTCATTTATTTGAGGCGTGATGTTTGTGTTGAGGAAGAGCTGAATTCAGGATCATCGTTTGATTATTTGTATGAAAACAGTTAAGAATCAGAGCAAGTAATGATGGTGGAAGAAGTTTGCTTATTCAAATGTGTTTATTGGACTTCTATAGTTTACAGTACATGATCGACTCGGAGGCATCATGGAGCCATATGCGCTGCGTGAAGCCATATGCATATATAAATGCCGTATTTCATCATGACATATTTGAGGGATGAATTTATTTGCCAAGTTGTGTGGGCTGATCCTCGTAATACATGACCAAGCCTCGTGTGTGCCATAAAGCTTGAGGGAGGGGACAAAGGCCATGGGATCGGTGCTGTGTATGCTTGCCACAGCCTCACCACAGGTATTTCAAATATATATATCCAACTGTGAGACATTATGAATGCAGAACACGACATGCCTGTCATTTACACATTATCGCCCCTGACTCTATGTAAAATAATCGTGTCGTATATTTCTTAGCTATTATTAATTAATTATTCTTCATTATTATTTATATGCGTGTTTCGTGAAAATTTTCTTTCAATGTATTTCAGCATCAAGTTTTGCATGAAAAGGACCAGTTCTGTCTCTTCATGGTGGTTGAAATTATTCATCTGCATTATAAAGAGAAATCAAGACTGGCTGATATTGTGTTGAGAACATCATAATGAAGGTAGCCAGCACAGTGTTATAATAGTAGTGAAGATGCCATACACAGAGAGAGTGCGAAGCATGTAGTGACAATGTGAGACGGGAGCAGCGACATGTCCAATGAGACACGCGGGACCAGGCAGGCAGTCGTCCAATCAGAGACAGGCGTCGCAAAGGCTTGGAGTTAGCTGAGGGTGGAGCTGGACGGGAAGACACAAATGAAGTTAAATACCACGTGGGTCCACCGACCACAGCATCCTTACTCAGCAGAGGGGTTGCAAACCCCCCCCCAGTCAGAAGAAATGCAGAAGAGCGCAATTTGTATCGTGGAGGCCGGCGGCGCCCCAGACGCCAAGCCGCAGAGAGTGAAGGTGTACGTGCAAAAGCTAGGGCGGTGATGGCGATGGTTGCCACGAACCGCCTACAAGAAGGTGGCAACCTTCCGTTTCGACTTGGAAACCTTATGGCACCGCAGGCTGGCCTACAAGACCCTGCCAGCTGAGTTTGACCTGGCCTGCCTGCAGAAGGCCAGCGCCAGGTCCGAGGACGCCCTGGTGAAGATGGGAAGGCCACCACCACTATACCAGTGGCAAAGTTCATGCGGCGCCTAGGGGTGTAGGGGCCAAATGGGTTTGTGCTGCAGCTAAGCTTGGCACAGGGAAACCAACAGCACAAGAGAGCAGGAAAAGGTAGAGGAGGAAGCTCCCTGGGTTGGCAGGATCAGTGTCTGCAAGTGTTCGGACTGCGTGCTGCCCTTCTGGCCGCTGCTGCGGGCCTGGGAGCCTCCGCTAGTCAAGCCACGGACAGAGATGGACACTAACGTGGACATCCGTGCCGTGGTGGGAGAATGTAAAGCTGAGACTGGTAAACAACTGGAAGATGAGTTCAGCTTCATGGGTGAAGATGAGGAGCTGTGGGAGGTGCTGGGTGACGGAGGTGAGGAGGAGAGCAGCTCCCTCTAAGGCCATGTGAGTGTGTAGGGCACGGAGGAGGACGCCAACATCGAGGAGTGAGACGAGAAGGAAGAACTAACTAAAAATACAAAATTAAGAAAAAAAATAAATAAATAAAATAAATAAATAAATAAAATTTAAATATAAAAGAAGAAAATAACATAAATAAAAAAAAGATAGGAAGCTTTAAGGAAACGCGGAGTGAACGATGTCGAACGTGAATATGAACAAGAAGCTTAAAGAAAACGCGGAATGAACGAAATCGAACGAAAAAAACGCGGAGTAAACGAAATTGAACGACAAAAACGCGGAGTGAACGGAATCGAACGAAAAAACGCAAAGTGAACGAAATCGAACGAAAAATGCGGAGTGATCGAAATCGAACTGAAAACGCGAAGTGAACGAAAAACGCGGAATGAACGAAATCGAAAGTGAATATAAAACAAGAAACTTAAAGAAAACGCAAATTGAGCGAAGATGAACGAAAAACGCGGTGAATTAAGATACGTTTTACCAACACGGGGTTCGGAGACAGTCGAAACGCTGAAAGAAAACGTGACTCGGTGGCGTGGTGAAACGAGTGAACACGACGGAAATTAGTGTATATTTCAATCAATATTTTCTTTATAAATTTCTTCAAGATTGATATATTGTTATCTGCGCATTACCTTCTCTCTCTCTCTCTCTCTCTCTCTCTCTCTCTCTCTCTCTCTCTCTCTCTCTCTCTCTCTCTCTCTCTCTCTTGAAAAATCTGATCACATTAAGTATTAGAATTAGATTATTAAGAAAGTAGTCTTTTTGGAGATGAGTGGTGTAGGTTTATTCCTCCAAAAGTGAAGGTAATTCTCAAGCTCAATGTACTTTGTTCTCTTAAATCATATTGTAGATACATAGACAGATTGAAAGGAAAGAGCTAAATGGTAACTTGATATGCTCTCCGTTGATTTTGGAGATCCATGTCATCATTCACTACTCCCCTTTGATTTGCCTCTCCAACCTTTAATACGGTAGCCTCACAAAGGTTAAAGGAGCCAGTGAATGACAGTAAAGTAAAAAAATGTTTGAATGTTATAACTATCACTCTCATGCATGATTGGTAGCGTAGGATATTTCTCAACCACAAAACCTGAATTGGCTTGTTTTCTGTGTTTGCAGTCCAAAACACTTTCAACTTTTTCACTCTTCATGATACAGTAACCTTAATATTCATTTCTTATACAAACACAATAGTAATTCTCATTTTTCCCCTACAATAGGAAGAGTACAGCGGGAAAGGGAAGGTATTGTTTGTATGAAAGGGAATACAATTGTTAAGAGAAAGGATAGACAAAAAAGGTGTTTGTGTGAGGAATGCGCTCACTTCTGTGCATCATCATCGCAGTGTCGGTCTTGCAGCACACTCCTACACCATCTAGGTAGGCCCCTCACTCTTTCGGCAAACTTAGCTCACTCGTGCCCACAACATCATTCTTAGATATTTCATTGTGCCACTCATTAAAGAAACATCCTAGCGACTACCATTACAATACCTAGCAGTAGTCGTTATAGTTTTCTTTGTGACTTTTACTAGATACCTAGAATGTTATTGAACTTACTGATAACCAGTTGGTCAGTGGGTATTTTGGAAACAAATTAATGACTGGAATTATAGTTATTTTTTCAATTTTCTCTTAAAGTTCTAGTAATGGGATTAATTCAAGTAATGTTTAAGTGGTGTATGGGGTTATAACAATGGGGGCGCTAACAAAATTCTCAGGATTAGTAACCAAAAATATAACCAGAAGTTTTAGAAACAAATAGGAAATGTTTCTCAAATAATGGTAGGTGAATGGAACAGAATCAGTAATAAGGTTGTTAGCAGTAAGTCATTGGAGACTTTTAATAAATTTGACATATATCGAATGGTATGATAAGTGGAAATAGGTAGCATGTATATTTCATGCTGGGATAAAAAAAACAACAATAACAACAGAAACAGATACAGAAACAGAGACAAAAACGCAACTTAAGGTGAAGAAAAAGGAGGAAGGAGGCAAGAATAGATAACAGGAAAGGCACACAGACGTTGAGGAAAAACAGGAGAGAGAGTATGAATAAAAAAAGTACCGGAAGAAGCGGCAGTACTCGGAGGTTAAAGAGAATAAAAGGACAGGACGAGGAACAGAAGAATGAAGGGGAGATAGGGAGGCATGAACCAGTGACAGAGAGAGGGAGTAAACTGTGAGAAAACTAGGAATAAACTGTGAGTCAACTGGGTAAACTTTGAGTGAAATGAGAGTAAACTGCTATTAGAATATGAATAAACGACGGAAAAACTTGAAAAAAACTAGAAAAACAAAGAAGAAACGGAGAAAACCATGCAAACTCTAAATAAACGTTGAGTAAACTAACACCGAGCACTGAAACAATACCTCGGAAAACAGAGAAGAAGAGAGAACCGAACATCTACGGCCGTCTCGGAATCTCAGTCTAATAACTCCACGCCGAAGGGCTGAATAACACCCCGCTGGCGTAAACACCAAGATTACCTCCGTCCTAGGGGAAAAAAGTCCTCTCTGAGCTGTACGCGAACACTGCTGAGCCTCCTTGAGATGGAGAGGATTGTGGGAAGGCGCACGAGAGAGAGAGAGAGAGAGAGAGAGAGAGAGAGAGAGAGAGAGAGAGAGAGAGAGAGAGAGAGAGAGAGGGGAGGGAAACGGAGGATTAGAGGGACAGGAAGAGTACAGCAGGAAAGGGAAGGTATTGTTTGTATGGAAGGGAATACAATTGATAAGAGAAAGGTTAGTCAAAATAGGTGTTTGTGTGAGAAATGTTATTAATTGAACGATTATATATATTTTTTTGTGTAAGAAATGTGAGTTATGTCGTAAAATAGCGTATGAACATTGCTTTAATAATTATGTTTGCGTTCTCATTATATCGGCAATCCAAATAATGCATAATTAATTGGACATTGCTTTAGAATATCATATGTGCACAGTCATACGAAATTCATACAACGCACTGTATATAAACACACAAACCCACTAAGCAATCAATCAGTAATTACAGGTATTAGATGCAGATGAGGCAGTTTGAAGCACGGTAATCAGAGCCTTCCTTCTAACAATGCTGCCTCGTGTCTACCTGGCTAATGACTCCCTGTTGTGAAATAACGCCAGGTGCCTCAGGTAATCACGGTCTAATTACGCTTGATACCTGTACTGACCCCCATGAACAGTGACAAGTGGCGCTAATTAACGAGTTAGGCTCAGGTGTGTTTGCTCGTAATTAGCCAAGCGCCAGGTGTGATTGGCTTTGGGTAGAGGAAGCAGAGAGAGAGAGAGAGAGAGAGAGAGAGAGAGAGAGAGAGAGAGAGAGGGTCTTAGATGGACAAATATTTCATGTGTAAATCATCCCAGGTCATCTCAGGTCGCAGGAAGGTCATGTGGGTGTGACCTGCGTTGATCCGGCACGCTGTGAGCAGGTCACACGCTATTGCCAATTAGGAATGCTTTGTGATCCCTTCCCGTGGCCCTTCCCTTATCCCCGTCCATGAGCGCCGAGACAGAGGGTGTTGATTGGTGAATATTACATTGCACCTGATTCTCTCTCTCTCTCTCTCTCTCTCTCTCTCTCTCTCTCTCTCTCTCTCTCTCTGCCATTATTAAATTTTCATTTTCTGTTTTTCCAAGCTTAAAAAAAATGTTTTACTAAGAGAATGCAAATTACGACATGCACGCGTGTGTGTGTGTGTGTGTGTATATATATATATATATATATATATATATATATATATATATATATATATATATATATATATATATATATATATATATATATATATATATATACTTAATGTGATCAGAGTTTTCAAGAGAGAGAGAGAGAGAGAGAGAGAGAGAGAGAGAGAGAGAGAGAGAGAGAGAGAGAGGAATAAAGAAAGACAATGTGGATATAACTATATATCATTTTTAAAGAAGTTCGTAAAGAAAGAAATATTGGTTGAAATTTACACTAATTTCTTATATCAATGTTGTTTTTTTCATGCGTTGATATTCAGTCTTCCGAGTCCCGTCTTCGTAAACGTCCCTGCCCCTCGATTGTGTTCACTCTCGTGCTCTAAACGTCACGGTGTGCCTGTTGTGTTCATTTCCATGTCGATCGTGTTCACTCGGTCATAAATATATATATATATATATATATATATATATATATATATATATATATATATATATATATATATATATATATTTATTTATTTATTTATTTATTTATCTCGTAAAGAGCGTTGTAAGAAGATTACAAGTCTTTGATCGTGTTTGGTGGGCAGCTCAGCTCTGTCAGCGGTGGCAGGCAATGGTTTTCTTTTTGCATGGCCCATCTTTGACAAATGATTCAATAAATTTACTTTTATTTTATTTGAAAAATAGGTAAGTAGAAAGGAAAAATAACTTTGTCATTTTGTGAGAACTTCTAAGTATTCATTAAGGTTTTGCTGCTAATGATATCGTTGGTCTTACTTTAGTATGACTGAATTGTTCTTTTCTTATACTATATAACAATAAGTAATGATTCTCTCTCTCTCTCTCTCTCTCTCTCTCTCTCTCTCTCTCTCTCTCTCTCTCTCTCTCTCTCTCTCTCTCTCTCTCTCTCTCTCTCTCTCTCTCTCTCTCTCTCTCTCTCTCTCTCTCTCTCTCTCTCTCTCTCTCTCTCTCTCTCTCTCTCTCTCTCTCTCTCTCTCTCTCTCTCTCTCATATCAATACTTTTAATTGCTTTTGATGTTTTTTTTTATGTTACGTATATATACTATTCAATTTAGTTGTTTTCAATTTGCTTTACTTCTCTGGAATTATGGAATCTTTTGTTGTGTAGATTGGTAACCCTTCATGGATTAAACATCTCGTTCATTCATTTGTTTGTTATAACGTTCTTGTATTCGTTCTTTCTTTATTTCTTTTCATACATCCTTCCTTGCTTCCTTCCTTCCTTCCTTCCTTCCTTCCTTCCTTCCTTCCTTCCTTCCTTCATTCCTTACGCGTAGTTTTTTCACGTAGTTAGACCAAAGTACCATTATTGCTTTTAATCTCTCAATCTTTCCTTTTCTCTCCTTCCACCGCCCTCCCCTTTCACTCGCCATCGCCTCCCGCTAACTTAAGGCAAGAATCATGTCACCCTTCTCCCTCCCTGACACCGCCTTATAATATACGACACCCTGCCTCTCTCTCTCTCTCTCTCTCTCTCTCTCTCTCTCTCTCTCTCTCTCTCTCTCTCTCTCTCTCTCTCTCTCTCTCTCTCTCTCTCTCTCTCTCTCTCTCTCTCTCTCTCCTGTATCTATATTCCCCATGGTTTTACTCTTTTCAAATGGGAACGAATACATAAAAAAGAAAAATATGAATTGAATCCCAACTCTGCAAGATATTCCATTTTTTTTCGCCATGAATGGAATAAAAAAAGAAAACCAATTAGTGCTATAGAAATTGGGACTATTGGGGGAAAAATTGGGCACATGGAAAATATAAAAGCCACGAAGTTGTTTAAGTGTGAAATAAATCATACGGGAATTCAAATGGCCGTGAAATCCACCCAATGTAAAATGAATAAGCGGAAGAATTGGACACGTAGAAAACGGAGTCGAGGTGAAATTGGCTGGAGGTGACGTCAGCCAATGGGATACTCAGGAGCAGGCGGAACCAACCAATCAGGAGAGGCGTTGGTTATGTCTGTAGGAGTGAAGCAGATTCATCAGGCAAGGCTCCAACGAAATTGACGCTGTTGGATGCTTTTCTCTCTCTCTCTCTCTCTCTCTCTCTCTCTCTCTCTCTCTCTCTCTCTCTCTCTCTCTCTCTCTCTCTCTCTCTCTCTCTCTCTCTCTCTCTCTCTCTCTCTCTCTCTCTCTCTCTCTCTCTCTCTCCGTGTGTGTTCCGTTATGCACTCACTTTTTCATGCATTTATTTAACTCTTTTTGCCTCGCCTATGAAAGTGAAAAATTTCCATATCGTATTTTTGTGATGTCCTTCCATTACGACATCCATACCTTTTCATTCCTATTTTATTGCTCAGGTAAAATATGTATACGTATAACTTGGAGCGTTTGGGAGGTCGTAATCCACACGGGTCCCTTCGCGTACTAGTGACTGGATCGGAGGGTAAATGGACAGCTGGGTTAACAGAAAGCCAGTGCTGATATAGAAAATCGAAGCCAAAGCGAGATGGAGAGGTGGGATTAGATTATTCGTGAAAGCAAAGGGAGGTAGACGAACGGCTTACTTACCAAGACGTCTACGTGAAGGAGGAGGAGGAGGAGGGTGAAGGAAGAGGAGGAGGAGGAGGAGGAGGAGGAGGAAGGATCATATCCTGTAATTATATTTTTAGTTTGAGGTAACAATAAATATCCATAATTTTATGTAGATCTTTTAGCTTTTATTTTTGGTGTTTCCTTTCTTTCCTTTTGTTCTTTGTTTTTGTAAGTTTTGGACATTTTCTATATTTTAGTAATTCTCTTTTTACATTATGGTAATCTAATTCTTTTTAATTCAGCTTCTTCTCTTCCTTTCTTTTGTCTTATTTCTTTTTTGTGTTTCATTTCTTTCTTCATCTTTCTTCTCTCTCCCACAGTCTCAAACCCTTCATTTTTTTTTCTCTTCACACCTCTGTTTCTTTCCATCCATCTTCTCCTTGCTCCCGTCCTGGCCCTTCCCTCCTAGGCTCTCCGTCACTCCTTCCCTCCTTTCCTTCTTCCGTGCGGCCACTACTGCATCTAGTGTGCTGTATATTCTCCCTTTGTCCGCCCGCCAATATCCATCAGAGGCCAACGAGTAAGATTGGTCTCTGCTCTGTTTAGGGTGACGGCTCACAAAAGCAGTGGTTCAGGGTGGGTCTGGTCTCAATATCGGGCGGCTGCAGCTCTTGGTTTTGGCTCTATAAGGCGGCTAGTGGTGAGTTTCAATATTAGGAACTCTACTGCTCAATTAGCTCCGCGCCTGCCGTGGTGGGTGATAGTGAAACGCGGCCGTCCCCCTCCGTAGAGTTTATGGTCGAAGTTTATTCCTCTCACTTTCATAGGTGGTGTCGTTTTCTTCCTTGTTTGGTGATAGTGAAATGTTTCCGTCGCCAACACTAGAGTTTATGTTGGAAGTTCAGTGTCGTTACTCTCCCGTGTTGATTTCTTGCCTTACAACTTATTTGGTGATGGTTAACCAGGGGTGTTGTCCTCAGTTTTATTTTCTAATTTGCTGCTCATCCCTACCGCCTACTTTACTCTGTGGCTTGCTTTTATTTTCTCTTTTTTCTTTCTTATCTTCTGTTTTCCTTACTTTGAGGTTAGTTTTTTTTTTATTTTTGTATTCCTTTTATTTTTCTCATGGTTCACTGATGACTTGTGTGAATTTTTAACAGCCAATTTAATTTTATAATTGTGTTGTGTTATTTATTGGTGCAAATGCAGGAAATTAAAAGCTTTATGTATTCGGAAAATTTGATAATTTGTCAAACACGCACACCCATCCACCCACCCACTCACCCACGCACACACACACACACACACACACACACACACACACACACACACACACACACACACACACACACACACACACACACCATAACAGTATCCGAAAGCTACCATCAGACAGTGCTGCCAATAACCAAAGGAAACAGAGCTGCCAACAGATGCGTCCCATTACCACCCTCTTCCTCCCTACTTCTCCTCCCGTCCCTCCTTGCGGTATCAGCTGTTGGGTGTAAACAATAACTAGTTTCCATGGCAACCATTGTCGGGCCCGAGGACACCATCTGGCGGCCGGGGGATAAATCTTTCTTATTACACCAACTTCGCTCTAATTACATGTTGTGTATTGCGAGTTGTTGTTGCTTTTTAGGCTAATGGTGGTTGTATATTGGTGTAGTTGTGGTGTTGGGAAGGGTAAAGCTCGTGAATTGGAGAGCGAGGCGTGGGTAGTGGATGATTCTTGGCGGTGATGCTTTGATGGTGGCCGTGGTAGTGGTGGTGATTGTGGTGGTGGTGGTGGTGGTGGTGGTGGTGTGTCGTGTTTGTTACTGCAATACATACATATGAAGCACTCTGTAAATATTGCATGGAAATTATTGTGTTAAAGAAACTAACAAAAATTTGTTCTCAAAATATTGATAGTGAAAAATGATCCTGAAACATAATAGAAATGTGAATTATAAAGTCGCTCTGCATGCATAAATGAAGAAAAACTGAGAGAGAGAGAGAGAGAGAGAGAGAGAGAGAGAGAGAGAGAGAGAGAGAGAGAGAGAGAGAGTAAACAAGAACAGGATTTTAGCTAGAACAGGATTATGTGTGTGTGTGTGTGTGTGTGTGTGTGTGTGTGTGTGTGTGTGTGTGTGTGTGTCCTGTCTATCTGTACGTATGTGCGACAATGTTGAGAAAAACAGTATAAAAAAAAATCTAAAGAATGGTAATTGCACACACGCACCGCCCGAAAAAAAAAATAATAAAAAGAAGAAATAAAAGAAGACGAGAACAATGACGTCTTAGTGTAGGAGGCAGGCAGGCCGCGGGGACACAGTAAGCTCCCCACAAATCAGTGTTAATGGCGCGCCCCGAACACTGTGTTGACGCTGCCACAATACCCGCCGCCAGGTATTATGAACCGGTGAATAGTAGAGTTCATTAGCGCAGCACAATGGGGTCTAAGGGCCTGGCCGGGGCTGCTAGAGACACGCGGCAGATCGCTTCCACTATTTATAGATCCGCTGGTGAAGGGACGCCCGGAAAACTTGTCTGGAGGAGGAGGAAGAGTAGAAGGGAGAGTAGGAGGGAGAGTAGGGGAGGGTCTTACGTGCAGTTGCCTGTTGTGGGTTAGTAGTAGTGTTAAAGGTGGTGTTTGATGGTGCGAGGCTGTGTTGTGTTGTGTGTGTGTGTGTGTGTGTGTGTGTGTGTGTGTGTGTGTGTGTGTGTGTGTATGTTGGGGGAGTTTGAGTGGTGTTCGGATTAGTTTTAGGGCTCGTGTGTGTGTGTGTGTGTGTGTGTGTGTGTGTGTGTGTGTGTGTGTGTGTGTGTGTGTGTGTGTGTGTGCGTGCGTGTGTTCCAGCAGTTGGTATATCACACGTTAAAAGAACAATGGATTTCCAGCGGGACTAAGTTATGTGCTGTACCATTTTTCATTAACCCCTGATGGATGTTGATGAGATCATTTGTAAACCTGAACTGTAAATACATGCACACATCAATCCATTTGCTTGCATTAATATTATTACACTTTTTTGAGGGATTTTAAACTTTGCGCACTTAAAAATCTTGGATATGAGAGAGAGAGAGAGAGAGAGAGAGAGAGAGAGAGAGAGAGACATACAAGTTCTCTACGCCACCAGCAAGTGTAGTGAGCAAGGCGTCATGAACATACCAAAGAGAATCCAGTCCTTCCCTCCCTCCCTCCAAGAGCTCAGTGACTCGGAATGCCTTCAAGAACACAAGTTATTTCCTCGTTATGTATTTTCCCCAGCCTGATCCTCTTTCCTATTGACCACAACAAACTCCAAGTCTCCAAAAGTTTGCCTCGTTAAAGATTCTGATCCTCCTCGTAAATGCCCGGCAAAGAGTGAAAAAAGGCGTTATTTTGCAGTATTTTACTTCTCGTGTGTGTGTGTGTGTGTAAAAGTTTGTCGTGCTCTGCTGGATACATTGAAGGGGTCTCTCTCTCTCTCTCTCTCTCTCTCTCTCTCTCTCTCTCTCTCTCTCTCTCTCTCTCTCTCTCTCTCTCTCTCTCTCTCTCTCTCTCTCTCTCTCTCTCTCTCTCTCTCTCTCTCTCTCACGTGTACAAGTGTTTAATGGACAGGCGCCTGGATGTGTATCAGTAATTAATATTGTGTTGATTGGTGTTCAACAAGGGAGGGAAAACATAATATTTCCTTTTACAAATGTTTATGAGAAGTGTGATGTTTGTAGTGTGGCTGCCGGCGATGTGTGGGTGGCTTTGTAGTGCCATGGGTGTTGGTACTGCGGTTGTTGCTGTTGTTCTGTCGTGTTTCTAATTGCTATGAAAGGGTTGGTTAAAGGAAAATACACTCATGTTTCTTTGATTGTAGGTGTTGGTGTGTTGAAGAAGTGTTACTGGTGTGTGTGGTGGTGGTGGTGGTGATGTGGATGTGTGTGTGTGTGTGTGTGTGTGTGTGTGTGTGTGTGTTTTTCTAATTAACTTATTTTCTTTCTTAATGTTCTGTGTTGCAACCATGTTATAAGGAGCTACTCTGTAAATTTTGTATATGTGAATGTAGCCACTCAAATCACAAAGATTACCGAAATGAACAAAATAACATGAAATCCCAAGCACTCTAAGCACTCCAAGTGGACCTTTTTTTCAATCTTTTGTTGTCGTTGGCCATTTTCCTTTCTTGCATAAGAAAAAAAAAGACCAGGCACAGCTCCCTGACACCCCATAAAACGACCAAGGAAAGTAAAAAGAAAAAAGAAAAAAAACAGAACTCTTTTCGTGAATCAGGACAAATCCCTCTATTTTTTTTTATTCTTTTTGGTGTTTTTCCCCTAACCACACTGTAGCTTTAATGAAAAAAAGGACACGTGCTTCTAATCACAAACCCTGTCACTATTTTCACATCCCCTCGCCCCTTGCTTCCCTTCATAGCTGCTTGTGGTTAGTCAGACGTCCTGGGGCTGGAACGCTGGTGGAAGTGGAGGAGGGGGAGTGGCAGAGTGTACAAGTGGAATGCCAATCATGTTAGCCTGTTGTTCATTCCCATTTCGTCCTCCTGTGTCTGTCTGTTTCTCTCTCTCTCTCTCTCTCTCTCTCTCTCTGTTTGTGTGTCTGTCTGTTTGTCTGTCTGTCTGTCTATCTGTCTGTCATTCTGTATGTCTATCTGTCTGTCTCTCTGCCTGTCCTTCTGTGTGTCTATCCTTCTGTCTTTCTCTCTGTCTGTCTGTCTGTCTCTCTCTCTCTCTCTCTCTCTCTCTCTCTCTCTCTCTCTCTCTCTCTCTCTCTCTCTCTCTCTCTCTCTCTCTCTCTCTCTCTCTCTCTCTCTCTCTCTCTCTCTCTCTCTCTCTCTCTCAAGTACAGACTATTTTTGTCGTCACGCAACAGGACAATAACGTAGTAAACTGGGCTCCCTTGTTCCTCCTGGGTCTCCGTGGCGTGTTTCCCCTGTTCCGGAATACTGGTAGGCCTAAGGATGTGTTGTTGTAGGCTTAGTGTTTTTAGTTTTCTTCATTGTCTTTTCTTTTTTATTATGTGGTGGGTGGGAGAGGGTTGTGGTGTGTGTGTGTGTGTGTGTGTGTGTGTATTTTGTTAATGTGTTGTTTCGAAATTTTAATATTTTTTCTTCTTTTTCTTCTTCTCTTTCGTCTTTTCTTCTTTTTTTCCTCTTTTCCTTCTCTTTTCTTCTTTTTTTGTCTTGTTTTCTATTGTTTTCTCTATTCTCGTGTCTCTTATCCTCTCCTCTCCTCTCTCTCTCCTCTCCTCTCCTCTCCTCTCCTCTCTCTCTCTCCTCTCCTCTCCTCTCTCTCCTCTCCTCTCCTCTCCTCTCTCTCTCTCTCTCTCTCTCTCTCTCTCTCTCTCTCTCTCTCTCTCTCTCTCTCTCTCTCTCTCTCTCTCTCTCTCTCTCTCTCTCTCTCTCCCAGACACCATTATGAGCATCCTTCATCTACCTCCTTTATAAGTCTCCCTCACCACCGGACCTGGCTCACCTCCCTCACCTGTTTTGTTCACCTGTCTACCTCACTGATCTCATTTACCTACCTACTTTACTTTACCCTTACTTACCTAACCTTAACTTACCTTCCTCTCACGCCCTCACCTTTCTTACCTCACCTGCGTCCCTCTCACCTGCCTTACTCATTATCGGGCCAAGTAATTAGTGGTGGTGGGTCAGCGTTTCCCGATACTCGCACAAAAATTTGTCTCAATTAATTTCCTTGTCGTTTTTGGAGAATTTTTCCTTTTTTCACACCAAATATCGACTGTGCCAGGGCTGGTTCATGGTGGCATTGCATTGGTGGGGTGTTGGGGGATTAGGGAAGGGTTGAAGGTAAGGGTTAGGTTTGGTTAAAGGTGGATGATGATGACGCAGGTAGGTTGAAGTGTCGGAGGGAAGGTAGAGAGAGGGGGTGTGAAGGGTGGCAGCTGTTCATTGGTAGTAGTAGTGTCACGTTAATTAGTCTGATGGGTCTACTAACCATTCTCCAAGCAACACTAGTATCGCCACCACCACCACCACCACCACCACCACCACCAAAGCTGCAGTTTCCTATGGTTTGGTGTTTTTTTTTCATATAACTATAGTTTTGTGCCATTTTTCACACGTCAGCTTCACTTTTTTCCACATTTTTTATACTTTTTTCGTGTGTGTGTGTGTGTGTGTGTGTGTGTGTGTGTGTGTGTGTGTGTGTGTGTGTGTGTGTTGGATTTTTACTCGTGAATGCGTTTTAATATCTTTCAAATTTCAGATAGTTATTTTTTTTTTAGCTGGTGTGTAAGTGTATGCGTTAATTACAGCAGTGGAAAAAGTAAAGGTTTCTCTCACCTGTGCGTTACCTGTCCTCGTTACAAGCTGTAGCACCTGGCGTCATCTGCTGCTTTATGTCGCCTTGCCTTCCCCTATCATCAATTTAGTTTCCCTCTATTTCTTTTTTTTTTAACCTTTCTCATCTTTTTACGTTCTTTCACTTTATTCTTTTTCTTCTATATCGCCTTGCCTTCTCCTATCATTAATTCAGTTTTCCTATATATTTTTTTTATTTTTCCATCTTTTGATATTTCCTCACTTTCGTTTTCTTGCACTTTCTTTCATTTCTTTATTTTTTATCGCTTCTCTTCTTTATCTCATTCTTCCTTCAATTTTGTTTCCCTTTTTTTCCTTTCTGTGACTTTCTTTCCTTTATATTTCTTTTCTGTGTGATTTTTATTATTTTTTTCTATTTCTCTCCTCTTCCATTCTTATCTTTTATTTTTCTCGCGCTCCTTTTTCTCTCTTCCCCTTTCTTTTAATTCCTTACTTTCCCTTCCATTTCTTCCCTTCCCTTCCCTTAACTGTGATCAGAATTCTCCATGTTTCTCTCCTTTGCCCGTCTCTCCATCCTTTCCCTTTCCTTCCCTCCCCTCATAGCTTGACGCATCGCACCAAACATCCTTCCTCATACCCTCCTCATCCAATCCCACACACACCCACTCACACACACCACACATACCTCCGTACTCCCTCTCCCTCTCTTG
>NC_059282.1:3564769-3574769 GCF_017591435.1 Portunus trituberculatus
CTCTCTCTCTCTCTCTCTCTCTCTCTCTCTCTCTCTCTCTCTCTCTCTCTCTCTCTCTCTCTCTCTCTCTCTCTCTCTCTCTCGTAACCTGCTCCATATACGAATATTGCCATTAATACTATTTTTTTTAATGCCTAACCCATTTGTACGTGTGTTTCTGCTTCCCTTCCACTTCCTCACTTCCACCCTTTTAACTCTGCCTTCCCTTCCACTTCCTCCCCTCCACCCCTTTACCTCCCCTTTACTCTGACTACCTATCCCCCTCTTACCTGTCTCTACCCACCCTCCACCTTTACCTGTGACACCTGTGGCTGGAGACATTAGGCTTACCTCTAATTTGCACTGGGATAGGTAAAAAATATGAGTCTAGTATTAATTTGCTTTTTAACAACCAGGATTAAAGTAAGTTTCAGTGAGTTTTTTTTTTTTTTTTTTGGGGGGGGTGAATCTCGCTCTTTTAATATTGGTCGTGCTTAGTGGAAGAAAAAAGTCATTCCTCTCCTCGTTTTCGTTCACTGGTCACTGCAGATATTGGCGTTCATTAGTGTTAATGTAATTGGGAGGTGTGTTTGTTCACCTGTGTTTTGTGTATGTACTTCAGGTGTTCTAGTGTGTGTGTGTGTGTGTGTGTGTGTGTGTGTGTGTGTGTGTGTGTGTGTGTGTGTGTGTGTGTGTGTGTGTGTGTGTGTCGGTGCTTTTATTTATAAGTATCAATAATTTTTTTCACAACGTCTATTTTCATGGCGCGAAATTGTATACATGTTTTTTGGGGGGAGAAATATTTTAATGCTCGCTTTTCTTTTCGAGTAAAGTGTTTGTGTGTGTGTGTGTGTGTGTGTGTGTGTGTGTGTGTGTGTGTGTGTGTGTGTGTGTGTGTGTGTGTGTGTGTGTGTGTGTGTGAGTGTGTGTATTTATAGTAATTCCAGTATATCTAACCATCTCTTTCGTCTCTTTGGTGTATCAGGTTGCTGTTACTCTATCCATTAACATTTAATTACCTCGGATAGACTACACGAGTAATTGGACAGGCCCTAGTATTTATCTACCAATCAATCTATCTATCTATCTATCCATCTATCTATTTATCTTTATTTATCAGTTTATCTTCGCTTCCCTGAGCACATTTAGTTCATATCACTTTATTTAATGGTGTATTTACCCTTCAGGTGTAATCGGATCGCGGACACCATTCATTCTTTTATTGATGTCACGTGCAGGATAATGAAAATGGGTGGTGTTTACCGAGGGCATTTGTACCTTTATTCCTTCATTTCTTTGTCTCGCCCGCGTCCGTCCCCTCGCGTGTGTCTGTTTGCATCCTCTTGTGTCCAGCTCCTGTGTCCCTTCCCTTCTGTGTCCCCATATCTCGTTTTTCTTTATCTTCGTCCTGCATTTCCCTTTCAAGTCTAGTACGTACTGCTTCCCAATTCCTATTTCTCTCTCCTTTGTTTCTTTTTCTGTGTCCTTTCTTTACTGTTCTCCCTTCTGCATTCTTTTCCTTTTATTCTTCAACGTTTCTGTCTTTTGGGTCTCCCTGACATGTTTTCTCTCCTTTCTATAGGATTTCTTTTGTTTCTTTCTCTCTCTCTCTCTCTCTCTCTCTCTCTCTCTCTCTCTCTCTCTCTCTCTCTCTCTCTCTCTCTCTCTCTCTCTCTCTCTCTCTCTCTCTCTCTCTCTCTCTCTCTCTCTCTCTCTCTCTCTCTCTCTCTACACACACACACACACACACACACACACTTCCGTCCTTTTCTTTCTCCCTTTTTGTTGTTGTTGTTGTTGTTGTTATTTCCTTTTCTATCTCTCCCTTTGTTCTTTCTCTCCTTCCCTTACCTCGCCTCCCCTTCCCTTTCCTCTTCTCTCCTCTCCTCTCCTTTCCTTTCCTTTCCTTTCCTTTCCTTTCCTTCCTCTCCTCTCCTCTCCTCTCCTCTCCTCTCCTCTCCTCTCTCTCCTCTCCTCTCCTCTCTCCTCTCTCTCTCTCCTCTCTCTCTCTCTCTCTCTCTCTCTCTCTCTCTCTCTCTCTCTCTCTCTCTCTCTCTCTCTCTCTCTCTCTCTCTCTACTCAGAATCCCTTCCTTCTCCCAACTGTTCCATCCCTTCCTTTTACGTCTTGTTCGTCTTCCTCGTCCTCCTCTTCCTCCTCTTCCTCCTCCTGCCGTTCAGTGTGTCCTGGTCCTGCAATCCGGCTGTATTCACACTGAAATGGACGCCGTTACGGAGGCACACGTTACGTTCGCTCGCTTCATTCCAAATCCGATCGCAGCATCCGAACTTGCGCCGGGAATTCAGATCAGGTGTGTGTCTCCCTCCCGGCGTGTTTGCTTTCGGGAATCGAGCAAGTTGTGGCCAGGATGTGTTGTCAGCCAATGGGAATTCGCCTCCTCTCCTTCCCGCTGGTTTTTGATTGGTTCCCGCGGCTTGGTGCTGAGTGTGGCGGCCAATGACACAGTGAAATGATGAAGTTTGTGTTCGTGATTGGTAGAATTGATTGTTGTTTGTTGTAAGAGTTGAGTGTTGCTTATATTTTGCTGTGGATGCTGAATATTTACTTGCAATCTGTGTGTATCTGTGTGTGTGTGTGTGTGTGTGTGTGTGTGTGTGTGTGTGTGTGTGTGTGTGTCTGTGTGTTCGTGTGTGTGTGTGGATATTTATTTTCTTCCGTTTTACACCTTTTTATGTAGGGAATGAGTAATGTATTCAGTTATTCAGTTATTCATTTATTCAAGAGTGCGTCAAATCGGAGGGACGTCATTGGATTTTGTGAATATTTGTTGGTTACCTGATGATTTCATTTTTTGGAAATACACTTTTGTTCTATTCTTCTCTTAACGGTCATTTTATATACAGGAATTTGAGTTCTTGAAATCTGGAAACTTATATCGCTTGCTGTGTTCCAGTGAGTCCCAGTGAGTGTTGTGGCAAGGCTGCGTGATTGGCGAGGATCAAGAACACAGACGACAAATAAACAGACCATACTTGTTGCAGGGTTCCCTTCTACATGTTAAAAATACCCACATAAAAAACATAAGAAAGTAAGAGAAGCTGCAAGAAGCCATTAGGCCTACACGCAGCAGTCACTGTATGAAACTCACTTTGCTATTCCCGTATCAAAGACCAGGTATAAGTCTTGCAGTGAAGTTACAATCACGAGCGGGGATAGGCAAGTGTTACTATGTGTTATGAAGCCGCTCCCCTCACCCATAGCCATCACCTGCGCTGCTCCTCGCTGGTAACGACGCCCTGCAGGTAACTCATTTGCACGCCTGATATGGGGAATGTAAACACGGGTGATGGTAGCCGGTCTGGTGGAAGCCGTGTGTTGTGAGCGGTAATTGACGGTGTGCAGGCCATATTATGTTACTGGCGGATATAACTAACCATTAAGCACGTGGTGATGACGGTAATCCATAGCAGTAATCCATAGCGGTAATCCTCGCCATCACCTAAATTGCTTCTACTTACACTTACTGTCACTCTTTACCGCTGCCGTTCTTGCGCTGTCCACCTGCCTTCCCTAACGTGCTGTTTTTTTATAAGAAGCGTGACCATCGATAGAATATTTTGCTTGCACGTTTTCTTCACTTCAATATTCATCTCGTTTTCTTTTTTCCTACTTTTCTATGTTTTTTTTTTTTACCGTATCCTTTATTGTGTATGATTAAGTTGTTATCTTTTTATCTTTTTTTTCATAGTTATGGTGAGATTTATTTTTTAATTTCTGCGGATTTGCTTGTCTTTTTATATCGTTCGTGTAATATTCACCTAATTTCTCTACATTTGCTTTTATCTTTTCCCATCATTTATGTAATTTATCCTTAATCTCTCGTCATGATGGGGACTCGTTTTAATTCCTCGCCTTCTCTTTGCCTTTCCCATTCCGTTCTTTTCTTTGTCTTTCCTGTTTCCTTTCATATCTGCTCCATTCCTCCCCTTCTTGTTATCCTTCTCTCTCATTTGTATCGTTCACCTTTCATGTCTTCCATAATGATGAAGATTCGTTTTAATCCCTACGCTGATTTTTTACCTTTTCTATTATCTTTTA
Source organism: Portunus trituberculatus (assembly GCF_017591435.1). Lineage (NCBI taxonomy): Eukaryota > Metazoa > Arthropoda > Malacostraca > Decapoda > Portunidae > Portunus > Portunus trituberculatus. The sequence goes on from NC_059282.1 coordinate 3,568,808, forward strand.
ACTTTTCTCCCTTTTGATAATCTTCCCTATCATTCATCATCTTACATCTGCTTCGTAATGATCATCTCTTGTTTTTGTCCTCCGTCCTCCCTTGTATCCCTGTCTTATCCTTCTTTTATCCCATCCCATTCTATCTCCCTTTCACCTGTCAGTTACCTCCGTTCAGTATCAGTATCCTGTTACCTTTGCTCCCCCTCTCCCTTGCCTCCTCTTCCGGTTCACCTGTCCATCATACCCTCTTTGTGCCTCAGGTGAGCTTCCCAGGTGTATCTGCTAACGAGACTCCTACGCCCACAGGAGCCTCACTGTCCACGTCTCTTACAAAAGTATTTTCCTTTGATAATCAGCGGAATAATCGGCGTTATGGCCTCAGGGAATAGTGGCGGGTCTCGCTCGGGCCGGGTTGGGTATATGCAGATCCCCGGCATAATTAAATAGGATGGGTGTGTTTTATTGCGAGTGACTGACTTCTCCAAAAGGAAAAAACAGCGCGTTATGTTCGCAGCAACCCAGGGCGTATTTTGATGTGGTTTGTTGCTCTCTCTCTCTCTCTCTCTCTCTCTCTCTCTCTCTCTCTCTCTCTCTCTCTCTCTCTCTCTCTCTCTCTCTCTCTCTCTCTCTCTCTCTCTCTCTCTCTCTCTCTCTCTCTCTCTCTCTCTCTCTCTCTCTCTCTCTTCTTATCTCTATCTCTGTCTGTATCTCTGTCTGTCTGTCTGTCTGTCTGTCTGTCTGTCTGTCTGTCTGTCTGTCTGTCTGTCTGTCTGTCTGTCTGTCTCTCTCTCTCTCTCTCTCTCTCTCTCTCTCTCTCTCTCTCTCTCTCTCTCTCTCTCTCTCTCTCTCTCTCTCTCTCTCTCTCTCTCTCTCTCTCTCTCTCTCTCTCTCTCTCTCTCTCTCTCTCTCTCTCTCTCTCTCTACGTTTTAGTGGTGTGGGAAATTGCGCTTTTTATGATAGGTCGTAATGGTCGTGTCATTGTTTTTTCTTCTCTTTCTTCTCTCGTTCTGGTCGTATTAAACAATGGACGACTTGAGAAGAGGTAGTTCAGTCTGTGTCGTCTTAACTTCCTTTTAAAAATTTTTGTATCTCTATTTTTTTTTTCATGGTGTATTTAGTCTACATTCACTTTGGCTCTCGTTTCATTGCCTCGTCTTTCAGTTTATATTCTTTCACGTTACGTACATATGTTTAAGTTTTTTTCTTCTTTAGTCTTTGTATTTCTCCTTGTCTTCCTCTTCCTCCTCTCCTTGTTTGTTGTTCTCATTTTTGTGTCCTTCCTGCACCTCTTCTCTGTCCTCGTCCTCCTCCTTGTTGCATCTCTTCTCTTTTATCTTTCCCTTCTGTAGCTTCTCCTCCGTGACCTTTTCGTTCTCCTCTACTTGCTTCCTCTTCCTATTTTCCCTTTCTTGTTCTCTGTTCTCTTCCTATTTTCTTGTTCTTGTTCTCTGTCTTGTTCACTTCTTTTTCTGTTTTTTTTTTATATTTCTTTGCCGTCTTCCCTGTTAGCGTCTTCCTCCTCCTGATCTTTCCATGCTTTTTCTTCCTTCTCGTCCTGTTGTAGAGATGTTTACAGTAAAGGACCCAATAATCTATATGTGAACGATTAATTTACAGTCAATCGACCAGAAATATTAAGACGACACAACAGCTTCAAGGAAATTGGTAAAAGTTTCGCATTGAATGAAGCCAACGCTGTTATTGGTCCATTGACATTGCTAACTCTCTCCCCTCTAATGTCATCGATATTGCACCAATCTTAACTTTAAAGGCGACTGAACTAATATTTGGGTTCTAATTTGGAAATCTAGTACAAGGTCTTCTCTCATTAAAGTCCAGTTCGTTTGTCTTTTTCCGTATAAATTGTGGCATTTCTGAGTCTCTTACTGGTTATTTACTTCCGGATTGGAGTAATGATATTGGTAGTTCTTTTTATTTATTTTTTTACTGAATATCTTTATAGTTTTTCCACACTGAATGGTAAGTGTTCTCTCTCTCTCTCTCTCTCTCTCTCTCTCTCTCTCTCTCTCTCTCTCTCTCTCTCTCTCTCTCTCTCTCTCTCTCTCTCTCTCTCTCTCTCTCTCTCTCTCTCTCTCTCTCTCTCTCTCTCTCTCTCTCTCTCTCTCTCTCTCTATCAGTGGTCATGAAGGAGTATTCGTCTGTGCATCTTTTTTTTTTCTTTAATTACATGTTAGATAGTAAAGTCTCCACAAATAGACCCATAAGAACCAACATGCCTGCTTTGTCCTGCTCTTACTCCTCTTCCTCCTCTTTTGCCCTTGTACGGTGTCCCTAAAGAGAAAGTAAATGAAACAAAGTGCCTGAATGTGGGGCATGATGAACTGCTGCCACCCTACAAAACACTAGTCAGGACCCTTCAATATACGTACCTCGACAAAAACACTCTGTCTCACTAGCGCCATCTACACACGACGTTGCAAAACTTCCAAGCACTTACACTCTCCTAATAAGAAAAGTATACGTAGATTTTAACCCTTGTCAATATCTTCTGAAATATTGTGGTTTTCTATACAGTTTAGCAAGGACATCAATATTTGTTTGGGCTTTTATATTCTTCCATCCAAACAGTGATGTAAGGGAGTTCTCGCAATATCTCTCCCTGCCTTCCTTGTCAATATCCACTGAAATATTGTGACTTTTCTATACAGTTAGCAATGATATCAAAATTTGTTTGGTCTTTTATATTCTTTTGTATTCTTCTGTATTCCTCCGTCCAGACCACTGTAAGGAAACCACCTCGCCAGTTCTTGCAATCTCTATCCTTGCTTTCTTTGTCAATATCCTCTGAAATATTGTGGTTTTTCTATACTCTTGCATTTCTTTGTATTCCTTTGTATTCCTCCTTCCAGACAAGTGATCGCCAGTTCTCGCAATCTCTATCCCTGGTTTTTCTGTACAATTGAGCAAGAACATCAAGAGTTTGTTTGCTCTCTTACATTCCTTTGCATTCCTTTGTGTTCCTCCGTCTAGACAGTGATGTAAGTGTACCACCTCGCCAGTTCTCGCAATCTCTATCCCTGCCTTCCTTCCTCGTACCCTCCCAGCCACCGCCTCCCCGTGCCAGGTAACAGCGGACCTTTCACGGCATCTGTATAATCGCAGTTCGTCTGTGTGCCATTGTTGCGCTTGCTACACCTGTCATGAAGGTCGACTCGTATTTTGCTGGCTAATTGCCTTGAATACCTGGCCTTGTTGCAAAAGGGGCAGATCGTGTGTGTGTGTGTGTGTGTGTGTGTGTGTGTGTGTGTGTGTGTGTGTGTGTGTGTGTGTGTGTGTGGTAAATAATGAAATGGCGGCGGCATTAGTATAGAGAACCAGAGATACAGGAGAACATAAGTATATTCCGAAGTTAGAGAGAGAGAAAGAGAGTGAGAGAGTGAGAGTGACACTGGAAAGCTGAGGGAAAAGGATAGAATTCTTGATATTTTGTGAAAGAGGAGAAGAGAGAGAGAAACTGCATTTGTGGCCACGAATTGGACGGGTCTTGTGCGAGGAGAAAATGAGGGAATTTGTGGAATGGAAGATAACTGGTGGGGTTTTGTGAGGTGTGCACGGAGGGGGTAGGTAAGGAGGAAGGAAGGAAGAAACGAGGAGGGAAGGACGAGAAGGAGGAGGAGGAGGAGGAGGAGGAGGTGGAGGAGGAGGAGGAGGAGGAGGAGGAGGAGGAGGAGGAGGAGAGGGGTAAGGGAGGTTTTGTGGGCGGAGATCTGGAGAGGTGCCAGGGAGAGAAAGAAAGAGAGAGAGAGGAGGAGGAGGGAGAGGCTTGGTTACTGAGCTTCATTAAGGAGTCTGTCTGTAGGCGAAACTTTCTACTGGCGTACTTAACTTACCATACGCTGATGATGAGAGGGACGACACCCACTGCTACTACTGTTGCTACTACTGCTACTACTACTACTGCTACTGCTACTGCTACTGCTACTGCTACTGCTACTGCTGCTGCTGCTACTGCTACTGCTGCTACTGCTACTGCTGCTACTGCTACTGCTGCTGCTGCTGCTGCTGCTGCTGCTGCTGCTGCTGCTGCTGCTGCTGCTGCTGCTGCTGCTGCTGCTGCTGCTACTACTGCTACTGCTACTACTGCTGCTACTGCTGCTGCTGCTGCTGCCACTGCTACTGCTGCTGGTACTGCTGCTACTGCTACTACTGCTGCTACTGCTACTACTACTACTACTACTACTACTACTACTACTACTACTACTACTACTTGTGTCAATGTGGTGACTTATTCGTTAGGATTGTTATTGTTTTTCTGTGTAATTTTTCTTCTTTTCCTCCTCGTCTTCTTCCTTTTCTTCGTTTTCTTCGTTTTCTTTATTATTGTCTTGGTGTAGACTTTATATCTGTCTGTCTGTCTGTCTTTTCTTTCTGTCTGTCTCTCTTCTCTGTCTCCCTGTGTGTGTCTTTCTGCGTCTGTTTGTGTCTGTCTGTCTGTCTGTCTGTCTGTCTGTCTGTCTGTCTGTCTGTCTGTCTGTCTGTCTGTCTGTCTGTCTGTCTGTCTGTCTGTCTGTCTGTCTCTCTCTCTCTCTCTCTCTCTCTCTCTCTCTCTCTCTCTCTCTCTCTCTCTCTCTCTCTCTCTCTCTCTCTCTCTCTCTCTCTGGTTCGCACGTTCCATCATTGTATAACGTTGTTTTATCTTCTTTTATGGACCTCTCTTTCTTTCTCTTTCTCTCTTTCTCTCTATTTCCTCTCTTTTCTCTCTTTTCTTTCCTTGCTCTTCATCTCCTCCTTTCACTTGCACCATCACATGTATCTCTTTTATTAACCTCCTCCTTTTCCTCTTTTCTCCATTTACTCGTTCGTCATTGTTCATCTCCTCTTCTCCATTTCTTCTTTTCAGCTTATTTTATTCTCCGATTTTCATCACTATTTTTTCTCATCCCACTTCATTCCACTATTTCTCCCTCCCTAGTCCTCCATCTCCTCTCTCTCCATATGTTCCTGTTTTTCGTTTTTTTGTCTCCTCATTCCCGTAGCGCGTGTTTCCTCTCTCCCTCCTCCTCTTCCTCCTCCTCCTCCCCCACGTGTGTTTTATGCACCTGTATTGTTTTTTTTTTCGTTTTCCCCCTTCTATTTATTGTCTATTTACTCTTTATCCATTTTTGTTTCTCCCTTTCTTCTTATTTCTCTCTATTTTTCTTTATTTTTCGTTTTTCTTGATGTTATTTTTTTCTCGTGTTTTTATTTTATCGATTTGTTTATTTTTTCATTTTTTTTAAGTGTTATCGGTTTTTTTTTACTTTTTTTCTTATTTTTCGTTTTTCTTTATTTTTTGTTCCAGCCAATATCTGTCTTTTCGCTTTTCTTTCTCATGCGAATCTCTCTCTCTCTCTCTCTCTCTCTCTCTCTCTCTCTCTCTCTCTCTCTCTCTCTCTCTCTCTCTCCAGCTCGTTCGCTTTCTCCCCTCTGCTTGTTTTCGTGGCTGTTTTTTTTTTCTCTCTCTCAGTTTACGCAAACTTACTTTCACTCTGTTTCTTCGTTTATTTATTTTTATTTTCCATATTATTGTGTCTTTCTCTCTTCCTTCATTTGTATCTTACCATTTTCTCTTATTCTATTTTCTCCATTTGCTTTTTGTTTTCTTGCTTTTGTTTTTGTTTTGTGTTTCCTTGTGCATCTTTTCTTTATTTTCTTTGTCGTCTCCTCCCCTCTTCCGTCTATCTGCAAATCTCTTCATGGTTCTCTCTCTCTCTCTCTCTCTCTCTCTCTCTCTCTCTCTCTCTCTCTCTCTCTCTCTCTCTCTCTCTCTCTCTCTCTCTCTCTCTCTCTCTCTCTCTCTCTCTCTCTCTCTCTCTCTCTCTCTCTCTCTCTCTCTCTCTCTCTCTCTCTCTCTCTCTCTCTCTCTCTCTCTCTCTCTCTCTCTCTCTCTCTCTCTCTCTCTCTCTCTCTCTCTCTCTCTCTCTCTCTCTCTCTCTCTCTCTGTGTGTGTGTGTGTGTGTGTGTGTGTGT
>NC_059282.1:3579769-3584769 GCF_017591435.1 Portunus trituberculatus
AAAACAGCAACAGACAACTAAAACCAGAGCCTCACCAACCATTCTCTGACTTGACGGTACTTTGCACGCTGACGGGGGGAAGAATTCAAGATTTATACAGTGCAATTCAGGCTGGATAATTCATTCCCGGGGACAGAAATGAACCACTCCTCATATTTTTCCCTCTCTGTGATTCATGATTGGCGAGGGATGGAGGGAAGGGGGCAGGGGAGCAAGGAAGGGTCGAAGTGGGAGCTCTAAATTGTATAGACGAATGAAGTGTCCAAAGGGTACAAGGGGCAGAGTTCCGGCGTCTATTGGTTAGCTTGATAGATTGTGTTGTAAGGGAAATGTTTAAAAGGCGCAAAGGAGGAAAGTGAAGCAGAGGGGTGGTGGAATTATTACTCGCTTGTTGATTGCGTTGGGTAGTGATGCAAGGATTTAGTGTTTTGTGTGTCGTATGTATCACTCTGTACACGTGTTTGTTCATTCATTTATCTATTCATATATCTGTCTTGTTTTATTATTGTTGATATATGTGTTTGCCCCTTTGCGTTGTCTGTTTTCTGTCTGTTTGTCTGACTATGTCTGTCTGTCTCTCTCTCTCTCTCTCTCTCTCTCTCTCTCTCTCTCTCTCTCTCTCTCTCTCTCTCTCTCTCTCTCTCTCTCTCTCTCTCTCTCTCTCTCTCTCTCTCTCTGTCATATCTTCATCTGCCTGTACGTATATAGTTTCCTGATTTTCTATCTATATTATTTCATTCTTGTGTGCCTACCATTAACTATCTGTCTGTTTGTACGTATGTAGGCAGCCAACCTCCACCACCACCACCACCACCACAGTTCCCAGTACCGTCAGTTAAATATAAAAGGTTCAAGGTAGTCGAAAGGTGGAAAATCTAATCACATCGCAATGTTTCCACGTGAGGAAGAAGCGAAATGAAAAGGCCACACGCAGAGGCAAACAGCGGCGCACGTAGTTGGCATTATGAAACAGCCGAAAAGCAGCTTATAAGCGGCAGATTAAATTCACTTAAGATATCTGCTGCATTTAACGATATAGCGAGCAGAGGAAAACTGGCCTCATAATGAAGGCAACACACAAAATTTACATAACGAACGAAAAAAGGGACACTCCTTTAGGAACCCCCAAAAGAGGCGACAGAATTAATGGCTTGGTCACGTATTTCTTGCTTTTTTCCTCTCTCTCCTCTCTTCCTCTTGCTCTTCCTTCTTTCTCTCTTCTTTCTCTGTTTCTCTTCCATATTGGTTTCTTACTTGTGTATTTTTTATGTTTTTTTCTTCTTTTTTGTCATTTATTCGTTCTCTTCTCATCCTCATGCTTGTTTATCTTTTATTCCTCCCTTCTGTCTTTGTACTTTGCTTTTACTTCCCCTCTTCCGTCTTTATTTCTCTCTCTCTTCTTTTCCCTTTTCTCTTTCTCTCCCATAGTCATTTCTCCATATTTCCTTTTCTTTTCTTTAATTGTATTCATTCTTCTTATCGTCACTGATCTTCCTTTTCTTTCTCTCTTTCTTTTTCAACTTCTCGTCTCTTCTCATTCTTGCCTTCTTCATTATTCCATCGTCCCTTTCCCTTCCCCTTTTATTCCCTCCACCTCCATTCCCTCTCACATCTTCCAGCAATATTTTCCCAATTCTCCCTCCTATTTCCTCCCCATTGCTTCCCTTCCTATCCCTTTCCCATTTCTATGCCGGCTCGGATCTTTTTCTCCTCCCTTTTACCCGTTCCCTTTGCATCTCTCCCTTCCCTTCACATCCCTTGCCGGAGCGTAGACCATCGCTGTCGACTAGATAAATCGAGTTTGCTATATTATTCTAGGGCTGCCTCGTAAAGCAAGAAGAGTATTCAGGCTTGCAATATTTACGTGTGCTAAGGCTAATGTAATCACCGTGTTTGCCAGGTAAATCTCCCCATCTCCGTGGCTATAATCCTGCTCAGGTGTAATGAGAGGGAGGTGGGATTACTGCAGAGTTATATAGTGTTGGCAGAGGTGATATTGCTGCCCAAGGTTATGCAGGTAAGGGTTACCTTTTTCATTCATTTTTTTTTTTCATGTGAGGTTAGGTTAGTGGTGGTGGTGGTGGTGGAAGGTTCAGCGGCCAGGTGTTGAGAATGAGAGAGAGAGAGAGAGAGAGAGAGAGAGAGAGAGAGAGAGAGAGAGAGAGAGAGAGAGAGAGAGAGAGAGAGAGAGAGAGAGAGAGAGAGAGAGAGAGAGAGAGAGAGAGAGAGAGAGAGAGAGAGAGAGAGAGAGAGAGAGAGAGAGAATTGGTGTAACTTATTTTTGCGGATGTACACATAGAGAGAGAGAGAGAGAGAGAGAGAGAGAGAGAGAGAGAGAGAGAGAGAGAGAGAGAGAGAGAGACGTCCACGCAATATCCGGGCAATCGACGCATTACGCCCAATTTTAACGCGAATCGCAGCTCATTTTCCCATTTTCCTCTTCCATTCCTGTGTTTACTTCTCATCACGTCGCGGCAACAGGCTTCCCATCACTCCCACTCACCCATCACCGCGCCCCATCCTCCGCACCTATTTTTTAAGCTTGAGAACCTCGTAAAGAAAGCTTAGGTGCGGATTTAGTGGTAAAAAAGGGCTTTACATAATTCCCTGGGAGTGAGTCGCCGTGTCTACCTTGTTGGCTTTTGTTTGGCTGTTTTTCGGGGAGTTGCTGTCATATAAGTCTTTGTCTCCGCCGTGTACTCATTGTCCTCGTGAGTCGTTGGATTTTTGCCTTTTATTCTCGCTCAGATGGTGGTGTGATCGAGAGAGAGCCTTTCCAGTGGCGCGTGACCTTCCCTGACGGATTGATGGCCTGGGAAGTGACGTGTATTGCAATGTCTGTTTTGTCTCGCGTGTTTCTTTATGCTGTATGTTAATTTTAGGGGTTTTGATGTAGCGATTGAGGAATTAGTGTAGGGTGAAGTGGTGAGTGTTAGTTATGATAATGAATATGTAGTCTTTTGTTGTTTTTATGGTTATTTTGATGTTTTGGCGTTTTTTTTATGGTTATTTTCTTGTGGTTTTTAATTTGATGTGGGAGAAAGTGGCGTAATGTTATCTATAATGAAGAATATTTAGTGTTTTGAGGTTCTCGTCATGGTTATTTTATTTGATAGAGGGAAAAGGTTCTTAATTTGATATAAGGAAAAGTGTCGAATATTATCTGTAATGAAGAATATTTTGTGTTTTGAGTTTTTTTAGAGGTTTATTTCGATGTGGTTCTTAATTTGAGTTTTAGGAAAAGTGGCGAATATTACCTAATTATGAAGAAAATGTAATGTTATGTCTTTTTCTTTATAGTTTTATTGGTGTAGCCTTTGATTTAATGTGAAGGAAAAGTGGCTAGTGTTTGCTACGATAAAGAACACGTATTTCTTTGTCTATTTTGGTGATTATTTTCATGTGTGGGAGGAAGATGACGAGAGTTGGCTATGATGAAGAACATATACTACTTGTGCTGCGTTGTGGCCTCTCAGTGCTCATTTTGATACACTTTTTTTTTATATACCATGTGGGCTTATCACGGGAATTTCTGGGCTAAAGGGGATACTTTTTGTGGTACCTCCTATCTCAAAGCCCACCCACTAGGAAACCGTTGCCCCGAGTGAGGAAGCCCAACCTACACTCTGACCGTGGACAGGATTCGAACCCGTGCGCTTGGAGACCCGCATGGTTCCACTGTACCAAAGCGAAAAAAAAAGTGAAGGTGTTAGTTAATGATTAAGAACATTCACTGGTACTGTTTTGTTGTTGCTTTGGTTGTATTGATGTGGCGCTTGTGTTGAATGGCGTTGTTGGAAAGTGGTGAGTGTTACTGAGGAAAATATTACATGTTTTAAAGAATATTTGTGTTGTTTTGAGCTTTTTCATATCTCCGTGTTTTACTTTTTTGTTTCTTTTTATTCTTTTTGTGGTTTTTTCATCTTTCCTCTTATATGGTTATACTGTTTTGGTATTTATTTTCTTTTTTTCCCCTGGGGTGTTTTGATAAGTATTTCCTTTTTCCAGTGGGGTGTTTTGATAAGTATTTCCTTTTTTCTAGTGGGGTGTTTTGATAAGTATTTCCTTTTTTCCAGTGGGGTGTTTTGATAAGTATTTCCTTTTTTCCAGTGGGGTGTTTTGATAAGTATTTCCTTTTTCCAGTGGGGTGTTTTGATAAGTATTTCCTTTTTCCAGTGGGGTGTTTTGATAAGTATTTCCTTTTTCCAGTGGGGTGTTTTGATAAGTATTTCCTTTTTCCAGTGGGGTGTTTTGATAAGTATTTCCTTTTTCTAGTGGGGTGTTTTGATAAGTATTTCCTTTTTCCAGTGGGGTGTTTTGATAAGTATTTCCTTTTTTCCAGTGGGGTGTTTGATAAGTATTTCCTTTTTTCTAGTGGGGTGTTTGATAAGTATTTCCTTTTTCTAGTGGGGTGTTTTGATAAGTATTTCCTTTTTCCAGTGGGGTGTTTTGATAAGTATTTCCTTTTTCCAGTGGGGTGTTTTGATAAGTATTTCCTTTTTCTAGTGGGGTGTTTTGATAAGTATTTCCTTTTTCCAGTGGGGTGTTTTGATAAGTATTTCCTTTTTCCAGTGGGGTGTTTTGATAAGTATTTCCTTTTTCTAGTGGGGTGTTTTGATAAGTATTTCCTTTTTTCCAGTGGGGTGTTTTGATAAGTATTTCCTTTTTTCCAGTGGGGTGTTTTGATAAGTATTTCCTTTTTCTAGTGGGGTGTTTTGATAAGTATTTCCTTTTTCCAGTGGGGTGTTTTGATAAGTATTTCCTTTTTCCAGTGGGGTGTTTTGATAAGTGTTTTTTTCTCCTGGGGTGTTTTGATAAGTATTTCCTTTTTTCCAGTGGGGTGTTTTGATAAGTATTTCCTTTTTTCCAGTGGGGTGTTTTGATAAGTATTTCCTTTTTTCTAGTGGGGTGTTTTGATAAGTATTTCCTTTTTTCCAGTGGGGTGTTTTGATAAGTATTTCCTTTTTTCCAGTGGGGTGTTTTGATAAGTATTTCCTTTT
>NC_059282.1:3589769-3629769 GCF_017591435.1 Portunus trituberculatus
ACAAAGACTTACATGCCTTATTTTCAGTCCTTGCTATTTACATAAGTTTTTGGCTAATTGGAGTCCGAAAGGTGGACAGAATTTACATACCTGAGAAGTGTTGACTGTTGAAGAGGAAGCCGAGTAGGAAGAGCCATGAGCAGCAGCAGCAGGAGGAGGAGGAGGAGGAGGAGGAGGAGGAGGAGGAGGAGGAGGAGGAGGAGGAGAGGCGCCAGGGATGTGTGGAGGGAGAGAAGAGGGACTATGCTAATCTTGAAGTGTGACGTCATGAGGAAAAAAAAAGGGAAAACGATGGTGATTATATTTAGAAAGTGAGACATGGGAAGACCAACCACACACACACACACACACACACACACACACACACACACACACACACACACACACACACACACACACACACACACACACACACACACTGAAGCGGACCCTTGTTGGAATGTGGGACGGCACGAAATGGGAATTGGAATGGGAACACACAGGCCACATTCCTGCCTGCTGGGGGAGGAGGAGGAGGAGGAGGAGGAGGAGGACAAGAGGAAGAGGAGGAGGAGGAAGGAGAAGAGGTGGAGAAGGAGGAGGAGTAGAACATTCCTCCATTAATGTTGTGATAATGTTGAGGCAGACGATGCTATTAAACTTGTAAAAAAAAGAGAGGGAGGAGGAGAGGAAGGATGGGAAGGAGAGAGAGCGAGAGATAAAGAGAAGGGAGAGAAAGAGAGAGGGAGAGAGAGATAATGAGAATGACCCTTGATGACATGATTACAGAACTAGTTGGGTATACAAACGGTACGAAGTAATTAGACATACTCTGGAAACACATATTGTTTTATTTCATTTCTCTTCATTTGTTTTCTTCCAGTTTATATCGTCTACTTTTTTTATTCCTCCGCCTATTCAACCCTCCCTCCTTTCCTTCCCTTCTCCAAGCCTTCTCTCTCTCTCTCTCTCTCTCTCTCTCTCTCTCTCTCTCTCTCTCTCTCTCTCTCTCTCTCTCTCTCTCTCTCTCTCTCTCTCTCTTTGTCTCGTTCCTCCTTACCTCCCCCACTTCCTTCTTCTTCCTAAGATCCTCCATGGTCCAATTTTATCTCTTGACAAAACAAACTGAAATTGGAGTCAAACAGGGTGGCGTTTGATCTGACTGAGAGAGAGAGAGAGAGAGAGAGAGAGAGAGAGAGAGAGAGAGAGAGAGAGAGAGAGAGAGAGAGAGAGAGAGTCTTATGATATGGGACAGAGACAAAACAATATAAAAGAACGAAAAAAAAGAACACTTTTAATATTCTTTGAAGAGAGGAAAGGCGTAGAAGAGAGAGAGAGAGAGAGAGAGAGAGAGAGAGAGAGAGAGAGAGAGAGAGAGAGAGAGAGAAATTTGAAACAATGTCCATTAGTGTATTTCCTGTAGCGCCTTGGAGTTACTTTTGAGAACACACACACACACACACACACACACACACACACACACACACACACACACACACACACACACACACACACACACACACACACACACACACACACACACACACACACACACACTGAATACCCTCTCTAATATCTACTTTGATTCACCTATTTCTTAATTAACCACCTTTGGACCTCCTGCCGCCGTCTAGTGAGAGCCTCAAGAGCATCTAGGATTCTAGGGGGAGTGTGGGAGAGGTGGCGCCATCTATTGGTAGGAATATAAAGTACCTGGCGGGAAGTGAAGGCAGGTAGAGAGGGACTGGTGGCGGTAAGATGCTGCCGGCTCCTTCTTTGCCGTCAGACTTTTGAGGGCTTAGAAAAAATAGGGACTTTGTGTTGATGTTTTTCTTTCTTCCCTGCGATGGTGTTTTGTGTTCCCAGCTGCGGAGAGAGAGAGAGAGAGAGAGAGAGAGAGAGAGAGAGAGAGAGAGAGAGAGAGAGAGAGAGAGAGAGAGAGAGAGAGAGAGGATATTACTTCTACCTCATGGTCTCTACCTCACCTTTTCTATTATCTTATCACTCCCTTCCCCTCATCCCTCCCCTCACTCTCCCCTCACTCCTCCATTTATTACTTTTCTCTTGTTTTTACCTTTCCTTCCATCTTTTCCTTGTCTCCACATATTCCTCCCTCTGTTTCCTGCTCTCCTTCATTTTTTCCTCACCTTTCATCATTTTCCCTCCTTCCCTTTTCCCTTTACCTCTTCTTCATTCCCCTTCCCTCCATCCCTTCAATTCCTTTCCTCCTTTCCTCTCCCTTTCTCTCTTTTCTCACCCCCTCCATTCATTCTTCCTTTCTCTTTTTTCCCTTCCCTCCATCTTCCCTTCCTCCTCCCCCTCATTCCTCTTCCCTCTCGAGACTCTTCATTGTACATTTCCTTATCCCTCATTCCCTTTTCCCTGTTAATGCTTTCCCTCATATTCATACACCCTTTCCCCTCTCCCTCTCTCTCTTCTGCTTCATACTCTTTCCAGCTTCCCCTCTCCCTCTCTTCCCCTTCTGCTTCATATTCTTCCCCACTTCCCCTCTTCCTCTCTCTCTTTCCCTTCTGTTTCATACTCTTTTCCACTTCCCTCTCCTCTCTCTCCCTTCTGCCTTATACTCTTTCCCGCTTCCCCTCTCCCACTTCCCCTCTCCCTCTCTCTCCCCTCTGCCTCATACCCTTTCCTACTTTCTCTCTCTACTGTTCCATGCTCTTTCCCACTTCCTCTCTCTCTCTCTCTCTCTCTCTCCCACGGCCGATCTCGTATCTGGAATATTTCAATACTTCTCTCTCTCTCCCCTGACGCGCCATTTGTCAAGCGGCAGCCACGCCACTCTCCCTTGTGATTTTTGACTCGTTAACCGGATTCAAAGCTCCAAGAACGCTCCGCCATCTTATTATGTCGAATTCTTCCGGATTTTTTAGTCGTGCCAAAGATTTATTCCTTCTGTGATTTCTAAGTTTTTTTTTCTTTATTTGTTATTTTGTTCTGTTTTTGGGAATAATTTTGCTTTTTTTTGTTCCCTCTGAGTGTGATTTCCGAGTTTTTATATATTTGTTATTTATTTATTTATTATTATTATTTTTTTTTTTTGAGAATTGGTGTGCTCTTGTTATGGTATTTCTTTGTGTTTGTGTTTTTTTTTTGTGTGTGTTTTTGTAATGTTTTGTTTTTCCTTTCGTCGTGTTTTGGTGTTTGGTATCAGTCTGGTGTTTCGTTTTATATTTTTTTCTACATTCTACAATTTTTTTTTTTTTTTGATAATTCGTGTTCTCTTGTTTTTTTTTTTTGTTTTTTTGTACTGTTTTTGCTTTTCTTTTCGTCGTGTTTTGGTGTTTGATATCAGTGTGGTGTTTCCTTTTAATTTTTTCAACATTCTACATTTTACTTTTTATTTTTTTGAGAATTGGTTTGCTCTTGTTTGTTTCTTTTGTGTGTTTGTGCTATTTTTTTATTGTTTTTGTAATGTTTTGTTTTTCTTTTCGTCTTGTTTTGGTGTTTGCTATTTGTCTGGTGTTTCCTTTTTAATTTTTTTTTCTATATTCTGGTTTTGCTTTGTTGTTATGCGTATGGTTCAAACTCTAACAATAATGCAAGTATCACAACATAAGTGATTTAATTTTGATGTGTTATCTTTTGAAACTCATGATCTCTGCTGTTAATTAAAAAGAAATGTTACTCATCTTCTTATATTGCCATGAAGTAAAGCATTATTTTACTTATTTCTTCTTTTTTTCTTCTTCTAATTTTTCTTTTTTTCTTCTTCTTTTCATCATATTCATCTTCATTTTCTTGTTGTTGTTGTTGTTGTTCTTATTCTTATTGTTCTTGTTCTTGTTCTTTTTCTTCTCCGTCTTCCTCTTCTTCTTCTTGATCTTCTTGTTCTTCTTGTTCTTGCTCTTGTTCTTGTTCTTGTTCTTCTTATTATTGTTATTTTTATTATTATTATTATTATTATTATTATTATTATTATTATTATTATTATTATTATTATTATTATTATTATTATTATTATTATTATTGCTATCCTCCTCCTCCTCCTCCTCCTCCTCCTCCTCCTCCTCATCATCATCATCATCATCATCATCATCATCATCATCATTACCACCATCATCATTATAACTATTCTCCTGGTACGGTGAGCAGTAAACAATCCCATAAACCAATGGTGTGTTTTTTACCTACGACAGAAGTATAATTTGTTTAAGCTGCAAATTTGTAACGTAAACAAACCTATAAACCACTCGCATTTTTCCCTATGGTGGCACTGGGAGGACGGGGTTGCCTCACACTGGGCTGCAGGATCGGTTAAGATAAGATAAGTCCCAATAAGACAGTGTAGGATACGGTAGGATGCGATTAGGTTCCCACAGGATTGGTTGAAATAGGATAAAATTCGATAAAACAGTGTAGGATACGGTAGGATGCGATTAGATTCCCACAGGATCGGTTAAAATAAGATAAAACTCGATAAGACAGTGTAGGATATGGTAGGATGCGATTAGATTCCCACAGGATCGGTTAAAATAAGATAAAACTCGATAAGACAGTGTAGGATACGGTAGGATGCGATTAGGTTCCCGCAGGATTGGTTGAAATAGGATAAAACTCGATAAGACAGTGTAGGATATGATAGGATGCGATTAGGTGACTGCAGGATCGGTTAAGATAGGATAAAATTCCACAAGACAGTGTAGGATATGGTATAATGCGATTACTTGGCTGCAGTATCGGTTAAAATAGGATAAAATTTCCATAAAACAGTGTAGGATATGATAGGATGCGATTACGTGGCTGCAGGATCAGTTTAAATAGAATAAGCCTCAATAAGACAGTGTAGGATACGGTAGGATGCGTTTAGGTGACCGCAGGATCGTTTAAGATAGGATAAGACTCAATAAGACAGTGTAGGATACGATAGGATGCGATTACATGGCTGCAGGATCAGTTAAAATAGGATAAGCCTCGATAAGACAGTGTAGGATACGGTAGGATGCGTTTAGGTGACCGCAGGATCGTTTAAGATAGGATAAGACTCAATAAGACAGTGTAGGATACGATAGGATGCGATTGCTTGGCTGCAGGATCAGTTAAAATAGGATAAGCCTCGATAAGACAGTGTAGGATACGGTAGGATGCGATTACATGGCTGCAGTATCAATTAACCTCTTCAGTACTGGGACAAATTTTTACCATGAGTTTTGGATGTGATTAGACAATTTTATTTACATTAGGAAGGGTCTATGGACGTCAGAAGATCAATCACCAGAGTCTTTACTATTTGAATCTCCATATAAGTTTCTGAAGCTGTATAAGATCATCACATAGTTACCAGAAAAAAAAGTATCAAAACGTATCATAGTACTGAAGAGGTTTTAGGCTCGATACGACAGTGTAGGATACGATAAGATGCGATCAGGTGGCTGCAGGATCGGTTGAAATACGATTAGACTCTAAAAAAAATGTTGCATGTTGTAGGATGGGATTCTGTTATGTTAAGTCACGTTATGATACTGCAGGATTGTTACTGGGTAGGATGTTTAACCCCTTCAGTAATAGGACTTATTTATACCATGAGTTTTGGAGTATGATTAGACAATTTATTTTACATCAGGAAGGGTCTATGGAGGTGGAAAGATTAATGGACACAATTTTCACTATCTTAATCCCCACATGTGTTACTGAAGCTGTATAAAATCAAATAGTAAGCAGAATTGAATCGCGTCATAATACTGAAGAGGTTAAGATAGGTTTAGGCACGGTGTAGGTTGTGATAGGATATGATAGGATGGGATTCTGTTGTGTTAAGTCATGTTATAATGCTGCAGGATTGTTATTGGCTAGGATGTATTAAGAATGTTAGGTTCACGCAGCTCGTCCTTGCTGGTGTACAAATGTTCTTGATTCTGTTGGTAAATTGGTAACGTTATGGGCGTGGAAAATATTTGCCATGAATATTTTGCATCTTTTAATTGATTCAGTTTCAGATTTTTACTCTCTCTCTCTCTCTCTCTCTCTCTCTCTCTCTCTCTCTCTCTCTGGATTGGTCATGTTTGTTTGCAGAGAAAACGGATCGCTCCCTTTCCCTATGAATGAGGGACTTTAATATTTCGTTCATCAGGTGAGCGTTTGATAAATCCAATATATTATACATTCAGAATACAATTATACACCCCGCGTCCCTGTATTCAGTGGATGGAGGAAACTATATTGTGTGAGTATGCTAACACACACACACACACACACACACACACACACACACACACACACGGATGATGAAAGGAAGCCGAGACTACATTCAAATGAAGTTATCAATTTTATCGTTTTTTGTGAGCAGATAAAGTTACAAGTCTAAAAAAAGTCTTGAAATTCTCACTAAAGTAAGCTCAGATTTTACGTCAAGTTGAGAGTTGAAGCATAAAGTGGTGAGAACGAAAATATGGCGTCTTCTCACAAACCAGGAATTAACAGGTAAAGAAAAACGTAAACTTTGGTGAATTTTTTTTAACCAGAACTTCAGAAGAGTTTTTTTTTTCTGTCTGCGGGATTTATTTTGTTCTATTTTATTTTTATATCTTATACGTGATGTGTTTTTTTTTTCTCTCCAGATTTCCCTAAGGAGGATGTGACATTACATTTGTGGGATCAGACTTATGGCATTTTTTCCACCTATCCTCCTGTCTTCATCTGTCTTCATGTTCTGGGCTTCTCACCTTATCCTCTCTCTCTCTTTCTCTCTCTCTCTCTCTCTCTCTTTCTCTTCACCTGTTATCTTCCATCCTGTCATCACCGATCTTTTGTTTACTCACGTGTGTTTCTTTGTCTTCCTTTTCTCATATTTCTTCAGTGTTTAGGTAATACATCTCGTCTTTTCACAATCTACCAGCCTGCCTTCCTTACTGCTTCCTCTTGTCTTCTTGGTTCTTATTTGCTTTTCCTTCTCGCTTCTCATATTCCTCGGTTTTCCTGTTCCTCTGTCTTCTTCGTATGTTAGTCTTTATATATTTCTCCTCTTCCTTCACTCTTTCTCTTCTTCATCCCATTCCTTTCTACCTCATAGCTACCACATATCCTTTTCTTCATCCTCTTTCTCCTCTTCCTCCTCTCCTTCCCCTCTTTGTTGTTTTGCCTCTTCTCTCCCCCGGGACGGCCAAGGGAGGGGAGGAGGGAGTTGGCTTCCCTGGGGATATTGGAAAGTTCACCCCAAACCCCCAGTGGGAAAAGAATTGGGGTGGATGTTCCGTTTTTTGTTCAGACAGAGAGAGAGAGAGAGAGAGAGAGAGAGAGAGAGAGAGAGAGAGAGAGAGAGAGAGGGAGAGGTTGTGGTAATGAAAGTTCAGTTAAGAAAGGACATATACGTACTAAACCCCCTCTTCCCCCCCTCTTCCTCTCTGCTCCCCCCTTCCTCCCCCAAACACAGGGCGACAAAAGAGGCGAGTTTTCCTTTCTCTCTCTCTCTTTTTCCTCCTCACTTGGATGTAATTTTCCTTAGCAAGCACAGATTTCTTTGTGTTATTCTTGGGCTCTTACCTCTCTCTCTCTCTCTCTCTCTCTCTCTCTCTCTCTCTCTCTCTCGCTCTGGCTCTCGGTCTCTCAACACACCTGCAGTTTCACCTTTTCACTTTTCCTCCCACACATGCTTTGCCATTCCCACACCTGTCCCTCCACTCCTCCACACACCTGCCCACGCCACGTGCTCCCCTCCGTGACCTGTGACCTTACGCCGGGCCAGAAGGTCATGGTATTTCACGAGGTCAACTCAGGTTTAATTCCGACAATTTATTGGTTACTCCCCTTTGTTCATGCCGGAGGTCGAGGTGGTGGTGGTGGTGGTGGTGGTGATTTTGATTTTTATGGTGAGGTCATTTCCATTTTCTTTATTTTTGTCTCACCAGACTGACCCTTTCATTTTTTTTTCATTTTTCTCTTTCAAAATTAACTTCTTTAAGCCACTTATCGTTTACAAGCTTATATTTCCACTTTGAAAGGCCTTACATGATCAGTTCCAATACTCTCTCTCTCTCTCTCTCTCTCTCTCTCTCTCTCTCTCTCTCTCTCTCTCTCTCCCGCAGGTATAATTAAGACAGATCACCCACCTGAACTTACTCTCACTGCCTAATGCTTCCAGTTCCTGTAATTCGCCGTAAGGAGAGTTTCCCTCTTTCCTTCATTCCTCTTCATTAATTCCCGCCAGACTACCTCCACTACCTCCACCACCACCACTACCTCCATCGCCACCACCACCACCTCCACCGCTGAGCTAATCCCTCCCACCTCTCTCACTGATGAAGGAAGAATGTCAAGTGAAGGGTTGGAGGGAGGAAGGGGTGGACAGGTAGAGGAGAGAGAGAGAGAGAGAGAGAGAGAGAGAGAGAGAGAGAGAGAGAGAGAGAGAGAGAGAGATTGTACTGTTAAACGTGAATCCTTTAATTTCTTTCTCTCTCTCTCTCTCTCTCTCTCTCTCTCTCTCTCTCTCTCTCTCTCTCTCTCTCTCTCTCTCATTTCCTTCGTTTCTTTCCCTCATATACCACTTCCATTCTCTTCCTTCCCCTTTTCCTTCCTTCTTTCGTTATCATAAACCACTCTTTACCTCCTTTCTTCTTTCCTTCCTCCTTCCTTCCTTCCTTCCTTCCTTCCTTCCTTCCTTCCATCCTTCCTTCACATATCCCTCCCGTCGCGGTTATCCTCAGATTGCGCAGCGCTGTGATTTGATTAGTTCCCCGCGCATCGTTACTTTCCAACGTTAGGCACTGAAATTCCTCACCGTGCATATATTAAGTACGCTCTAGTTGATTATTAATATTTATGGAGTGGCTGTGGGTTCTTCTTTACAAAACTCACCCACACTTAAATGCTGTACTTCATAATAATGCCGGGCTGGTGGAATTTTGTGGCTGGTATTGGTACGTGTGGTGATGTTCAAGATTCTAATGATTTTCTTGTAGAGAGAGGGAGAGAGAGAGAGAGAGAGAGAGAGAGAGAGAGAGAGAGAGAGAGAGAGAGAGAAGGAAGTGAAAGTGAGATTTATCAAGTGTAGTGTGTTATTATTTCTTTTTTCTTCATTTTTTTCTTCTTGTTCTTGTTCTTGTGTTTTTGTTCTTGTTCTTCTTGTTCTTGTCCCTTTTTCTTCTTTCTTTTTCTTCATCTCTTTCTCCATTTCCTTGTTGTAGTAGTAGCAGTAGTAGTAGTAGTAGTAGTAGCAGCAGTAGTAGTAGTAGTAGTAGTAGTTGTTGTTGCTGTTGTTGTTGTTCTTGTAATTGGTGGTAGTGGTGATGGTACTGTTGTAGTTATTAAAATAGAAAACATTTATCATACGTGTAAAAGACTAACCTCCTCTCCCTATATTAGCACAAACCTATGTTGATAAAAAAATAGTATAATAATAATAAAAGAAATTGAGGCAGTAGAATATATAGTAGTAAAACAAAACTTAAATGAAGGACAGTAAATGAGAGGCAGAGAGGCAGAGGTGAGGGGAGGCAGATTGCTGGAAATAAATACATACGGGAGGGAGATAAGAGAAGGGTGAGAAATGAGGGAGAAGGACGAGGGGAGAGTACTGAGGAGTGAGGTAGACAGGATTGACGGATGAAGGAAAGGGGAGAGGAATGATGGAAAGGGTAAGGAGATATAGATGAGAGATGAGAGAGAGAGAGAGAGAGAATAAAGTGATGAATGGAATGAAGGAAAATAAGAAAAGGAAGGACGGAAAAAAGAAAAGAAAAGATGGAAAGAAAAGAAATGAAAAATAGTGAAAGAGATTTAAAGAAAAGAAAGGATTTAAAATGAAAAGAGGACGAAACGACAAAGAGAGAGAGAGAGAGAGAGAGAGAGAGAGAGAGAGAGAGAGAGAGAGAGAGAGAGAGAGAGCTACAATTCTCAGGAGCAGCTCTGATAGGTTAGTTTCTATGCTTCCTGGTGAGTTTCAATGGCTACCTTTTTATGACTGACCGTAAAAGTGGAGGAAACTTCTCTCTATTCCTTCTCAGTCTCTCCATCTTTTTTCCTCCATCTTTTTTCCCCTTCTTTCTTTCTCTTCTTTCTCTCTTTCGAATGCGTATTTTTCTCGTCTTCCTCTTATGTATTTTCTTTCGCTTCCTTGAGTTTCTTATTTACTTATTCAATTATTTATTTTTACTCATGAATTAGAGTCCTTGTTTCTCATCTTTTTATTTATGTAATTACTTTGATGCTACACAAGTACTTTCTCTATTCAGTGGTTCTTATTATGCGTGCTCTCTCTCTCTCTCTCTCTCTCTCTCTCTCTCTCTCTCTCTCTCTCTCTCTCTCTCTCTCTCTCTCTCTCTCTCTCTCTCTCTCTCTCTCTCTTATATTAGCTTTCTTTGTCATGGTTTTTATTCTTTCTTGTTTCCTTTCATGGTCTCCAATTTGTGCTCATGTTCTTTATTTTCTTTCTTTTTTCTTTCTTTCATTTCTTTCTTTCCATTCGTTTCTCCTTTTGTCTGTATTTATCTGTCAGTCACTCGGCTAGTTAGTCTCTCTCTCTCTCTCTCTCTCTCTCTCTCTCTCTCTCTCTCTCTCTCTCTCTCTCTCTCTCTCTCTCTAAGCCTCATCCTCCCTCCATCCTGTTTTTCTTACCTCCTACCTCCCCTCCCCATCTCCCCTCTCTCCCCCTTTCTCTCCCCAACCAGTTACATACGAGACTCATTAACATCCAACGAACTCATGAACTTGTCGTGAACAGGGCGCAGAAAATGGGGAGAGGGGAGAGGGAGAGGAAGAGGGAGAGGGAGAGAGATAGAGAGAGAGAGATGCTGGAGGAAAGGCAAGGAGGGAAGAGGAAGGAGAGAGGAAAAGGAGATGAGGGTTTAGAGACGAGTTCCGAAGTAAAAGGGGAAAAAATGTATGTATATGTGTGCAGAGAGAGAGAGAGAGAGAGAGAGAGAGAGAGAGAGAGAGAGAGAGAGAGTCATTTTCTCTTTGTTCTGAGCTTCATTCCTGATTAAGTTGTTATTCCCTTCTTTCTTTCTTTACTAAATTGAGATATGATGTTTTATTATTATTATTATTATTATTATTATTATTATTATTATTATTATTATTATTACTATTATTATTATTATTATTATTATTATTATTATTATTATTATTATTATTAATGTTGTTTTATTATTATTATTATTATTATTATTATTATTATTATTATTATTATTATTATTATTATTATTAATCTCCTTATTATTGTCATTTCCTTATTTCTTTTGTTCATGACTGTAGGTTTCCATTCACGTTTATTTTTCCTTACCTGCAGATATATCATCATCATCACCACCACCACCACCACCACCACCACCAATACCACCACCACAACGATCCTCATCCACATTACCAGTATTACAACTCATCACATACAATTACTATACTCCCCCGAGGCTGCCATGGTGCTGACGTCACTTCCGGGCCAGCTGAAGGCTATAAACGGCGCGGAAACAAAAGACAGACGCTCGTAAAGGATGAAACGTCTTGCACATCGCGATCAGATCCCGTAAAAAGTGGTTCCGTGGAATACTCTTTAAGATTTTCCTCTCTTTTCTTGTTATTTCTATCTCTTTGTAAAGAACTGTGTGGTTTAGGAATTCATTGTAGATTATTACGTTGTCTTTTCTGTTTTTATCTATTTGTATGTACAAGTTTAGAGAGAGAGAGGAGGAAAATTTAGGTGAGGGAAAGAGAAAGGGAGAAGAGGGAAGAGGAAAAAGTTATACGCAGAGAGAGAGAGAGAGAGAGAGAGAGAGAGAGAGAGAGAGAGAGAGAGAGAGAGAGGGGATAAAAAGTGGTTCCGTGGAATACTCTTTAAGATTTTCCTCCTTTTCTTATCATTTTTATCTCCTTGCAAAGAATCGTGTGGTTTAGGAATTTGTTGTATTATTACGTTCTCTTTTCTGCTTTTATTTATTTGTACGTTCAAGTTAAGTGTTTGAGTTTATATGATGTTCAGAGTAAGAATATGTTTATGTATAGAAAAAATATACATGACAGTTTTCTTTTTCTTTTTTTGAGAGAAGGAATGAGTTGTGAAGTCCTCGTTTAGAACTTCGCTAATTATTGTTGATGTGTGTAAAAGGAAGTTTGCGGATGGATAAGTTGCCTGAAGTGGAGAGGATAATAAGTAAGGGTGGAAATAGCTCCGTGTTGAGTGAAGTTTATTCCGAGTGAGAAGTGTGTGACCGTGTAGCGATGGTTTGTGGAGGGAAAGTTGGGTTGTAGTCGAAGTTTAATGTTGAGGCGATTGGTGCAGTTGATGTTAAGGGAAACTCCGTCTTTGCTGAAGTTTGGCATGCTGGGAAGTTTTACCTTTAATGAGCTCGGCTTAGAAATGAAGACTTGAAACGCAAGAAAAGGGAAAAATTGAATCGACATGAAGGGAGACGGAGAAATATTGATACGAGAATGAATTTGTGATAAGGAGATGAAGAAAATAAGAATAAAATTATCTGGAAGTGTAAATGTAATGTAGAGAGAGAGAGAGAGAGAGAGAGAGAGAGAGAGAGAGAGAGAGAGAGAGAGAGAGAGAGAGAGAGAGAGAGAGAGAGAGAGAGAGAGACCAAACATTAACAATAATCAACGCCTTATCCCACACTGACCAGCAACAGCTACAGGTTAGAGAGGAGCAGAACTGAGCGTGTTGAGTGGCCAGGAACCCCAACAAAGTAAGACGGTTCATGGATGGTCCTGCCTCTCAGCCTGCACTCTGCCACACTCCTGACGCTCCCGACACTCCCCCTCTCTCACTCTCCCTCACTCCTCAGCCATCTCAGGAACTATTACGCAAATTGACTCCCTCTCACCTTCAGGCTCTGCTTCATCATCTTGGAGATAATTGAGAGGCGGAGATGTGTCCGGAGGAAGGTAATGAAGGGGTGAAGAACCCGCCCGCACAGGGAGACGGAGAGGGAGAGGGAGAATCGAGTCTCTCTTGGGAGATTAGATAATAGAAGGTGTGGAGGAAAGCGTTGACTTGGAGGGGAGGGAACGAAGCTGGAGGGAGGGAAGGGAGGGAGGTAAGATTTCCCAGCGTGACGGAAGGGAGGAAATAATGGAGGAAGGCAAGATGGAGAAGCAAAGAGAGAGAACTGGAATGGAGGGAAATTAAAAGGAAAAGAATAGAATTTACAGTGAATCCAACGAACGGAGGAAACAAAAGAAGGGAAACATAAAGACGGAAAGGAGGGAACTTTTGAGAGAAAAGAATACATAAGGAACAGAAAAAGAAACTGAAGAAAAAAGATAAACTGAAAGAAAAGGATGAGGAGAAGAAATAAGATGATTGAAGGAGGAAAAGGAGAAAAAAAGGAAGTGTATTGAAAGAAATGGATACTAATGTAAGTAAGAAAGAAGAAACGAAAGAAGAAACGATAGAAGAGATTGAGTGCCTTGCTTGGTGCCATTATATGTACAGCACGCCACTACCCCTCGCCTCCCCAATGCAGACTCCCTTATGGTACTGTGAATGGTGCCACACGTCGGGTTGTCCGTCTCTGTTATAGATGCAGGTAGCGTTCTTCATACTCCTGACGCTTGCTTGGCCACCACCTCGTCCAAGGAGGGCAGCTTCAGACAATCGGCAAAGGTGAGTGCCACAACCACGAAAAAACGCCAGTGTGATTTGAAGCTTCATTTCTTTTTTTTATCTAAAGCGTAAAGAAAAGGAGGAAAGAAATTTTAGAGAAGCAGAACGAAGAGAGGAATTGAAAACATAAGAAGATCCATTAGAAAGAAAGAAAAGAAACAATGAGATAAAAAAGGAAAAGAAGGAGATAGATAAAAGAAGATAAGGAGAGCAAAGGAATCGCAGAAAACGAAGAGGGGAATTAAGAAGATGGGAAAGAGTAATGGGAGGAAGGGGAGGAAGCGTGAGGTAACAGGAGGGAGGAGGGAGGGAAATGGGAGGGAAAGTGGAGGAGCATTGTTGGAACCCATTCATGCTCTTGAATCAATAGCATGTTGAACATTAGATAAAGGTTATTTATGTCACCCAGAGAGAGAGAGAGAGAGAGAGAGAGAGAGTCTCTCTCTGTCTCTCTCTCTCTCTCTCTCTCTCTCTCTCTCTCTCTCTCAACAAAGCCACCACCACGTTCATTCAGGCAACATCTTGAAACACTTCCTTATTTCTCCTCCTTTTCTTCCTCCTCTCCTTATCCCTCTTTTTCCTTCCTTTCTTTACCATTCCCTCCTTTTTCTCCTGTCCTTTCATTTCCTTTCCTCTCTTGTCTTTGCCTCTTCCTTTCCTCCTGTCCTTTCCTCTCCTTTTCTTTCATTTCCTTTCCTCTCTTGTCTTCGCGTCCTCTCCTCACTTTTCCCTGAATGCCGAGTTGTGCTTGCTATGAAGGCGGACTGAAGGAGTGAGAGAAGGCGACAGTAACGAAGTCATCGAGACGAACAGACTGAGAGACACAGAAAAGTATTTATAAAAGGAAGCATGACAGATACGGGACGAGACAGACAGACAGACAGAAAGACGGACAGGCGGGAAGGGAAAATGACCGAAGTTAAAAAAGTGTAAGCCAACATTAGTAAGTAAATAAGCGGTAAAGTCCGTGCTAATTAGCGGAAAATGGTATCAGATTTGCGCTTCTCCGCCTGAATATTATCTGGTGAAAACTTTTAATCGGGAGACGCGCTAGAAAAAAATTAGAGGAAATAAAACGAGGAGCTAATTAATTTGCGCTCAGGTAAATGCCAACAGGTGTGGAGCGGAAATCCTGACACTTTGTAACCTTTATGGTGTGGAATAGCTTTGTCAAGGGAAACGTCAAATGTGTTGCAATGACAGGTTGTGGTGACGTGTGTGGTGAGGTAAAGGGTTGCAGGTGTGGTGTTGTAGTGACAGGTGTGGTCAAGTGAAGGGTTGTAGGTGTGTGGTGACAGGTGCAGTCAGGTGAAGGGTTGCAGGTGTGGCACTGTAATGACACGTGGTTTGGTGGTGTGGCTGACAGGTGTGAGTGAGTGTGAGTGAGCAGGTGGTGTGTTGTGCTAGTGACAGGTGTGGTGAGGCGCGGGATGACAGGTTTGGCTTCACTGTTGGTTACTCGTCTATTTCAGGTGTGTGGATATTTCAGAGGTGATTTATAATGGTTTGTGTAAGATTATGATAATTTCACACGTAACGAAGGAAGAAGAACAAATACATACAGGCCTCTTGAAACAATACTCTTTGAAGACCAGAACAATGGAAAAAGCAGCAATACATCCATAAAACAGTGAAAAATAATGTTAACCTCTTCACTACGACAGGAAACAATCAGCTGGACTAGAAACAATGCGTCAAGTCTTTATAAATATGTACAAGAAAGTTAGCGATGAAAAAGATTACATGTTGCAATTTCTTAACGTTCAAAGATAAGATGTGGCTGCAGAACAAATAAAGATGCCTCAGAGTGAACACTAATTAGGAAAAACAAAGTGACAGTCGAAAGGTTAAATTAGATGAAAAAAAAAAATTGATAATGAAAAAAAAAAAAACTAAATCTTGTACGTTTAACTTGTACTTTAGTGAAGGAAGAAGGTGGTGCAGGTGTGACGGACAGGTGTGTGATACAGACAGACACTCATAAAGTAGGTCTGACTGATGGATAGGCGAGAGTCTGACACCTCCGTGATATAAGAAGGCAACTCAGATTTATGTGAGGTAGTAGTGCGGCAGAAGCAGGTGTGGGTGTGTGGTGAGGGTGGGCAGGTGTGGCAGGTGTGGCAGGTGTAGCAGGTGTGTGGCGGAGATACCTGTCACCTCATAAGCCACGTGTCCACCTTGTTGTAATTAATGTGAGGTAATTTTTATGATGTTTTTTGATTACGATGGTTCAGTTTGCTAAGTCAACTTGTTTGGTACAGGAAGGAGAGAAACTTTGGAATTGGTAAGCACATTTGTGGACAGGAACGCTTCGGTAAATTGATCAAAAACTTAGAAATTTACTAGAAATGAAGTGATCCGGATACTTAAGACACAAAGTTTTCTGTAAGCTTAGCAAATACACCACCACCACTTTCACCACCACCACCACCACCACCACCACCACCACCACCACCCAAACAACAGCACAATCATCATCATCATCAACAAAACAGCTGAGAAAATAATAGAAATACTCAAACATGTAAATAGAGATTACAAATATAGAGAAACATGACACCAGAGAGAGAGAGAGAGAGAGAGAGAGAGAGAGAGAGAGAGAGATACAGAAAACTAACAACTACCATTCCCCCTTTTCCCCCTTCCCCCTCCTGTCTCCTCGCCTCCGCCGTGCCGCCAGAAACGGAGAGCCGAGGCCTGAGAGACAGGAAACGGCAATTACTCTACTCAACAAAGTGAGTCTCCTACACTGTTTATCTCCTCCAGGACAGAGATGAAACTGCCCTGTCTCTCTGTCCCTGTTACTGTGACCTCCTCCTTCTCTTCCTCCTCTTCCTCTTCCTCTTTCTTCTCTCCTCCTCGTTGTTCTTGTCCTCATGCTTCTCCTCCTCCTCCTCTTCCTCTTTCTCCTCCTCCTCCTCGTTGTTCTTGTCCTCATGCTTCTCTTCCTTCTCCTGTTCCTCTTTCTCCTCCTCCTCGTTGTTCTTGTCCTCATGCTTCTCCTTCTCCTCCTCCTCCTCTTCTTTCTTCGCCATTTCTTTGTCCTCGTCTATTTGTTTCCCCTCTATTCTTTTTCCCTCTGTTTTTTTTCCTCTATATCTACTTCCTCCTCCTTCTCCTCCTCCTCCTCCTATCACATTTTTAAATATAGAAGCAGAGAGACAGTCTAATATAAAAGTGTTCGGACGAACACTTAAAAAGAACTAACTCATTTCGTTATTTTGTAGAGAGAGAGAGAGAGAGAGAGAGAGAGAGAGAGAGAGAGAGAGAGAGAGAGAGAGAGAGAGAGAGAGAGAGAGACTGCCAAAGGTCAAAGGTCACGTGTATAATGGAGGGCAGGCGAGGTCACGAAGGTAATAAAACAAGGTCATGAGAGAGAGAGAGAGAGAGAGAGAGAGAGAGAGAGAGAGAGAGAGAGAGAGAGAGAGAGAGAGAGAGAGAATAACGGTGATTCAAAAGGAGACGAAAAAAATGACTGTTTTATGAGACGAGTGAATGAATGAGTTTTTCCTTTAATTCGCGAGAGAGAGAGAGAGAGAGAGAGAGAGAGAGAGAGAGAGAGAGAGAGAGAGAGGGAGAAGTAGATGGAGTAGTTGTCAGCAGCAGTACTCAGCGGATAGGTGGCTCTGATGGTTAGTGATTAGAATGAGTAAGAGTGAGTGAGTTTTTGGTCAAATTTATAGACCCACCAAACCGACCTTGCACCACAGCTATTGACACCTAATCTCTCTCTCTCTCTCTCTCTCTCTCTCTCTCTCTCTCTCTCTCTCTCTCTCTCTCTCTCTCTCTCTCTCTCTCTCTCTCTCTCTCTCTCTCTCTCTCTCTCTCTCTCTCTCTCTCTCTCTCTCTCTCTCTCTCTCTCTCTCTCTCTCTCTTAAAGAATATTAATTGATCGTTCTTGTTTTCTCTTTTTATGTTGTTTTTAGTTAGTAACACACACACACACACACACACACACACACACACACACACACACACACACACACACACACACACACACACACACACACACACACACACACACACACACACACACACACACACACACACACAAATAGACAAACCTCTTAATGTGTGGCACCTGTTCACCTAGCAGTGGGATGTAACTCGAGGGGTTGTGGCCTCGCTTTCCCGGTGTGTGGAGTGTGTTGTGGTCTCAGTCCTACCCGAAGATCGGTCTATGAGCTCTGAGCTCGCTCCGTAATGGGGAAGACTGGCTGGGTGACCAGGAGGCGACCGAGGAGGAGGTGAATTACACACACATACACACACACTTGCTCCGCCATTTACATAAACCTGTTACTCCTCACTGCAATAATTCTCATAAAGCTTAAAATCATACGAGGTGATACCCTGAGCTCACCTTTAATAAATCGTGTAATTATTTGGCAACACTCCGTTAGTTTCCCCTGCAGGTGTAAATTTTTCGGTGCTGGGCAAGGGAAGTACACGTGTATCAGTGCTGCATTCCATTATTTTGACGTATTAGGAAGGGGTGGCATCGTCTTCCGCCCTCGCTAACCTCCTTGTAGTTTTAATGTGTCTTAGTGAAGGGAAGGGAAGGAGAGGAAAGGGAAAGGATCGTTGGTTGTGTATATTAAGTCCTTCTATGTGTAATGTGGAGGTAACAAGGCTCTCATGACTTTTTGTATGTGTTTTTAGTGTTTTTTTTTCTATGTACGAGTTTGTAATAAGAGAAAATGGAGAAGGGCAACAAAAACGATTATACTAGGAAGATGCCAGTCCCGAGCAGAATTAGCCAGAAGATTGGGATAAGTGTCATGAAACCTTCTTGAGTGAGATCAGGTTATAGATCATTTTAATGTGTCTTAGTGAAGGAAAGGGAAGGAGACGAAAGGGAGAGTATTGTTGGTTGTGTATTTTAGGTCTTTCTGTGTGTATTAAACAAGGCTACCATGACTCTCTGTGCGTGTCTGTAGCGGCTATTTATTTATTTTTTTATGTACGAGTATGTAAGAGGAGAAAATGGAAAAGAGCAACAAAGACGATTATACTAAGAAGGCTCAATAAGATGCCAGTCCCCGAGCAGAATTAGCCAGAAGATTGGGATAGATATCGTGAAACCTTCTTGAGTGAGATCAGGTCATAGGTAGATGGAAATACTTATGCAGGCAGGGAGTTCCAGAGTTTATGGTATCTTAACTCTACAATTTTATCGGCGTCTCGTTTTCATTACAGGTAAACCAACTAACAAAACCAAAATCAATAGAGAAGATCCATTAATCCCTTCTATATCATGACACGTATCCATAATTTTTTTTTACTATTTAGTGATTTAAACAGCTTCAGAAACTCATGTGGGGATTAAAATAGCGAAGACTTTGGCCATTAATCCTCTGACGTCTATAGACCCTTCGTAATACAAATAGAATCACCTAATCATACCCCAAAATTAAAGTAAAAACTGCGCCTCAGTAATGAAACGGTGTAAAGGTCCCAGTGCTATCACTATTACCAGCGAACATTACGTAAACACCATAATTTATTTATTCCCTGATATTTACAACGCGTCGAGGTTCCTGTGTGTCAGTTCGTCAGTTCTATCAATATTTACTCAGACCACAGCTGCCATACCTTGCGGAACAACATTTGAGTACCATATTAACCAGTTTGGTGGTATTGTTTGTGATAATAAGCCTTTGTCATGGCTACCTGTGTTGGAGTTTGAAGGACTGCTATTTACCTGCTATTAGAGGGCTTTGTCAATGGACATGTAGATAATTAGAGAGGACGGTAGATAGACAGGGAGGTAGCCAGCTAGATAGATAGATAGATAGACATTTAGATAGATTGGTATGTGCATGTGTTGGTGAATAGGTAAATGCACAGTTAAGGATTTAATAGATAGAATAATAGGAAAAGTAAAAGAAAAATAATAGAATGAATGAGAGACTAATAGATGGAGAGAGGAAAATGAAAGATAAGAATGAAGATGAGGGACGAAGAAGGAAAATGCAATGAAAGTAGTGGAATTATTAGAGAGAGAGAGAGAGAGAGAGAGAGAGAGAGAGAGAGAGAGAGAGAGAGAGAGAGAGAGAGAGAGAGAGAGAGAGAGAGAGAGAGAGAGAGAACTGTAGCGTTTTCTTACGTGAATGCAAAGGGAATAGAAACAGAAGATGAGATAAAGAAAGGAAGAAAAAAAGAGTAAGAAAGAGAGAGGGATTTGCGATTAGAGAAAAAGAGGGAGAGAGAGAGAAAAAAAAGATAAAGTACAATTTAAAGATGCAAGGTGAAGGGAGAGAGGGAGAGAAGAAAGGAAAACAAAGGATGGGAGACATTAAATTAAATAAATGTAGGAATAAAGCAACAAAGAACAATACAAGAGAGAGAGAGAGAGAGAGATGCCATATGATTTAAAGAGCTGTGAGGGGAAGAAGGTCTCTCACATTATGAGGAGATGAGGGGAAGATGACACGCGAGGGAGAGATGAGGTTACTTTTCCTCTCTCCCTTCTCCCTCTCCCTCTCTCACTCCCCTCTCCTACTTCCCCTCTCCCTTTCAGCCTTCTTATCTGTCTTTCCCCTCACTAATGGTTCCCTCAATATGGCTGCCGTCCAGATAGGCACCCCCTCTCTCTCTCTCTCTCTCTCTCTCTCTCTCTCTCTCTCTCTCTCTCTTAGTTTATGTTGTCTTGCGTTTCTCATTTTTTTTTTTTTATTCTCTCTTCTTCTTTTGCGTTCTGTCGTTGAGTTTGAGTTATCTACTAGCCTCTCTCTCTCTCTCTCTCTCTCTCTCTCTCTCTCTCTCTCTCTCTCTCTCTCTCTGACTTCTTATTTTTTTCTTTCGCATTTCCATTTGCATTTGCTTTTACCTTTCCTTCTTTCTTTTTTTCCTCCTCCGCTCTCTTTTCCTTCTTTGTCTTCATTCCCGAACACGAACGTCATTGTACCTCACTCTCCTCACCTCGGAAAGACCCTTCTCTACATTTCTTTTCCTCCAATACCTCCATCCCTCCACCTTTTTTCTCCTCCATTTTCCCTCCCTCTGCCTTCGTGTCTCCTCTCAATCAGCGGGAAAAGGTAGAAGAGCCTGGTTATCTCCCTCACCTTTCCCTGTATCCTTCTCTCTATCTTCTTCTTTCTTTCCGTATTTTCTTTCGTCTTTCCTTCCGTTTTTTGTACAGTTCATTCATCTCTTTTATTTGTGTTTTTTTTATTTCATTCCGTTTTTTTTTCTCTCTTTTTCAGTTTTTTCCTTTTCCTTTTTTCTTTTTCCCCTCTCATGTTTTCTTATTGTTATTGTTTCTTGATATATTTTACGCTGTTCTGTTTACTAATCTTGTGTTTCCTCTGTCTTGTCTATTTTATCATTTTGTTGTGTGTTATATTCTTTCTTAGCATTCCTTTCTCATTCATTCATTAAATTTTTTCCTTCTTTCTTATTTTCTCCCATTTTTTGTTGCTCATTTTTGACTATTTTGTAATTTTATTGTGTAATTTATCCTGTTTTGACATTTTTTTTCATTTATTCTTCATTTCTTCTTTTTTTCCTTCACTTTTCATTTTCTCTTCTTTGTTTCTTTTTTTTTTATTCATTCTTCATTTCCACTTTTTAATTTTTACATTTATTCATTGTGTTTTTTTCATTCATTCTTATTTTCCTCTTCTGTTTCTTATTTTTTTTCATTCATTCCTGTGTTTTTTTCATTCATTCTTCTTTTATCTTTGTTTCTTTTTTTTCTCTTGTTTTCCCCGTCACACAATTTTCTTTTTCCTCTTCTTTCACTATTTAATCTTTTTTTTTGTGTATCGCATTGTATTTTAACGTTTTTTTCTTTCATTCATTTGTTATTTCCTCTTTTTCTCTTTCTTGTTTTTCCTATTTCTTGTTTCTGTGTCACAATTTTCTTTTTTTTTCTCTTCTTTCTCTATTTTATCATTTAATGTTTTCTTTCATTAATTTTTTCGTCATTTCTTTACTTTTTTTCTTATTTTCTCTCATTTCTTGCCCATCCCACCACACAGTTCTCTTTTTTTTCTTTTCTTTCACTATTGTATCATATCATTGTATTGTATTCTATTTTAACGTGTTTTTATTTTCTCATTCATTCACTTATTTTCTTTCTTATTTTCTTTCATTTGCTGTTATTCTCACCACATAGTTCTCTTTTCCCTCTTCTTTCAACATTTTTTAGTGTTATATTCTATTTTAACGTGTTTTTATTTTCTTATTCATTCACTTCTTTTCGATCTTATTTTTCTCCTATTTTTCCACCCAGCCACACAATCCCAATATTATTTTCCTTATTTTCTTCACGTAACCATCACTCTTGTCTTCTTACCTATACTTTCCTCTTTAATGGATCCTTTCTTCGTCATTTTATCATATTTTATCATTCCTTCATCATTCTTTGTTATCCTCATTTTTCTGCCACACACTTCTTTCTTTATTTTCTCCATTTCTCTTGCACGTACCCATCACTCCTTCCTCTGTCACTCACTCTCTTTTTCCTATCCATTACACCCATGCCTTGCTGTCTTTCACTCCTCTCTCTCTCTCTCTCTCTCTCTCTCTCTCTCTCTCTCTCTCTCTCTCTCTCTCTCTCTCTCTCTCTCTCTCTCTCTCTCTCTCTCTCTCTCTGCCATAGATCTATGCACAATTCTCTCCAATGAATGAATCTCAAATAATTTCTTAGTTCTACATTCCTTTGCTTCGTTTTCTTTCTCAGTTTTCGTTTTCTTTTTTTTCTCGTGGTTACGTTTCCTGTTTTCGTTTTCTTTACTACTGTTCTTGATTTTTTTAGCTTTTTTTTCCTTTTTTTTTTTTTTTCCAGTGTATTTTTTTTTCCGTGGCTTTCTTTCTCTCATCAACTTTTTTCTTCAACTTTCATCGTTCCTATCTTTGTTTTCCTTCATAGTTTCTTTATCTATCCTTTTCCTGTCTCGCCTTCTTCTTCAATCCTCTGAATTTACTTTCTTCCTCTCTCATTCTATCTTTTCTCCTCACGTTCATAGCTTTCCTTTTCTTTTTTTTATTTCTTTTTCACTTCCTGTAGCCTTCTCTCTCCTATCATTTCTCTTTCGTCTCTCATCTGGTTCTCCTTTTCTACTTTCTCATTTCTCTCCTCCATCTGCCTCTACTTCTCTTTCTTCTCTCTCATTTTTTCATATCTCCTCTTCCCTTCTTTTTCTTTTCTCCCTTATTTCTTCTATTCCCTTTCTTTCTTTCATGCTCATTCTCCTCTATTCTCCTCTTCTCTTTCCTTTCTCTTCCACCTTCTTTCTTCTCTACCTCTGTTTTCTCCTATCTCCCTCATTTCTTCTATTATCTCTCCATTCTCCTGCTTACCACTCTCTGTTCTTGTCTTTTCTTTTCTTTCCCTTCCACCTTTTTCTTTTCTATTTCTATATTCACCTATTGTTTCTCCCTCATTTCTTGCATTCCCTCTTCTTTCTCCTGCTTATCCTCCTCCATTATCTTCTTCTCTTTCCTTTCTCTTGTACCTTCTTTCTTCTCTACCTCTGTCTTCACCTATCTTTTCTCCCTCATTTCTCTTATTCCCTCTCCTTTCTCCTGCTTATCCTTCTCCATTCTTCTCATTTCTTTCTTTTCTCTTTCACCTTTCTTTCTCTACCTTTGTATTCACCTTTGCTGCCGCACCCCATCCCTGCTTTCTCCTCCCACATCCCCCTCATCTCCGCCACAGCCTCCGCAAGGACCTGCAGTCAGCGAGGCGTTTCCGGCCCCGTGGACATGTCGGCTCCATGCACAAGCAGGTGGAGAGAGTAAGAAATACGAGAGTTACCCATTGCGTTTAGAAAGGAAAACGAGCGTGACTGGCACTCCGTTTTCGTTTGAAGTTTTCTTTGGTGCATTGTGTTTGGAAAAGGAAAATGTGCGTAAATTGTACTCTCGTTTTCAACTCTGTCTGTTTTATCTGGTTTTGTTTATTTGTTTATTTATTCGCTGCGTTTGGGAAGGAAATTGTGCTTAAATGTTATCGTTTTCGTATATTTATTTATTTATTTTACTAGTGTTATTCTTTATTTTATCTCCCTTTTATGAAAATTGCATCCATAAATTCTTTAAAGCTTCCTTAATAATGATCATTGAGTCTTTTTCTTATTCACACTTATCTTTATCCTTTTCATATATTTATCTATGTTTTACTAGTTTCTTTTTTTTCCTTTATTTTGTCTCTTTATGAAAATTCCGTCTTAAATTTCTCGAAATATCCCAAACAACTGACCTTCGACTCTTTTCTTAGTTACACTTATCATTGTTATCATTTTCATATATTTATTTATATTTTACTGGTTTTTCTTTATTTTGATTCCCTCTTATGAAAATTGCATCCAAAACTCTTAAAAGTTCCCAAGATACTAACCTTTTAGTTTTTTTCTTACTTAAACTTGTCATTGTTATCCTTTTCGTATCTTTATTGATCTGTTTTATTAATATTTCCTTTATTTTGATCCACCTTATGAAAAAAATACTCTTAGGTCTCTTAAATGCTCCCAAAATACTGTTCTTCGAGTCTTTTCTTATTTAAACTTGTCATTGCCATCGTTTATATGTTTGTTTTACTTGTGTTCTGTTATTTTGACTCCCCCTTATGAAAACTGCATCTTAAACTCTCAAAAACTTTCCAAAATACTAATCTTCGAGTCTTCTCTTATATACCCTTCTCATTTATCGCCCCTCCTTACCACCATTCCCTACACACAAAACATCACACCCACAAACACCATCTGAACCAACTAAACCTGCAACACGAGACAAAAACACCACAAGTGAACCCAAAATATTTCCCTCAACCTTCATCGTTCGCATTTTCTCGGCTTCCTTCGGCGTTCTTCGGTTTCTGTCGGCCTCTCTCGCTCCCTCTCCTTTATGAGCCGTTGGGAGCCGTGTTTACCTCCCCTGTGTGGCGGAGGAAGGTCCGTAGGGGCGGCGAGGAAGGCTAGACGAAAGATGGGCGTGTTATGATGGCTTCAGCAAGAGGTAAGGAGGAGAATGAGGAGAACGAAGGAGAGGAGAAGGAAAAGAAGGGAGATACGGTTTTGAGGAGGAGAATGGAAGAGTACGGGAAGAACGAAAATAGGAGAAGGAGGAGGAAGAGGAGGAGGAGAACGAAAAAGGAGCAGGAGGAAGAGGGAAGGAAAAGAAGAGACAGGTCAGGATGTCTGGAGGAAGTAGGGAGTGAAGTGGAGTAGAGAGAGAGAGAGAGAGAGAGAGAGAGAGCACATGTAAAGTCTCTTATGTGCACGCTGTTACTAAAAGAAAATATTTCGTTTGCTTCTCTCTCTCTCTCTCTCTCTCTCTCTCTCTCTCTCTCTCTCTCTCTCTCTCTCTCTCTCTCTGTGTGTGTGTGTGTGTGTGTGTGTGTGTGTGTGTGTGTGTGTGTGTGTGTGTGTGTTTGTGTGTGTAATGGTTCTTGACGGTTTATGTCAGACAGACCACACACACACACACACACACACACACACACACACAGCGAGGTTTCGCAAAGTTCTGATAAGTGGCTAAGAGTGATATATCAGTAGCCATACTTGACCTTCCTTATCGAGCTGGATGGGAGAAGAAGACTGTTGAAGAAGAAGAAGAAGAAGAAGAAGAAGAAGAAGAAGAAGAAGAAGAAGAAAAGACTGTTGTTGTAGTGGTGTAACTAAAGCCGAAGCACTTAAAAATCAAACGAAGTGTAGAATTAAACGACAGAATTTGCAGAAGATAGATATCATTACGAATATTAAATAAAATACGAAAGAAAATGCTGAGAATTCTCTTTACAATTCGTTCAGAAGATTAAGCGGAAAAATGGAGAAACTGGAGGAAAGAAAAGAAGGACGACGTGGAAGAGAAGACGAGGAATGAAAAAAGAGAAGAAGAAAGAAGGAAAGATAAGTTGGGTAGTAAAAGACGAAGAAAAAGAAGTGGAGGAAGAGATAAAGCTGTTTGAAAGCCAAGCGATTAAAGAGGAAGGAAGAAAAAATGAATAATAACAAAGAAATGAAAATAATAATAATGATAATAACAGTGATAAAAAGAAAGAGACGAACCATCAAAGCGGTTTTCGAAGCTTGTCAACAGGTGCTTCGAAAACTCTCTCTCTCTCTCTCTCTCTCTCTCTCTCTCTCTCTCTCTCTCTCTCTCTCTCTCTCTCTCTCTTCATTTTTCCCACCTGTGTTTCCTCCCTTTTATCTATTTATCCCTTCGCTTTGCTCTTCCCTCCTCCATCCTTCACTATTTATTTGGTGTTGTTTTGTGCCCTTGTTTTCTCTCGCCCGCTCTCTTTCCTCCTCTTTTTATCCCTTGATCCTCGTTGTTGCTTCCTTCTTTGTTTTATCATCCCTTGTATGTTTCTTTATCATCTCGTTTTCTTTGCCTTTCTTTCTGAATATAGTGATATCTGATCTATATTCGCTGTTTCTTCTTTTTAGTTTCTTTCGAGTTCTTCGTCTTGAAATCTGATGCTCTCTCTGTAACGTGACCTAACTTGACCTAGGATGAGCTGACCTAAAGGGCTGCTGTTTGATTCTATGTATATTTTGGTTTGAGTTGTAGTTGTCTTCATCTTCATATCTGTCTTCGTTTTTTTTGTCTTCGTTTTCTTTCTTGTTCTCTTTTTTTTTTTCTTTTCTTTTCTTTTCTTTTTTTCTCCTTTTCTTTCTCATTTTTCTCATTTCTTCTTTTTGTTGTTGTTGTTGTTGTTGTCCTCCTCCTCCTCCTCCTCC
The DNA here is from genome assembly GCF_017591435.1 of Portunus trituberculatus. Lineage (NCBI taxonomy): Eukaryota > Metazoa > Arthropoda > Malacostraca > Decapoda > Portunidae > Portunus > Portunus trituberculatus. Next base: position 3,616,002 of record NC_059282.1, read on the forward strand.
TCCTTTCTCTTCTTCTTCCTCCTCTTGTTTCTCGCTAACTAAACATTATTAAAAAAATCACAACAAAAACGTTAAGTTGTACCCCAGAAAGGTAATGATACTAACACTATGTCCACAAGAGACCAATTTATTTTAGTTATTACTTTAGTCACCTCACAAAAAAGCTTCTCCCTTCACCCCATTAAATGTTTTGCTCCTCACACAGTCTCACCAAATCTTACAATAACAAATGCCACTTGTCACCAAATCCGTATGAGTGATTTGAAATTCTGTCTGTCTGTTTGTATGTCTGTGTTTCTTTTTTAGTGAGTTTTTCCTTGTGTGTGTGTGTGTGTGTCTGTTGGTCTGTGTTTCTATCTTCCTGTGTTTGTCTGTCCGTCTGTCTCTTTTCTCCTCTTCTCTCCTTTCCTCTCCTCTCCTCTCTCTCTCCTCTCCTCTCTCTCTTCTCTTCTCTTCTCTTCTCTTCTTCTCTCTCTCTCTCTCTCTCTCTCTCTCTCTCTCTCTCTCTCTCTCTCTCTCTCTCTCTCTCTCTCTCTCTCTCTCTCTCTCTCTCTCTCTCTCTCTCTCTCTCTCTCTCTCTCTCTCTCTCTCTCTCTCTCTCTCTCTCTCTCTCTCTCTCTCTCTCTCTCTCTCTCTCTCTCTCTCTCCTCTCTCTCCTCCCCTCTTCCATCCCCTACCTCCCTCCCCACTCCCTCTTTCTCCCTTCTTCCCTTCCTAAAGCGTGAAGGTGTCGTCACACTAAAGGGAGGGAGAAGACAACCTGAGATACCACTACAGATCCTAAAGGGAGTTGAAGAAGGAAATTGTGTATATGTGTCCCCTTTGCTGGCTTTCTGCATCCCCTGAGTAAATAGTCCCTCTCACGTGTCTCCATAAGCACGTGTATTAGTGGAGGTAGTACAGCTGCTGTGGCTTTGAAATGGAAGGTGTGTGTATAGTAGTATGTGTGTACAGCTTATGAAGACATGGGGGTGATGAGGGGTTGAGTGTAGGATAGGAAGTTGTGGTAGAGGTGGTTGGTTGGGTTGATAAATGAAGGTTTGAGTGGAAAGGAAAGATGATGGGACTTTATGAAACACTAGTGAGGAACAGTGATTCATATGAACAAGGGGCGATTGCAGTGTTTCTTTTTTTTTTTTTTTTTTTTTTAGTTTTTAGAAGTTTTTTGAAATGAGATTTTTCTGAATTTTTTCATATATTTTTTTTCGATAGAGTGTAAAGTTTGCTAGTGAATGTATTGCAAACGATCTTTTTACATTTTTCGATGGGATAAAGTGAGTGTCCAAAATATGCGTTTATTTACACACTGGTGCCGTTGCTTCGTATTTGCTGTTACTTTGTGAGCACTGTCATGTCATTTTATATGTATCCAGTTTCCTTGTTTTCCAGATTTCTTTTTCAGTACATATGTTTTTTTCCCCTGAGCCTCAACTCCCTAACTTATTTTTCCCTCCCACTTCCCTGCATCACCAGTTTCCCCTCCTACTCAATTTTTTCTCTTGCTATTTTTCCCCTCATATTTTTTTTTTGCATCTTTCCCGCCTTCCCTTCCAGCCTTTCTTTCCTTTTTCTGATATTTTACCTTTCCTCTTTTCATCTGTCTCACATCCATCACCTTTTCTTTCCCCTCTCCACCTGGTCTTCTCTCATCCCTCACCCTTTCTCGTCCTCACTCTCCTTGCACGCCACCTTTCCCCTTTTACCTGTCACAAACAACCTCACCTGGCCTACCCCTCACGTAATTGCCGACGATAATTTACCTGGGAGACAGACGCCCCCTTCCTCCAAGCTTCTCAGGTAAAGGCCAGGTTAATTAAGTTTGAAATTTAAGGTGCCCCCGTGAAACCCTTTGATGGTTCGCTAATTAATTAGTATATTCTCCTTCACGTCCAGTAACTTCTTCGTTATTTAGTATTTATTGATTTTTATTTTTATCTACTCTTTTTCCTACTTCTCTTATTCTTGTCTATCTACATCAGTGAGATTATGTTATTCAGTGTGTGTGTGTGTGTGTGTGTGTGTGTGTGTGTGTGTGTGTGTGTGGACGGATGGGGTGGGTGTAAAATATGTATCCTTTTAATTTTTTTCTTTATTTTTTGTGTATACCTATTTCTATGTCTGTTTCTCATGACTTTAATCTGTTTCCCTCGGCTGTATGTGTGTGTGTTTGTGTGTGTATGTCTCCCAATCTCTCTCTCTCTCTCTCTCTCTCTCTCTCTCTCTCTCTCTCTCTCTCTCTCTCTCTCTCTCTCTCTCTCTCTCTCTCTCTCTCTCTCTCTCTCTCTCTCTCTCTCTCTCTCTCTCTCTCTCTCTCTCTCTCTCTCTCTCTCTCTCTCTCTCTCAGCACGACCACAAATGGAGAATCCGACATCGCATTATCTCGCCCCGACAACTTCTTTACAAACTCGCCCAAATCAAATCCGTCTCAAAGGACAAGAAGAAGAGGGAGAAGAAAACATGGAAAAAAGAAAACGACAAAAAGAAAAGAAAAAAAACTACAACACGACCAAGGAATACCAAAAAATTCACATCTCCAGCTCGTTCAGAGAGAGAGAGAGAGAGAGAGAGAGAGAGAGAGAGAGAGAGAGAGAGATGGAAAATGTTAGAAAGAATGAATGAAGTGTAGTGATTGATATTTCTGGTTCTTGTTCGTATTTTCAGTTTAATAATGAGAGAGAGAGAGAGAGAGAGAGAGAGAGAGAGAGAGAGAGAGAGAGAGAGAGAGAGAGTATATTGACTCCACCCTCTAGTCTCTCGTCACTGTAATGGTCTAGCAACACTGATCGGAAAAAGAAGTTACATTCGAGATTTCTTTTATAGTCAAGCTTGCGACAAAAATAAAAAATATTAGAGCGAGACCTTCAGAGAGAGAGAGAGAGAGAGAGAGAGAGAGAGAGAGAGAGAGAGAGAGAGAGAGAGAGAGAGAGAGACCTTATGAGATGTAAGATATGTGTGGCTTTGCTGTTGAGATTTTGAGTGATATGATAATAATGCTGATAGTAAGGTAATAACAGGCATAATATTCGCTAAGGACTTAAATATTGCCTCTCAAATGTGTACGTGGAGCAGTATGAGTGAGTATGAGTGAGTATGAATGAGTATGATGAATCCCAAAGCCTTCTTCAGGTTGGCAAAGGCTCTTCTTCAGGTTGGGAAAGATTTGGAGGTGTAGAGGCATCCTGGTGTCTATGTCTGTCTGTCTGTGTCTGTGTATGTTCCCGCTGGTCTTGCTTGGTCTCTGTGTGCTCGCCTTTGATGACTCGCTGGTAATTAGCATACGCGTGTTGAAGGCCAGTGATAATGGTCGTAACATTGATGAGTGCAGGGAAAGTGTTAGGTAAAAGATGGTGATGGTGGTGATAATAGTAATGATAGTAATGATAGTGATGGTGAGTGTTATTTTCATTGTGGAAAGTAGAAGATGGTGATGGTGGTGATGGTGGTGATGATAGTAATGATAGTGATAGTGAGTGTTATCTTCATTGTGGAAAAGTTTTGTGATAATATACGGTGAAGATTCCTTTCAACATTCGCACGCTTCTCTTGTCACTTCCACCACCACCACCACCACCTCCTCCACCTCCAACTCTACCTCCACCACCACTTCCACCACCTCCTCCACCACCACCACCGCCACCACCACCTCCTCTTCCTCCTCCTCCTCCTCCTCCTTCACCAGCAGCACCACCACCATAACCTCCTCCTCCACCTCCACCTCCACCTCCACCTCTACCACCACCACCACTACAACCACCACCACCACCATAACCTCCTCCTCCTCCTCCTCCTCCTTCTTCTCTTCCTGTTTCCTCCTCCTTCTCCTTCTTCTCCTTTTCCTCCTCGCTTGGAAAATGAATCCCGCAGGTGTCTTGGCCGGAACTCTCCTCCTTATCTCCGCGCACCTGTGTAGTTCTTTTAATTTTGCCGCCCCGCCCCGGGGGGATGCCGACCCCGGACCGTGTTTGCCCTCCTTCCCCCCCCACTTCCCTTCCCTTGCTTCCCTTTCTCCCCCATCTCGTCTCCTCTCGCCTCTTCTCGCCCTTACGCTCTGATATGTGTTTTTTTTTCTTTCTTCGTATATTTTTTAAAATTTCTCTTCCTCTCGCCGTTCGCTCTTATCGCAGTTATTATTTTTGTTGTTTTTTTCTCTCTCTTGCATCTTCGTTATCTGTTAGCGTTGCTGGGTATTGATTTGGAGTGGTGCTCGTTCCTTATAATTTTCACTTTGCATGAGGTTTCGTTCCGGTTATTTCGAGTATATTAGATACAACGAAACGTGACCTACAAACATATGAAGAGTCGTGCTACATGAAATCAATGAAACGAACACACACACACACACACACACACACACACAAAAACAATCCATAGAACATACACTCAACAGAAAACGTAGACCTTGAGCTGAGAGACACACGGAGACCTAGCGACGCGGAGGGATACAAGACCTTCACGGCGGAGCGCTGGGCGAGAGAGAGGACGTATCGGAGCTGGGTTGGGAATCTACTCTTCACGGGGAGTGTCGACCTGCCAGCCGCCCAGGTGACAGGTGGGGAGAGGAGCTCATTCTCCGGCGGATTCTGGCTTGACAGGAGAACGGACTTGAGGGAAAGGAGATGTGTGTGTTTACGTGTATGTGTGTGTGAGGGGGAGAGGCGGAGAAGGCCGGGAAGGGGTAAAGAAGTGCAGAAGAAATCCGGAATGTGTTTTTTTTTCTTTATGTTGGTGAATTTAAGCGCCGGAGCGTGAGCATGTGTTCTAAAGAGTAAGATGGGCCAAGGTTTAATGAGATGCCACAAGGAGTTTAGAGGGAACATGTGCCTTTAGAAGCAACGAATTTGTTTGTAAGGTTATGGGGTTGTTTTTAAAGTGAGGGGAGGTGTTGAGGGGGACGCGGCCGGATGACGGTGGGAGGGAGAGGAGAAGAAGACTTGGAGGATGGAGGTCTTTGCAGAAAAGGTGAGGAGACAGTATCGGGGTGAAGGAAAAGTGGTCTAGGAATTTTTCTGGTAGTGACGAGGCACGAAGGAGGAGGAGGAGGAGGAGGAGGAGGAGGAGGAACAGCAGCAGAAAACATCATCAGAAAGGCTAAGAAGTGAGGTCTCATATATGTACTGTAAAATAATCAATCTTAGTGACCTGATGTTGACAGGGGTACAGTCAACATGCTCAGGTTATCGCTTTGATGTGTCCTTTTGGATATAATTAGACGATTTTATTGACATTAAGAAGGGTCTATGGAGGTCAGAAGATTAGTGGCCAGAGTCTTCACTATATTAATCCCCACATAATTTTCTGAAGTTGTATAAAATCACTAAACAGTAAGCTGAATAAATGTGAGAACGCATCATGCTACTGAAGGGATTAAGGCTCTTGAGGTCATGGGTTTCGTGTGAATACAGGACAATGCGTATCCTTAGCGTGGCGTGGGAGGCAGTGTAGCGGGACGAGGGTGCAATGGTGATGAGGGGCGGGTGTGGGCGCGCCGTGGTGTGTCTGAAGTGGTGCGAGGAATCGGGAAGATATTGGTAAGGTGGTGAAGCCTTTGAAGGTTTTGTTAGCGGCGGGATATACTGAAGGGGTCATGGCAGGGTGTCCGCCGAGAATGGGCGGTGGGTCACCATGGCGGCGGGCTGGAGGCTGAGCGAGGCGGGGAGGGTCGCGGCACTGCTCCAGCCACCGCGGACCGACGGAGCAAGATCTACGCGCCAGTAAATAAGGCGAAACAAAGGTTAAACGACCATGGAAAGTTGACTTACGGGACGCCCCAGCCCTCGTCCCTCCTCGCGCCCCATCGCAACCCTCCCCCAAGGTTGCAGTTTTACGGAGATTGTCGTCTCGTTGTGGGCTGCGTCGGCGACACCTCAAGATTTCCCGGGCGTGAGTTAGTGGGCGTTAATGGGACAGTCTGCGCGGGTCATCTCGGGCTTTCCGGGTCCAGGCGCTGCTTTCCTTCCTCTATTTTTCGGGCGGCGACTGGGAAAAAGATTATTATTATTCTCTTTTTCTGTGACGTGAACTGGATAAGGGAAGTTGTTTGAGGACTTGTTGTTATTATTATTATTATTATTATTATTATTATTATTATTATTATTATTATTATTGTTGTTGTTGTTGATATTATTGTTTCTTCTGTTCGTGTTGTCCTTAGTGTTGTTATTTTCTCATTTCTTTCCTTCCCTTGCTCAACGGATATTGTATTGGATTTTACCTGAGAGAGAGAGAGAGAGAGAGAGAGAGAGAGAGAGAGAAAGCGTTCATACTCTTCTGAAACGTACCAACTTTTTTTTCCAGTCATAAAACATATCTTTATCACTTTTCCTCCTCCTCCTCCTCCTCCTCCTCCATCTCCTCCTCCTCCTCCTCCTCCTCCTCCTCCTCCTCCTCCTCCTCCTCCTCCTCCTCCTCCTCCTCCTCCTCCTCCTCCTCCTCCTCTTCAAAAATGGAGAAACGACGTGGTATTATCATATATATTGTCATTAAGGGTCGGGGAAATATAAAGCCACACGGATTATTTACGCTCAAGTTGTGTCGCGAAATTTTTTGACTTTATACGAGAAAGTCCTTGGCATTTTTAAAGGAGTCTTTGTGATGTGCAATGAGCTGCTTGTGACTTATAGGAGGGGTGAGTCTTTTGTTTACTTATTCACTTATTTATTTATATTAGCGTGTTGCATCAGGAAGGTTCTTGTTTTCTGTCGTTTTGAGATAAAAAAAAAAAAACTAGATACTCCTTCCGTGAATTTAGATTTTTTTTATATAATAATTCCTGTATGTATATTTTTTTTTATAACTCCCACTACGCTTAGAAATCTGTGGAAGGTCCTACAGATACGCACACACACACACAAGTACACGCACACGCACACGCACAGAAGCACACGGACGCACAGTGCTCTAGTCTTTGATATCGTACAATGAAGTTTACCTTTGACGTTTTATCCATCAAAGGACCCTCGCGACCCATTCATTTGCGGTAGTTTGCAAATGAATGACCTGCCTCTGTCTGTGGAAATAATGGCGGCCAGTGTGTGTGTGTGTGTGTGTGTGTGTGTGTGTGTGTGTGTGTGTGTGTGTGTGGGTTAGTAGTTTATTTTTTTTTTTGTTGTCTCTAAATATTTACATCGTGTACTTAGGAAAACATAATATAATAGAACAAGAAGTAAAAATAGAGTAGAAAATTAGTAGGGAGAAAAAAGAAAGTAGGCAATTACTGTGCAGGAAATGAAAGTAGGAAATTACCCTAGAGAAAAATTGAGTTGAAATTACACTAGAGAAACGGTTAAGGAGGAAAAAAAACGCAAAATCTCACATCCTCATTCCTATTCCTCTTCCAAGCAGAAAGAAAACGTTAATCTGGCCAGTGCAATGCGTGGGGGACTATTAATAAAAACTAAAGTCATCGTGGAGGCAGGTTGCGCAAGAATTTTTAAAGTGCAAACAATCTTTTCTGAGGTTGAGATGGATTGTGTGTTTCCTCAGGACAATTCTGTGCTGCTCCGCCAGGGTGCTGTTGGTGCAAGTGTGATGCTGCAACACTAACAATTCTGGGGATGAAATCAGAAAAGGTGTTTTTTTTTTTTTACGGTAAGGCCTATAGCGCCTGTAGGCACACTTGAAGAGTGTATGGGAAGCGCTGTTCAGCCCATTAGTGGCGCAGGCAATTTTATTTATAGTGGTAACCATATTAGGGGCTATATCACCACCAAAGCTCATCTTGGGTGTAACCACCTAGAACCTGGGTATCATGGTGACATGTAGGTAACTTTAAACCACTCGACAAATGGCAAAGTGTTTTAAGGCTGTACGTGGTTGGATTCGAACCCACGCTCACCACCTTATCCACTACGCCACCGCGTGTGTCTATGTTCTGTGTTGGTATATCATCTTTCTCTCCTGTTCTTGCTTTTTTATGTGTCTTTTAGTTATTGTGTTGAAGTTTTTGTGTTTTATCTTTCTTGAACCCGTGATGCTGCAACACTAATAATTCTGGGGATGAAATCAGAAAAGGTGTGTCTATGTGATGTACTGGTATATCTTTTTTCTCTCCTGTTCTTGCTTTTTATTTGTCTCTTAGTTATTGTGTTGAAGTCTTTGTGTTTTTCTTTCTTGTGCAAGTGTGATGCTACAATACTAACAATTCTAGGGGTGCAATCAGGAGAGGTGTGTCTATGTGCCGCGTTGGTATATCATCTTTCTCTCCCGTTCTTGCCTTTTTATTTGTCTCTTAGTTAATGTGTTGAAGTCTGTGTTTTTCTTTCTTGAGCCCGTGATGCTGCAACACTAACAATTCTAGGGATGAAATCAGGAGAGGTGTGTATATGTGCCGTGTTGGTATATCATCTTTCTCTCCCGTTCTTGCTTTTTTTTTTTGTCTTTTTGTCTCTTACTTATTGTGTTGAAATCCTTGTGTGCTGTTTTTTTCTGGTGCAAGTGTGATGCTGGAACACAAACAATTCTGGGGATGAAATCAGGAAAGGTGTGTCTTTGTGCTATGTTGCAATATCAACTTCCCTTCTTGTTTTTTTTTTTTGTCTGTATCTCTTATTTTTTGTTGAAATCCTTGTGTTTTTCTTACTTTCTTGTTCAAGTGTGATGCTGCAACACTGCGCAAACACTTCTGGGGATAAAATTAGGAAGTGTGTGTCTATATGTTGTGTTAAAATGTTATCTGTCTCCCTCATTCTTTCTTTTTTTTCAATTCTTTTCATTTCCTGCTTATTAATGTGTTGAAATCCTTGTCTCTCTCTTAATTATGTGAGTGCGATGGTGCAACACTGCGTAAACACTTCTGGGGATGAGATCAGGAAGTGTGTCTTTATCTGCTGTGTTGAAATGTTATCTTTCTCTCTTATTCTTTCTTTCTCGTTCTTTTTAATCTCTTTCGTATTATTGTGTTGAAATACTCATGTCGTTCTCTCTTTCTTGTTCATGTTTTTTTTTTAATGTAATCTCTCACCTATTATTGTGGTATGTATATTTAGAATCCCTTTATTTCAATCGTATAGTTTCTTAGTTTTTATTAGAAAAGGAAGGAGGAGGAGGAAAAAAGGAGGAAAAAATGAAGTGGACGATGAGAGAGAGAGAGAGATGTTATGTTGTTTTATTTTACGGTGATTTTTTGGTTTTTATACCATGTGGACTGTTCACGGGAATTTCTGGGCTAAAGGGGATACTTTTTGTGGTACCTCATATCTCAAAGCCCACCCGCTAGGAAACCGTTGCCCCGAGTGAGGAAGCCCAAGCTATACTCGAACCGTGGACAGGATTCGAGCTTTTGCGCTTGGAGACCCCTCGGACCCCAAAGCACGCATGGTTCCACTGTACCACGGCGGCTTTCATCTTCCTTATCCTTTCTTATTGGAATCCATTAGTCTGTTACTTATGGTTATCTTGTAGTCAGAATAACATTAATTTTCTACTTTTAGTGCTCCATATTCAATTCGATTATTTTTATCCGTTGGTTGTTTAGTTATTTTTTTATTATTTTTTTTACAAAGTTGAATTGTTTTGTTGTTGTTGTTGTTGTTGTTGTTGTTGTTGTTGCTTCGACATGATCTGAATAATGAATAGGTAAGTGAATGATTGAATGAATAAATGATTCGATAAACAGTTAAATAAATTGTTGAGTGAATAAATAAATGAAAGAATCTCTCTCTCTCTCTCTCTCTCTCTCTCTCTCTCTCTCTCTCTCTCTCTCTCTCTCTCTCTCCATAGTGTTTCCCCCAGCGGTCACGTCTTTCAGGTTTTGTTAATGGAAAACAACAAACGTTTACTTAATTACGTATTACATTGTGCATACAAACCTATTATATCCTTTTTTTCCCTTGCAGTAATACAATAGTCTTTTTGTAATCGTGTTTTTCCACTAATTGCCAGCGCTGTAGCTCATGCATCAAGGGAGTGGCTGCTTTTGTGTCCTTGGTAAATAATCTCATTGAACGGGCAAATATTATGAAAGAAATACCCTTCTGTTATAAAAATGGTAATGGAGATTCACTTACTTTCTCTTGTTAGTTTTCTCTTGTTATAGATATACATATTTTTAGTTAAACTGTTTAATTTCACTGGTGTTATCGGTCTTTAACTCTCCTATTGCTGTAAAAAATGCTTGTGTGGAGACAGAAGAGAGAAATAAAAGAGGAAAAACAAGGGAATTGTATCTGTTAGGAAAATATTTACGAGAATCTAGAGAGAAGAGAAAAAGAAAGAAGTTATATCTTCAAGCTACAAACATATTTACGAAACTCTAGTATTAAAATAGCCATAGAATTCATAAAAAGGTTAGTTAGTTAGAAAAAAGGTTAAAAAGAGTCTAGCATTAAAATAGCCATGAAATTGAAAGGGTAAAGAATGATAGATAGACATTGGTTGTATAATTCTGTTCATGAAAGGTTGGAGTATTAATTATTTAACTTGATAATTCTGTTTGTTTTATCACACGAATATTTGAAGGTTAGAATGTTGGAATGTCTTTTCTTATACCAAATCTCGATGTATATACATAAAACAAGGGCATGAATTGTGTGTGTGTGTGTGTGTGTGTGTGTGTGTGTGTGTGTGTGTGTGTGTGTGTGTGTGTGTGTGTGTGTGTGTGTGTTTGACGGCAGGCGACCCTAGTTTTGTTTTTCTCTTATCTTCCTCCTCTTTCTCCTCCTCCTCCTCCTCCTCCTCCTCCTCTCCACTTGTTCATTGGGTTGTCAGACTTCCACCAACCTAATATATTGGAGATATGAAGAGGGAGAGGCGAGAGGAGAGAGGGAGAGGGAGGGGAGGATGGGGAGGAAGAGGAGAAGGAAGAGGGAGGCAAATTTGAGTGATGGATGCTGTTACTCGTCAATTATTTTCTGGCATGCGATTTTAATTCAATTATAGGTAAGAACTCTTCTGATCCTCCTCCTCCTCCTCCTCCTCCTCCTCCTCCTCCTCTTAATCTTCCTCCATTTCTTCTTGAATTATCCCCTCCCACTTCCCTCCCTCCTTCGCTGATTACCTGAACGAGAAGCTTGCCAGGTATTCTCTCTCTCTCTCTCTCTCTCTCTCTCTCTCTCTCTCTCTCTCTCTCTCTCTCTCTCTCTCTCTCTCTCTCTCTCTCTCTTTCAGGAGCAGGTGTCAGAAAGCCCACTAGTTTGCTGGAAAGTAGTGGAGGAGGTATTATCACTTTCTCTCTCTCCTTTCTTCCATTTTCTTTCCTCTTCTCTTTACTGTCTTTTTCTTCTCCCTCCTCCTCCTCCTCCTCCTCCTCCTCCTCCTCCTCCTCCTCCTCCTCTTCTTCCTCCTTCTCTTCGTACTAATCCTCTTTCTCTTTTTATTCTCCACTTAGTTGTGTTATTTTCTTTTTTTTTACTGCAGACATTTTATTTTTCATTTTTGTGTCTTATCTGTTTCTTTTTTTTGTTATTGTTGTTGCTTCCTTGCGTTATTACATTCCATTCCATTCTTGTTCGTGTTATTTTCTCTTATTTTCCTGTAGACATTTTATTTCTTTTTATTCTTGTGTCACCTGTTTCTTTTTTTTCATGTTTTTTTCCTTCTTTCCATTATTACATTCCTTATCTTTTTTTTTTTTCCGGTGCTTTTTCATCTTCATCATTTGCTTCTTTAGTGTCTCCTGCATGTATTCTTCCATCTACTTCATGTTTATCAGTTATTTCTTACGTTTTTTTCCTTCATTGTCTACTATTTTTGTGATTTTGATTTTCTCTCCTTTCGTTTTTTTCTGTTTTATTCTCATATTTTCTTTCTTATTGTACTAATTTTTTTTTTTACTTTTTTTCATCTCATTTTTCTTTTCATATTGTTTCCTTTTTTCCCTTCCCGGATTCCCAACATTCCTTCATCTCCTCTTCCTTCCATCCTTCATTCCTTTCTTCATCCTCATTCTACTTGTCTTCTATTTTTTATCTTCATTTTATTCCTCTTCTCATCTTCTGTCTCATGTCTTCCCTCGCTCTTCTTTTCTTTCCTCTTCCTTCTTTGTCTTACTGTTTATTTCTTATTCTCCTTGTCTTCTTTTTTTTCTTCATTTTATTCTTCTTCTCAGCTTCTGTCTCATTTCATCTCTTGTCTGAATCCCAACATTCCTTCATCTTCTCTGCCTTCCTTCCTTCCTTCGACCTTTCTTTCCTCCTCCTTCTTTGTCTTGCTCAATGTTCACTTTCCCCTCACTCCTCACCCCCTCACTCCTCACCCCTCACCCTCCCTCTCTTATTATGGAGCCATGAATATGGAGATGATGGTTCCGCGTCTCACCTGGAGATGGAATTTCTTGGAGACAAACCGGAGATCATATTTCCTTAACCTAACCTAACCTAACTTTAACTAACTTTAACGTACCCTACGCTAACCAAACCATAACCTAACTTAGCTTATCATAACCTAACCTAATCTAACTTAATTAACTTTAACCTAACTTAACCTAACCCAACCTATCCTAACCTAACCTTACCATACCTAACCTAACCTATCCTATTCTAATCTTACCTTACCTTACCTAACCAAACCAAACTCTAACATTACCTAACCTAATCTAATCTAACCTAACCTATCTTATCCTATCCTATCCTATCCTAACTTAACCTAACCTAACCTAATCTAACTCAACCTTGTCTAATCAATGTAAAGTTTTCTTCCTTGCTGTAAAAAAGTAAGAACAGTAGCCTACGTCTCTCTCTCTCTCTCTCTCTCTCTCTCTCTCTCTCTCTCTCTCTCTCTCTGGTATCAAGGTTTCCTCCTCCTATACATCTCCCTCCCTCCTCGCATCCTTCTTTTCCTTCATCTTTCTCGTCCCTCTTTATTCACCTCTTCCCCTCACCACTGCTGCCCATACGTTCCCATAATCCTTTCACACCATCTCTCTCTCTCTCTCTCTCTCTCTCTCTCTCTCTCTCTCTCTCTGGTAAGACCTAAGGTACGTAATTTATTTGTCTGTAGTTTGGGAAGGTCGAGAAAGGAATATTACATGAGTCTCCCTGCTGTTCTTTCCTATCACTCCTCTCTTCCTTCTTCCTCTTCTTCCTTCTTCCTCTTTTCTTCTTCTTCCTTCTCTCTTCCTTGCTGTTAACTATACCCAAAATTCTTTGTTTTCTCCTTTCTCTCCTTTCTCTTTGTTCAGTATCACTTTTTCTCTTCCGTTTCTCTCTCTCTCTCTCTCTCTCTCTCTCTCTCTCTCTCTCTCTCTCTCTCGCTCTCGCTCTTGCTCTTGCTCTCCTTGTTCCAGTATTTTGTTATTTCCATTCAGCTTTATTTTCATTTGTTTCTTTCGTTCTTTCTTTTTTTCGGCTACTCCATTCGCATTCTTGTTATCTTTTCTGCCCAATTCTTCTTTCGTTCATCTGTGTTTCGTTTACTCACACTTTCTCGTTCTTTATCCTTTGTCTTATTTCTTTCTTTATTTCGTTATTCCATCCTTTTATATTTATTCAGTCATTTTTCATATTTATTCTTGTTATATTCTTGCTATTCCTTTGCGTCTTAGTTATTATTTCTCTTTTCTTTATTCTTCCATCAATATTTAGTAAGTTTTCTTTTTATTTTATGTATTCCTTTTCTTTCATTCTTTCTTCCGTGTTTGCTAGATTGATCTGTTATTCTGTTTTGTTCCTCTCTCTCTCTCTCTCTCTCTCTCTCTCTCTCTCTCTCTCTCTCTCTCTCTCTGTCTCTGTCTCTGTCTCTGTCTCCTTTTTATTTTGTGTAGTAATCAAAATATTTTCCTTATTCTGTTTTCTGTCATATCTTCAAATTTGCTTCTGATCTGGTTGTCTTGTTT
>NC_059282.1:3634769-3647269 GCF_017591435.1 Portunus trituberculatus
TTACTTTCTTCCTTATCATTCTACTTTTTATCCAACAATGGAAAAAAAAAAACACACACACACACACACACACACACACACACACACACACACACACACACACACACACACACACACACACACACACACACACACAGAGAGAGAGAGAGAGAGAGAGAGAGACAAACCCAAAGATAACACAATATTTAGCTACACAAGCCAAGATACGGAGCCGATGTGATGTGGCGTAACCTTGCCTACCTTCCTTATATTTTTTCTTCCCCTGCGTCCCTTTGTCTCGAACCTTTGTCGTGTTTGGAGACTTGCGGATGTCCTTTGTGGTCTTAAAGCGGTGTGTGAGTTGTGTGGCTGTTCCTGGAGGCCCACAAAAGGTGCAAGGGGCGTTTGGAAGCTGTTTGGGGCTGTCTCTTGTGGGTGTCTTGATCGTCCTGTGAGTTGGTGGTGGCAGTGGTGGTGGTTGTGGTTTCTCTTTGTGACTTTCAAGTGCTTCCTAGAATGTGCTGTGGAAGGAACCCGTGTAGGGAATGAGCTGTGTGTGTGTGTGTGTGTGTGTGTGTGTGTGTGTGTGTGTGTGTGTGTGTGTGTGTCTGTGTGTGTGTGTGTGGATGGGTGTTGATGGGTTTTTTAAGTATAGAAATTAACTCCTTCAGTACTGGGACGCATTTTTTCTTGAGTTTTTTTGGTGTGATTAGTTGATTTTGTTGACATTAGGAAGAGTGTAAGGAGGTCAGATGATTAACGGCTACAGTCTCCACTATTCTAATCCCCCACATAAGTTTCTGAAGCTGTATAGAATCGCCAAATAGTAACCACAATGGATACGAAAACGCGTCGTGGTATTGAAGGGGTTAAGATTTATGTGTGTGTGTGGGTGGTTGTGGTGAGGGCGTGGGTGTCGTGGCATCGTGGGCGTGGGCCTTGGCGTACATTCTTCACTTCCGCGCGATGGTCGTCACGATGTTTCTGTCCTTTTTTTGTAACTTTTTTTTCTCTCTTTTTTTTATATATATTTTTCCTCGTCATGCTCCGCCGCTCACAGTCTGGGAAGTCGCCAGCGATTTATTGTACAAGGGAGGCCATCCTCTCTCTCTCTCCCTCTCCCTATCTCTTTCCCTCTCCCTCTCCCTTTCTCCCTCTACCTCTCCTTCTCCCTCTCTCTTCTTCCGACGTTCCTCTTCTTGTACTGCCTATTTCTTTCATCCTCCATCCACCCTTCTTTTCTTATCTGCTAATCTTATTCTCCTTTTTCTAATCTCCTTCCCTCTTTCCTACCTTCTTTTCCTATTTTTTTCTTTATCTTCTTTCTCCTTGTGCCTACTTGTTCTTTCATTTTTTTTGCTATTTTATTTACCTCATTTCTCTCTCTCTCTCTCTCTCTCTCTCTCTCTCTCTCTCTCTCTCTCTCTCTCTCTCTCTCTCTCTCTCTCTCTCTCTCTCTCTCTCTCTCTCTCTCTCTCTCTCTCTCTCTCTCTCTCTCTCTCTCTCTCTCTCTCTCATTTCTGCGGCCTTTATTACTTTCCACTCCTTGTATTTATTCCCTCTTCCCTCTCTTTTTCTCTATCCCCCCTATTTATTCATTTACCTCTCTCCCCTTTTATTTCAACCTCTTCTCTTTTCCTTTCTTCATAATTATCTTTTCTTTATTTTCTTTTTCCTTTTTCCCTTTTCCATTAATTTCCTGTTCCCTCTTTCCTTCTCCATTATTCCTCTCGTCTCCTTTATCATGCACTTGTCTCTCCTCCTCGTTCTGTCCTCCCTTCCCCTCCCATATATTTTCCTCCTTATCTCCCTCTCCCTCCTTCCCTCCCTCCCTATCTCTCTCCAGTCTCCATCGTTTTCTCTCACTTTGTCTTCCTCTTCTCTCCTTCCTATCTCTTTCTTTAGGTCTCCTCTTCTCTTTATTTTGCATATCTCTCCTTTCGTCTTTCTCTTTTCCTCTTCTTCCTCAAATTTTGTCATTCTTTCGTTCAAATTTTTCTTCTTTGCTTCTTTTCTCTCTTCGTTTCTATTTTCTTTGATTTCTTTAGTTTTTTTTAATTTTTATTCTCTTTTCTGTTTTTTTTTCTTTCTTTTTACTATTTTCTTGTTTGTTCTGTTGCTTTCTTTCAGTTCCTCTTTTGCTTTTTTTATTTTCATTTCTCTCTGTTTCTTACCTTCACTCATTTCTCCTTTTTCTCGCTTTGTTCTTTACTTTTTCTTTCAATCTCTATTTTTCTGTGTGCTTTTCTTTCTTTTCTTTTCTTTTTCTTTCTTTCTTTTTTTTCTTTCTTTCTTTCTTTGTATTTTTTTCTTTCTTTTTCCATCTTGCCAACCTACTTACTGGCGTTCTAACATATCTACTTTCTCTTCCTTCCTTCCTTCCTTCCCTTTCTCCCTCTCTTCCTCCCTCCTCTCTTCCTTCCTTCCTTCCTTTCACCCTCTCCTTCTTCCTCCTCTTCCTTCCTTCCTTCCTTTCTTTTCCTTCCTTCCTTCCTTCCTTCCCTCCTTCCTTCCTTCCTTCCTTCCTTCCACCATCCCTTCCTCCCTCTTTACCTCTTCTCCTATCCTCCACTGTCTTTCCTTCCTTCCTTTTCTCCTACCTTTCTCCCTTCTTCTCGTCTCTCCTCCTCCTCCTTCCTTCTCGACCTTTCCTTCAATGGGCTGAAAGGGGCGTGGTGTCTGTCTCAAGAAAGGTCAGGTCATCTTATCTTTACCCTAAGGTCTTCGTCACGTGACCCAATGCTGCTGAGGAAGGTTTTTTCTGACCTTTTTTGTCACTTCGGTTCCGTTTCTTGTGTGACGTTACTCATCGTTTTCCGTTTTCTGTTTTCTTTTCTTTTTTTTTTTTTTTTCTTTGTAGTAACTTTTTTTTTTTGGTAGTTTTTGTTATTGATCGGTTTCTTTCTTTTTGCTTTTTCTTTTTTTTCTCTTTTTCTTTCTTTCTTATTTTTGGTTGTTGTTTTTTTTCCCTTTTTCCTCAGTTTGTTGTTCATGTTATTATTGTTGTTGTTGTTGGTCTTGATTCTTTTTTTTTTTTCTTCTTCTTTCTTCTTTTTTTTTCTTCTTCTTCTTTTTCTAGTTATTATTCTTGTTCTTGTTCTTTACCTTCTCCTCCTCCTCCTCCTCCTCCTCATTGATCTTCCACCACCGTGACAAGAAATCTTTACATGCAGACCTGAATGTCACACTGATGTTTCTCTCTCTCTCTCTCTCTCTCTCTCTCTCTCTCTCTCTCTCTCTCTCTCTCTCTCTCTCTCTGGAAATCACAATAAAGAAGTATTTGGCCTTTTAACAGACTTCCGCACAGAATCGCTCAATGGTGACGTTAGTTTCCTGTTCACCGCGTTCCTCCTGATACACCTGGTGAAGCGAGGCCCAATTAGGCTCGTTAGGTTACCTGTGTTTGGCTGCGGGGGCTGGAAGGAAGGAAGGAGAGCTGGGACGCGGTAGAGGTAGGGATGTAGGGGAGAAAGGTAGTGGGAGAGAGGCAAGGAGGGATGGAAGGAGGAAGAGGAGGAGGAGGAGGAGGAACAGTAGAGGAGATAGATAAAGGAGGAAGAAAATGAGGAAGAGTAGTACGATGAGGAAGAGGAGAAACAAGGGAGAGAGACAAGGAGGAATGGAAGGAGGAAAAGTAGCAAGATAAGAGAGAGGAGGAGGAGGAGGAGGAGGAGGAGGAGGAGGAGGAGGAGGAGGAGGAGGAGGAGAAGGAGGAGGAGGAGGAGGAGGAGGAGGAGGAGGAGGAGGAGGAGGATAAGGAAAATAGGAGATAGAGAACGGAACAAGAAAAATGAGGAAGAGGAGTAGGATGAGGGAGAGGAGGAGAAGGAATAGTAGAGGAGGTAAAGAAGGGAGAAGCAGGAGGAGGAAGACAAACAGGAGGGCATAAAGGAGAAGAGTAGAAGGATGAGGGAGAGGAGGAAAGGACAAAGAAGAGTGGATAAGGAGAAGGAAGAAAATGAGGACAAAAAAAGATGATATGTAAGGCAAGTAGGAAGATATAGAGAACGAGGAGGAGGAAGATGATGATGATAAGGAGGAGGATTAAGAATGAGGAAGAGGAGAAGTAGAACAAGTAAAAGTAGCAAGATGAGGGAGAGAAGTAGGAGGAAAAGGAACAGTAGCAGGAAGTAGAGAATGGAGAAAAGGAGGAGGAAGACAATAAGTAGGAGAAAAGATGAATTAGGAGAATGAAAAGAACGAGGAAGAGGAAGATGAAGATGAGGAGGAAGAGGAGCAGGGGTTAGAATGAGAAGTAAGAATATGAGGAGGAGAAGGAAGAGGGGAAGTAGGATAAAAAAGAAAAAGAAAAGAACAAGGAAGAAAAGTAGGAAAAAATGAAATAGAAAGAAACTGTAAAAAAACAAAATATGACTTACTAGAGAGAGAGAGAGAGAGAGAGAGAGAGAGAGAGAGAGAGAGAGAGAGAGAGAGAGAGAGAGAGAGATTAGGAATGGTGGAAGAGGATTGAGGAAAAAAAAAGAAAGAGAAGCTGGGATGGAAGAGAATAGGGGATGAGGAGGGAAGGAGGGAGGGAGGGAGGGAGAGAGGATGGAGGGAAGAGTGATGGAGTGATTGGAAAGGGATGGAGGGAAGGAGGGAAGGAGGGAGGGAAGGAGGGAGGGAGGGAGGGCCAGATTGGAGAAATTAATGGATTTTCAGGATTTTGTCAGTCTTTTCTGGGTAATTAATTTTCAATGTTTGCTGTTTTTTTCCCAGATCAGTTTGACGAGGGAAATATTTATGGTCTTTTTGCATTTTTATATATATATTCTGCGTTACGAGGTGCGTGAGTGACACTTTTTAAATTTCCCAGTGTTTATTGATAGCGGATATTTTGCCTGGAAGTGTAAGAGAATGTTGTTTATCCTTTTTCAACCTCTGAACCATGACGCGATTCCACATTAATTCTGCATACTATTTTCCGATTTTATACAGCTTCAGAAACAAATGTTGGAGTTAGAATAATAAAGACTGTGGCCATTAACCTTCTGACCTCCATAGACCTTTGCTAATGTAAATAAAATCGTCTAACTCATTGTAAAATGCGTCCCATTACTGAGGAGGTTAAATGTCTCTAGTCGAAGGAAAGGGGAAAGTACATACAGAACTTACCTTTGGAGAGTAAAATAAAGTAGATGATAGTGAAAGATGTAAGTGATTTAGTGGCACAGAGGCAGTAAAGTGAAGGTTAAATAAATAAGAAAATGTGGGATTAACCTACAAGCGAAGCAGGAGAAGGTTACGAAGTGAGAGGAAAGCAGAATGGACACAGCTTAAAAGTGACAAAGTGAACAATTAACTAATGTAAATAAATTATGAGAATCAGTTTGACGAGGGAAATATTTATAGTATTTTTGCCTCTTTATATATATTCTGTGTTTTTATATATATTGTTTTACTTTATATATATATATAAAAAAAAAACTTTCAGATAGGAGGTACCCAAAAAATATCTCCTTTAGCCAATTAATTCTCTTGAACAGCCCACATTGTATAAAAAAACGCAGTGGACTCGAATGCTACAGCAGTACAATGAGAGGAGTGGTCAATGGTGATGGTTGACTTAGAGTATAATGTGGCGCGTGAGGTAGCAGGTAGTGGCGGTAACCAGCAGTAACCAACAGCAGGCGGCAGCGGGGAGGCAGTGCGGTGCATCGGCTCACCCTCACCACCTCTTGCCTCTGATCGACGTCTAATTTTCCGCCGCCTTCGCTTCTCGCGCCGCCTTGTGTTAGTGACTTTGTGACTCTGCTCTCGTTCTGTTGACTGCGCCCTGTGTGTTTCCATTCACGTCAGCCTTTCAAATCAACCCTTTCACTTGCAACTGTTTGTCAATGACTTTACGTGTTAGTGTAATTCTGATTTGAATTTGACATACATAGTAAGGTAACTTTTGACTTAAGTTTCTTTTTTTGTTTGGATTGGTGTAAGAATATTAGATCTAGTGAAATAGCGACATGGAGGCGATAAAGAAGATTGAATGGATAACAAGATGGAGTGATAAGATGTTTTCTGGACTGAATTGGAATAAACGGGTAGTCGAAACTGACCCGTAAAATAAGAAAAAAAATATCTATAAATTTATGTTATGAGAGAGACATTGACCTAGAGTAACAAAATTAAAAAAAGGCTCATTTAGGAGTCAGCCCCTAAAGAAAAGTTTAAAAAATCTCTCTCCTGGGCGTTCAACTCATAGGAAGGAGCAAATACAGAAAAGGGATTGAGTCGTAGCAATAACCAGAAAGCTGGCGAAGGGTAACAAAAAAATATAAAAAAGGCCCACTTGATTGCCAGTTCCCTTAATAGAAGTATCCAAAACTCTGGGACAAATGTCTTGAAACCTCATTCTTAAAAGTCAAGCCGTAGGAAGATGGAAATACAGAAGCAGGTAGGGAGTTCCAGAGTTTACCAGAGAAAGGTAAGAATGACTGAGAGCACTTTCATTAGAGAGTTGGACAGGATAGGGATGAGAGGAAGAAGAAAGCCTTGTGCAGCGAATGGAATGAATGATTGTGAACACTAGTTAGAAAAGGTTCGGCGGAGAGTTTATCCTGTAGTTGCATTACAAACTTACTCTGCTGATGTGAACGATGCGCTGAAGTGTCTATTTATTACCTCCCTTTCCCTTACTGATAATTAACTGAGTGACTGTACTTTCCAGATTGATCGAGGTGCGAAAGTCTCCCCAAGCTGCGTCCCTGTGCAGGTGAGATGATGGGGGTCTCACCTCCCACATCTCCTTCAGGTTGGTAAAGTTGTCCTAAGTTTTCACCTTGTTCAGTTTTCATTAGCGTTCATTGTCCCGGGTTAATTAGCACCAATTCTTAGTCCCTCTCACCTTCCGGCTCTCCTCTCCCTCTCTCCTGATAGCTTAACTTTTTTATCTCTTTTTGTTCCTCCCTTGCTCTCTCTCTGTTGCTCTTTTTTGTGCCTCTCATCCTCTCACTCCATTAACGTTTTGCTGTGATGCTTTTTTTTTTTCCTCTGCTTATTTGATCTCCCTGTTTGCTGCTTGTCCTTTGCCGCTCTCCTTGTTATATACCAGTTTGTGTTTGTCTGACTGGTTGATTCGCTTTGTGTGTGTGTGTGTGTGTGTGTGTGTGTGTGTGTGTGTGTGTGTGTGTGTGTGTGTGCTTGTTTTCTTGTCATCCTTCTAAATTGAGTTCTCTTCATTCTTCCTACCTCCTTTCTCTTCCTCATTTTCTCGCTTTCTCTTCCGTTTCTCATTTTCTTTCCTTCTCCCTTCCTACTTTCTCATCCTTCCTCCCTCCTCCCTCCCTCATTTCATTTTATCCCCATCCTCCTTTTCTCTTCCTGTCACGCACTCCTTAATCTCTTCCTCCCTTCCTCATCCTTTTCCCTGTTTCCCAAAGTTTTTTTCTCTTGTCCTTTCCCCTTCTCTTCCTCCGGTTCTTTCCTTCGTATTCTTTCCTCTTCTCTCTTCACCTTTCCCTCCTGCTCTCCCTCTCCCCTCTCCCCCATCCTTGGCGGGCTGTCAGTCACTCTCACGCATTTCGTAGTCTTCACCTCCCCTCCCTTCTCCATCATCATCATTACCTCCATCATTATCACCATCGCTATCACCCTCTTCATCACCCACTCCCGTGTTCCGCCCTTCATACGAATTTACCTGCGATCATAAAAGTAATTTGGTAATTGTAAAAAAAAATCGTACTTGTATTAAACTTTTTATTGGGGTATTTTTTATTTCCTTTTTTTTTTTTTCCCTCTCATCCTCCTTCCGTTACTTAATTTTTGTAACACTTTGCCCTCCTGCCGTGATGTTAGTATGATTGCGAAGTCTTTTTTTTTCTCCTTTTATTTATTAACTGTAGCGTGAAGTGTTGATGGCGTGAGGGAGATGAATGACTTGGGAGAGTAAAAGAGAGAAAAAAGAGAGAGAGAGAGATGCTGAATGAGGTGAGAGAGTATGATGACTTGTACGAGTGAGAGAGAGAGAGAAAGTGAGAGAGAGAGAGAGGAAAGGAATAGAGGTTCAAGGGATAGTCTTCTAGAGGTGAGAGGGAGAGGGGGAGGGACTGAGTGACCCATTTGTATTAGTGAGAGTTGGAGGATTAGGTCATTCGTGTTGGGGGGTTAAAAGGATGGTCATTTGGGGGGTAGGGAGAGGAGTGGTCATTTGTGAGAGTGGTGAATAAAGGGAGGGTTCATTTGGAAGGGTGAGGCTGATGAATCATTTGGGTGGTAGGGGTCAAAGGGGGGGTCAGGGAGGGTGGGGAGTAGGGGGAGTGTTTGGTTTATGAGCAAAAACGTAATGTTGGGAAAATTGACAGTTTGTTTTTCTTTTCTTTTTGTTTTTGTTGCGTGAAGAATTTTGCACACACGCACACGCACACTCACATTCACATACTTACTCGCAATCGCACTCGCACTCACACACACACACACACACACACACACACACACACACACACACACACACACACACACACACACACACACACACACACACACACACACGTTGGAATAAACAAGCACTCACAGATAAACACGAAAGAAACACATAAAACACTCTACACCTAAGACCACCACCACCACCACCAACAACAACAACAACAACAACAACAGGAGCAATGCAAACTTACCTAAATAACAATAATAAAAAAAGAAAATCATGATATACCACTAAATTATTCTTGTTATTTTTTCCCCTTTCTTTCTCCCCATCCTTAGTTTTTTCCCCTCTTTCCTTGCTAGTCTTCAGGTCGGGGCTTGGGATCTCATTTCAAACCGAGGATTCTGGGCCGTTCCCTTCCCCCCCCTCACAAACTTTGGCGGTGAAGAAGTGTTCCAACTTTATCGTCAGGGATTCAAGAGCTCTCAGCCTCTTTTCGCCCTCACCTTCCTCTTCCCCGTGACCGGACTTGCTCATTTTGTCCTCCTGTGTTCCTTCCTTCCTTCCTTCCTTTCTTCCTGTCATCCTTCCTTCCTGCTTTCTTTCTTCCGTTACTTCGTTCATTCTTTCCTTTCTTCCTTCCTGCTTTCCTTCCTGCCATCATTCCTTCCTGTTTTCTTTCTTCCGTTCCTTCGTTCGTTCTTTCCTTCCTTCCTTCATTCATTCCTGCTTTCCTGCTTTCCTTCTTCCATTCCTTCGTTGCTTCGTTTCTTCCTCCTGTTTTCCTTTCTTCTTTTTGTAAGCTAATCTAAGTGGTGCTAATTCTTACCCGCATTTTTTTCTTTCTTTCCTCAACTTAAACATAATCCAGTTTAATATTACTTACCTAACCTTACCTTATCTTACCTAACCTTCTTTATCTTACTGTAACTTACCACTAATCCTTCCTTCCATCCTTTTTATTTACCTCCATGCTTCCTCCTTACCTATTTGCTACATTTTTGCATCCTCTCTGCATCGCCATCATGACCCTGTTTGTTCTCTCCCTCCTCTCTATTTCTGTTTTAATCTCTTGTTGTTTGAGTTCAGTTTACCCGAGACAACCATGACCGCTGCATTTCAATATCATGTTTGCTTGTCTCTTTTCCCTTCACATTTTTTTTCTATTTCTTCTTGTTCGGTGTTTGCTCCTTCATCTCGTAATTGATATGCCGATGACTCGTTGTGATTTTTTGGTCCCTTTGTGTGTGTGTGTGTGTGTGTGTGTGTGTGTGTGTGTGTGTGTGTGTGTGTGTGTGTGTGTGTGTGTGTGTAGTAATGATGGTTCGTGTAAGCTTGTGATGGTTTACATAATTAGTGGTATTTTTGGGTCGTCTCCATTCACGAACGCTACACATTATTATCTTGTGTGCCAACTAAGCTACGCGATCTCTTTGATGCTGATAATTAACAACCATCATTAGGAACAAGTCAGATTTTTTTCTATATTTGATTCAACCGTGGTTTATATTTAGACATCATCTTCACTTCGCCTGTAATGCATCGCAGAAATCGTAACATCTATTCTAGTTCTATATCATGAAACAACGACAGCAGCAAGGCAAACTTACCTACATAACAACAATTAAAGAAAACATGATATAATACCACTAAACTACGCTTCTTATTTTCCCCTTTCTTTCTTCCCATCTCTAGTATTTTATTCTCCTTTCCTTGCTAATCTTCGAGTCGGGAATTGGGACCTCATTTTAAACCGAGGATTCTAGGCCTTTATTACATCATCTTGTATTCCACCACCACCACCACCACCACCACCACCACCACCACCACCAACAACAACAACAACAAGTAATTATGTCACAAATTTCCACCATTCAGCATTTTATATACCTCTATTTTCACCTTCACCAATCCTATACTCCACCTTCACCATAATTAAACATCTACAAAACTACTATGTTGGTCACTACAAGGAATACATGTCAGATGCGCACATCATAAGTGAAATATGAAAGGAAGATAAGAAACAAGAAATGAAGATATATGGAAGTATGCTAGTTCGCCAGTATGCGGTGTGTAACCGTATCCAGCCATAAAAGAGAGTAGGAGGGGCAGGAGGGTCAAAGGGAAACATTTAATGACCCAGGCCGTTTGGCCCAGGGCAGCCCGGGCAGATGTGTCGCCCAGGTCATGTAAACATCCAGTGGTAGTGTTGTCGTCTTGGATGTTGTTCGTACCACACGTGGAGTTCATTTGAGCTTGTACTTGATTGGTGAATGGTACATTCTGAGGGGCGTGTTGTGTGGGTCAAGACACGCCCCCATAAGTTCCTGAAGGGAAATTGTAGAGGATTTGAGGCAGAGAGAGAGGAGAGAGGAAGCAGAGAGGACAACCGCGGCTCTAAGCGGGCCACCCTCGGCTGCATAGCTGAGGGCGGCGTTTTGTACTTCATATATAACCAGTAAGTGGAGCTTATAAGTTGCAATGCAGTCTTTGAGGTAAATTAGAATGGAGGAAGAAGCATGATAGGAGGTTTAGGTATTATGTGGTATTAGTTTATTATGGTTTATGTGGTTGTACTTTGGTTCATAATGACGTCGTTATATACTTGCGTTTTCATCTATGAGTAAGGGAATTTGTATACGGCTACCTACGTATGTGCATGTGTGTTGCTCTGACGAATAAGTTACATAACATATTTACTAGTGTGTAATTGTGTACGAAGTTAACGTGGTTCCATGTATGGGTACCAAGAGAAAGAGATTATTTGAGGGAAGTCACTTGTGTGGAGATATCAATATTTGTCATTATATTTCGGTGGTGTTACGTTGTCATTTTGTTGAACGGAGTCTGGTAATTATATGTGTATGGTAATATATTTGGTGGTACGTCATGTGGTTGCTTGCATTCATGTACCAAGTAAAGGTCATCCTTATATACGGGTAGCTGGGAAAAAGGGGTAATATTGTACGTACTACGTATGAGATTTACGGAGAAATAAAGCACCGGGTTCAGATGTTGTAATACGTTATGAAGATATTGTGGATGATGTTTGAAGTGAAATCCGTTTTGATGCGAGAATATCTACGAGATTAATGCAGTTCTTAAGGATGTTTGTAAGAGAAATTGTAATAATTGCAGTGGAGAAGGCAACAGATAGAGTTGTGATTGTTACTTGTCGGCGCCGTATCGAACACCTTATGTATAGATATTAGTTTTGTTAATTAAAGATAGAAAAAACTTTTGACTATTTATAGCCAGTAGCTAGACAATTTGTGCAACGTCGTGCAACAGCTCGGAGCACGACACGTATACGGGGGATTGAAATAGTGAAGACTTTAGCCATCAATCTTCTGATCTCCATAGACTCTCCCTAATGTCAATAAAATCGTCTAATCACACCCAAAACTCAAGGTAGAAATGCGTCCCAGTACTGAAGGGTTGAACCGTCACGTGTAAATAAGACCATCACGTATCAGATAATAGCGTCACGTGTCACATATGAGTGTCACGTTTGGAGTTATAGGGTCACATCTCATCAGTAGCGTAACTTGTCACCAATGGCGTCACATGTATGCTCGGTGTGATAAGACTTGCCTACTCGTGGTATTATTGACAGGTTCGCCTTGTTTGCACTCTGGCTTACCCACAATCTCCTGGGGCGGCCTTGAGAGCACGCCGGCCTCCTCTTCCTCTTTTCTTCTTCTTCCTCCTCTTCTTCTTCTTCCTCTTCTTCTTTCCTCTTCTTCCTCGTTACCATAGTCTTGTTTTTAATTTTGCTTCCCTTCTTCCCATGCATCTTTTTTTTTCTTCTTCGTCGACATATGCTCATTTTCTTCTTTCCTTCCTTATTCGCATCCTCCTCCTCCTCCTCCTCCTCCTCCTCCTCCTCCTCCTCCTCCTTTCTCTTGCGAGTTTCATATCACGAAATTAGACCAAGGGCGGCAGGTAAGGTATTAAATATGAGAGAGAGAGAGAGAGAGAGAGAGAGAGAGAGAGAGAGAGAGAGAGAGAGAGAGAGAGAGAGAGAATTCTAGATATGTCTCTCACTTAGTTTTTTGCGTTCATCTTCCGTTAAATGAATAGAACAAGCTGAACTAAAGGAAAAAAAAAGAATATCAATGGTAAACGTTGAATGGCTGAAAGGTACGAAAAATTTAAG
>NC_059282.1:3652269-3677269 GCF_017591435.1 Portunus trituberculatus
CTCTCTCTCTCTCTCTCTCTCTCCCCGTGTAACAGTGATTATTTCCCAACAATACAGCTCGCATCTTACCTCCGCAGACCTAAATTAGTTTCTCGTACAGAGCAATATCGCAAGCTACTGAGGGTTTCGTGTCCTCCTCCTCCTCCTCCTCCTCTTCCTCCTACTCTTCCTTCTCTTCCTCCTTTTCCTCCTCTTCCTTTCTTAACTAGTATTTTTTTTCGGTTCAATATTTCATCCTCCTTTGCTGTATTCTCTCCCTTCTTGTCTTTATCGTGTCTTTTTTTGTTCGTCTTCCCTTCTTCATTCATGTTTATCCTCGTCTTCGTTCTCCTTCCTCCTCCTCCTCCTCCTCCTCCTCCTCTTCTGGGTTCGTGCGAGGCTGATCTCACTGTAGCCTACATTGTGAGGGCATTTCTGTGTCTGAGTTTACGAGGATTGGCTGGCGAGGTGAGATTGGGGAGGAGGAGGAGGAGGAGGAGGAGGAGGAGGAGGAGGAGGAGGAGGAGGAGGAGGAGGAGGAGGAGGAGGAGGAGGAGGAGAAGAGAAGAAGAAGAAGGAGGAGGAGGAGGAGGAGGAGGAGGAGGAGGAGGAGGAGGAGGAGGAGGAGGAGGAGGACTGGGAGGAGGAAGTAGAGGTGGTGGTGCAGGTGATTGAAAGTGATTGGTGAGAAGGTAGGTATGATTGCTTTGTGTGTGTGTGTGTGTGTGTGTGTGTGTGTGTGTGTGTGTGTGTGTGTGTGTGTGTGTGTGTGTGTGTGTGTGTGTGTGTGTGTGAAGGAATAAATGTGTATGTTTTATCTTATTGTATTTGAAAAGTCTAAGTTTGAATTTTGTATATATAATTCTGCATAAAAAAACCCTTTCAACTTCTTTTTTTTAATATGAATAATTGTTTTTGTGACGCTTTTAAAATCTCGCTCAGTGTGTCAGAATTGAGAAATATTTAATCTAATGTGGTCAATGTGGAAAATACTTGAACTTTTAGCCAATTTTGTATTATTTTACGGATAGTTTACAAAGGACTGCAAAATGACTCTTAAACACATTAATATGACGACGACTATTATTTCTCCTGTCCTTTGAAAATAATGATGAGTGAAAAGCCAAAGAGTTTACGAATACAAGCCCGAAGGCGATTCACACACACACACACACACACACACACACACACACACACACACACACACACCATGTTCCCTTGTCGTGGTTTTTGCTAACACGATTGTAGAATTGAATTGAAGAGATTCGTTCATTTGTTTGATGCACAACACACCGATATGATTTAATGGCGTGGCGATACATTCTCCCTCTCTCTCTCTCTCTCTCTCTCTCTCTCTCTCTCTCTCTCTCTCTCTCTCTCTCTCTCTCTGTGTGTGCGGATGGGTAAGATATGGCTACAGGCTTGCAGGTTTGGTAACACTGTTGTCACTCACCATATGGCAAATGTGATGGTGAATGTTGCTATTTTTTGCGGCTGTGATCTGGCAACAGGTGGTGAGTGGTAGAGAGAGAGAGAGAGAGAGAGAGAGAGAGAGAGAGAGAGATTATATGGTGTCCCGTGTTTTGTAGTCTCTCTCTCTCTCTCTCTCTCTCTCTCTCTCTCTCTCTCTCTCTCTCTCTCTCTCTCTCTCTCTCTCTCTCTCTCTCTCTCTCTCTCTCTCTCTCTCTCTCTCTCCATCTTCCCCTTTGTCTTCGCACCATTTTTCTTCTCAAAGTTTTCTCTCCTCCTTTGTTTTTATTCTCTCCCTCTCTTTCATCCTCCTCCACTTCTTTTTTTCTTCCTTGTCTCCCTTCCTCCTTATCACATCCTCTCCTACTTCCTCCTCCTTCTATTTTCTTTATCTCCTTCGTTCTTGTTTCAGTTTCCTGTTATTCTTCTGCTGTGTCTTGGTTTTCCTTTCCCCTTTTGATTTATTGTTTGTTTTAAATTCTTTCCCTCGTTAAGTCGTTTTGTCTCTTTTTATTATTTCTAGTTGCCTTCTTCCATGCTTTTCTTTATTTTTCTTCGTGTTTTTTTCTTTCCCATTCACCTTTCGTTTCCTTATTCTCGCTGTATTTATTCTATTTCCATTTTGCATGCATTTTATTTAAGTTTCTTTTATCTCTTCTTCTTTTTTTCTATATCATTTTTTTTCGTATTTTTATGCCGTCTTTCCTCTGTTACATCTTTACAACATCTTTCTTTCTTTCATTCATTCTTATCACATTCTTCCACTTTCTTTCTTGATCTCATTCTTTCGTAACTCTCGCCTTCTCTTTTGTCTTACTCCTACAAGTTTATTTTAACCTTCTCCTTCTCTTCCTCTTGCATTTTCACCTTTTTTTGTGTTTGATCTTTCTCTCTTCCTGGTTATCCTTTCATTTTCTCTTGTTTCTTTTCTCTATTTTTTTTCTTCTGCTATTTATATCGTTTTTGTGTATGGCTGACAGTCTCTCAATGTGTGTGTGTGTGTGTGTGTGTGTATTTGTTTTTCCATCTCATTGCCTCTGTCTGTCTCTCCGTCTCTGTCCATCTGTCTGTATGTCTTTGCCTCTATCTATCTGTCTTTCTGTCTGTTTGTCTATCTGTGTATTGTGTATATGTTTATATTTCTCTCTCTCTCTCTCTCTCTCTCTCTCTCTCTCTCTCTCTCTCTCTCTCTCATTTCGAGTTAAGGACGCGTAGGAAAGTAGCGCCCAATATTTAGCTGAATGTTCGCCAGCTTCTTTCTCCACGCCATTAAGTAAGTGTTTTGTCAGCCGAGAGGAAGCCTTCTGATACTGGAGAGAGAGAGGAGGGAGAGTAGAGGGGGACTGTAGAGGTTAGTAGAGACAAGACTGGAGGGGCCCGTAGGTTTCCCTCTCTCCTTCTCTCTCATAATGCTGTGTTTCTATCTTATCGTTACGTGTTCAGTGAGTTGTGTTTTTTTTCCTTATGATTTCTTAGTGTCTTTTGTTCTGGTTTGTTTTATTCATGTTTTCCTTATCAGCGTGTCTTTGTTAGTGTGTAAATATTCTAACAGCCCCCAGTGTCTTGCGAGTGTATTATGATGTTTTCTTTTAATTCTCTTAGCCACTCTCCTAATTGCTTTCTCTCTCTCTCTCTCTCTCTCTCTCTCTCTCTCTCTCTCTCTCTCTCTCTCTCTCTCTCTCTCTCTCTCTCTCTCTCTCGCTTTCTCTCTCTCCTGCTCTCTGTACTCTTTTTTATTTTCTTTCATTAAGTCTCGTATTATTTTTCTCTCTTTCTTTTCCATACTGGGGATTATCATCATTGTCCCTCCTATTTTTTTTTCCGTTTTTTCTTCCCTTTTCTTTGTTCTTTTTCTGTATTTTTTTTTCTCGTAATGGTTTATTTTTTCCTTTGATTTTTTTTTCATGCTTTCTATCCTTCGTTTCCAAATTTCTCTCCAGTCTTCCGCATCCTCTCTTTTCTGTTATCCCTCATTCTCTTCCTTTCCTCATCTTTCCACCTCGGCATTCCACTCTCTCTTCTTTCCTTACACGTCTTCCTTTCCTCTCTTCTTACATACTTCCTTCCTTTTTATGGAGCCTTTCATATAATTCAATCCTTCCCGCCTTACTTACTCGGTTTTCTTCCCTCTCCTGTGCCTCTCTCTGCCCCTCAACTTCCTTTTTTTTTTATCCCTTTGCGTTTCTCCCCGTCACTCACTCACACCTCCAGCACTCTCCTCTCTCCCTCTCTTCATAAAACCTATGAAAGCCTTTTTTCGTGTAGATTTCTCCCTTCCCAAAATTGTCTGGTAAAAAAAGTTGAATTTACATAAAAGCCGTCGGTAATCTGGACCAAAAGTTTCAATATATTCAATGGTGTTTCGGGAGACTTACTGGTGGTGGTGGTGGTGGTGGTCACATGGGAGGCAGGGACGGCCGGTGGGTGAGTGAAATTGGTGTGGAAACGGAAGGAAAGATTGAAAGAAAGGGATTAGCTCTTGCAGGTCTCCGTCAGGGGCTCCGATTCATGTCCCGCTTGTGTTGTGGGGATCGGAATGTTTCTGTTGAAGTGTTGGGTGTGTTGCTCTTTGTACTGGTGTGTTTCTACTATTCCTTTCTTAGTATTAACCTATTCAATACTAAGACGCATTTTTACCTTGATTTTTTGGGTGTGATTAGACAATTCTATATGCATTAGGAAATATCTATGGAGTTTAGGAAATTAATAGTCAGTCTTTACTATTTCAATCCCCACGTAAGTTTCTGAAGCTGTATAAAATCACCAAATACTAAACAGAATTAATATCAAAACGTGGCACGGGAATGAAGGAGTTAACATTATAATATCTGAAGCGGTTATGTACTTTTATTACTACTACTATTATTACATCTACTTGCTCTTGTTACTGTTATTCTTTCCACAACCGCCATCGCCATTACTGTTTCTGCTGCGATTGAGAATTCTGGTGCATATTTCTCAGGCAAACCCTCACGCTCTGCCCAGTAAGCCTAGTTATTCCAGTGTGTATGCTGTGCGTGTTGATCGGCTCACGAGGGGCGCCGCTGCCAATTTCACGTGGAATTTGTTATTTTCCTTGCGGCTTAGTTCCGTTTCTGCAGCCTTAGCGTTTGTTAGCAAGAATTGGCGCTTTGGTGTAAGCTTTTATGGCACTTAAGCTGGCTGTTTCTGGGATTAGACACACACACACACACACACACACACACACACACACACACACACACACACACACACACACACACACACACACACACACACACACACACACACGGTAGCTCAGTGGTTAGAGCGCTGGCTTCACAAGCCAGAGGACCGGGGTTCGATTCCCCGGCCGGGTGGAGATATTTGGGTGTGTCTCCTTTCACGTGTAGCCCCTGTTCACCTAGCAGTGAGTAGGTACGGGATGTAAATCGAGGAGTTGTGACCTTGTTGTCCCGGTGTGTGGTGTGTGCCTGGTCTCAGGCCTATCCGAAGATCGGAAATAATGAGCTCTGAGCTCGTTCCGTAGGGTAACGTCTGGCTGTCTCGTCAGAGACTGCAGCAGATCAAACAGTGAAACACATAGACGTGGGCACACACACACATATATGATAAAAGTAGACAAAAAACACACATACACACACACACACACACACACACACACACACACACACACACACACACACACACACACACACACACACACAAACATGCACACACACGCACCTTATACAATATTACTAATGCTACTTTGTTTTTAAGATCGTCAAATCTTTTCTGTTCTCTACCATGGAAACAATCTAAGAGCTTTGAATATTTCCTGCTTTGACTTCCATTTCTTTTCTCTGATACTTCCTCTTGGTGTTCGGATGAAGTTTTGGTTGAAGGAAGAAATATATGAACTGGTGTAAAGTAACTGAACCAACTCATAATTTCTGCCATCACTAGCCACCACCACCACTACCACCACCACCACCACCATTGCGAGGAAAGGTCACGGAACACAATCCCACTATCAACAAACATTATAGTTCCTCAGAGTATAAAATCCAAATATTGAGTGTCAACATTGTGAGAGAGAGAGAGAGAGAGAGAGAGAGAGAGAGAGAGAGAGAGAGAGAGAGAGAGAGAGAGAACTCGACAGGTAGGAGAGGAAAGAGGAAAGATCGGGTGAGAGAGGAGGGAGGAACAAAAGTAGAAAATATATGTAGAGTTTAGGATTACAGAGAGAGAGAGAGAGAGAGAGAGAGAGAGAGAGAGAGAGAGAGAGAGAGAGAGAGAGAGAGAGAGGGAGAAATTATACATGAATTTAGGCATCAAACTTTTATACTTACGTTTTAAAACATGCTAAAAGTCTTAATGAATATGTCATGGAGGTAATTACTCAGAACTGCCTGATTACCTGAACTTTTTTATACCTGTATAAAATTAGAGCCAAGAAGTGAGGAAGAAACACGAGGAGAGGGGGAAACGAGGAATAGAAATGAGAGTAGAAGAGAAAGAAAGAGAGAAACGCTTCAGAAGTAGAGAGAAAGAGAGAGAGAGGGAGAGAGGAGAGACTTTAACCTTTAACTCTAAAAAACAGAAGAACCAAAATCTCGCAGAGAAAGGAGACGGAGAGATAAGACGATAAAGGGGAGAAAGACGAGAGCAGGAGAGACTTTTTGTGAGGCTGAGACGTTACTAGGTCTCTGAGGTCCTCGTCGTGGTCCCAGCGTGGGTGTTTACGGTCCGCAGTGGTGATAGACGTGACTGTCCAGGATCGCTCTTGAATTTGTAAGAGTTTGTGTAAAGACCCGAAATTTTTTGTCTGTGTTCTGGGGAGATGAAGGTCTTGCTGTCACTTTCTCTCTCTCCCTCTTATTTTGTATTATCTCACTGTGATTCTCCTTATGTCTCCATTGATAAGGGTTCTTGGTTCTGTAAGTGCTTTGTATGTAAAATTCTTAAGGGTTCTGGTCCCCGGTTCCTGGTTCTCGAGTGGTTTGAATTAATGTGTCTGATTTCTTATTTCTTGTACTAGGTGTGTTACTTAAAAACGCTGTGCTTTCTCCTTTTAGATTTTTTTGTTTTTTCTCTTTCTCCTACTTTCCTCTTAACAGGGCCTGGCAACCAGCGGGATTTTTTTTTTCCAACACTTTGTTTTCCCTTGGCCAGTGCCCTTGTAATGTAAAAATAAAAAATCATGACTATTTTCAAAGGTCACAGAAATTATTAGCGAGGTTTTCAAGAGGATTTCTCCAGTTAATAATGTATAAATCTTGTCAACCTGCTTGTAGAACCTTAAAAATACCATAAGAATCTGGTATTAATTTAGATAAAGCCTTTTGAAATAATAGAGACGAAGCACTGAAGTATTTGAGAGTACGAGCTTAGATTTCTGGTTGTTAAAAATGTTGATGTAGGTCGTTCTTTAGGGCTCTGTTCTGCGGTTCCTATCCTGCTTTCTGGTTCTTGATCATTAAGTGCGAGGAAATTCAAGAGTTGTAGTTCTTCCTGGTTCTTGGTTCATGGTGTCTGGTTCTTGAATTTCTTAAGACCGTGTCACACTAGCACTTTTTCCGTCTACTTTTTCCGTCGTTTTTCAGAAAATCGACAATATTTTGGCTGCGGCCTGTCACACACAAACGGTGTTTCGTCGTCACTTTCCGTCGTCACTTCCCGCCAACACAATGTAAACACAAACATGGAGGCCACGCTGCGACAAAGATAGGCTGCTCTGAACGTAATACTGTATATTACGAAACTTAGACGAGCTAAACAAGTCAAAAAGCGTGCATGGATGTTTTCATGGTTAGCGGTAGAACCAATGCACGTAGAAGCAGATTGAGGAGACGCGGCAAGTCGACGGAAATCGCATTAATCGACGGAAAAAGTGCTAGTGTGACACCGCCTTTAGGATCTAAATGGTTCTGAGTTGTCTTGGTTTTGGGTTTGTGAGTTTTCTGTTTCTTCGAGTCTGGAATTTTTCGAGTTCTTTGGGTATGGAAAGAGAGAGAGAGAGAGAGAGAGAGAGAGAGAGAGAGAGAGAGAGAGAGAGAGAGAGAGAGAGAGAGAGAGAGAGAGAGAGAGAGAGAGAGAGAGAGAGAGAGAGAGAGGCAACTGAAGTCCTTTAAGTGGGATGAAATTCTCTTGTGGTCCCACTAAGGGGTCTTGAAAGAGAGGCTAAAGGCTTTCGTATGTTCCTGTGTGTCATTTCTTGGCGAATCTATTTGGGGTACGCCAGGAAGTATAGTGGTGGTGGCGGTCAATGCATGTGGTTGGGTTAGGTCATGGAGGTTTGGTAAGGTTAGGTTAGGTTGAGTAGATTTGGGTTAGGTTAGATTAGGTCGCCATGGTGTGTTAGTTACGGAAGGTTGGATAATTGGGTTGGGTTAGGTTAGCGTGAATGAAGGTGGTTGGATTTGGTTGGTTGGGTAAGGTCATGGTGGTGGAGTAGTGTCTGTGGTCATGTGGTGGAAGTGGGAATGGTCGTGATGGCTCTTGAACACTCTGAGGGGATCAATTTAGTACTTTCAGAGGAGGTCAAGTTGGCGTTTGAATGGCACTGGAGGATGGAAGACACTGAAATAGACATTGTTTGCTTCAAGATAGTATTTGTAAGTGTTCTTTTTTTCTTGTAAATGCAGTAAAGAAAAGCGATTAGTGACACATTTTAGAGAACGAAAAGTAAGAAATTGTGTTACGTAGAATGCCAGTGAAGGCTGTGGAGTGGAATAAGGAATCTCAGTTGTTCCAGGAAAGTTTCTGAGAGCGTCGTTGTGGTCTGAAGTGGGGAGAGTTTCATGGGTTAGTAGAAAATTATTGTTAACCATTTTTTGGGGGGAAGAGAGGTAGCAGGTAATAGAGACGTGGAAAGAGAGAGGAATTTTTCATGGAGCCGGAGAAGAGTTTGCAGGGAAGTTAGTGGGTATTGATGTGGTGGCGAGGTGGGTACAGTTTCACGGGAGAGAAAAGTAATAACCAACTGATCTTGTGAAGGGGAAGGTATGAGGTGATCCTAGCGGCGGGCTGGAGGCTGAGCGAGGCGGGGAGGGTCACGGCACTGCTCCAGCCACCGCGGACCGACGGAGCAAGATCTACACGCCAGTAAATAAGGCGAAACAAAGGTTAAACGACCATGGAAAGTTGACTTACGGGATGCCCCAACCTTCGTCCCTCCTCGCCCCGTGTCCTCCTGTCCTCCCCCCCTGCTCCTCCAGCCCCCCGCCCCCCCAGGACACAGTGTTACGGAGATTGTCCCTGTGACCTTTTCTCTTCCGCTTATTACTGCGTCATTGTGTGTGTCAAGATATATAAGAGGGAAGTTTGCCCATCTCCCTCCCTCCCCTTCTTCCCTCTCCTCTCTCTCTCTCTCTCTCTCTCTCTCTCTCTCTCTCTCTCTCTCTCTCTCTCTCTCTCTCTCTCTCTCTCTCTCTCTCTCTCTCTCTCTCTCTCTCTCTCTCTCTCTCTCTCTCTCTCTCTCTCTCTCTCTCACGGTGTCCTCAAACCTTTCTCTCCTGTCTCTCCTCACATGGTTCCAGTAGTTATTGTGTGTGTGTGTGTGTGTGTGTGTGTGTGTAGTCGTGTTTCCGCAGTAATAATGTTCCAAGTCTGGGGTTGTTATTGTCATGCGGGACGGTGTTGTTGTTTTCATGATGTCGCAAGTTTGTTTACACACACACACACACACACACACACACACACACACACACACACACACACACACACACACACACACACACACACTTAAAGAACACCAAAGATTTACCGAAAAACTTGAAGAGGCTGACAATATCTTGAGAGAGAGAGAGAGAGAGAGAGAGAGAGAGAGAGAGAGTTACCTGGAGTACCGTTTTTCTTGATATATGTGTAGGAGGAAACTGGAAGGAAGGTGTTTATATTTTATTTTCTTTCTTCCTTACGTATTTCCGAGATGCAGAGAGAGAGAGAGAGAGAGAGAGAGAGAGAGAGAGAGAGAGAGAGAGAGAGAATTTTCTGCCTCTCATTTCCAGGTATTTTTTTTCCCTGCTTATATTTTTCGTCTGTTTAATTTTCCACTTCATAAATTTTCCTCCTTCATTGCGTTACAATTTCGTTAGTGCAAATTTTTTCCACGTATCTCTCTTTTTTTTTCTTATATTTTCATTTCCACAAGCATCACGTGTTATATTTCTTTCGTTTACTCATTTCTATCTATCCTCTTCTATTTTTTTATTCCTTTCCTTCGTATCTATTCGTTCCTCTCTCCCCACGACACCTCATAGCCCTCCTCTACCATCCTCCACCTCCCTCCACCTCCTTCCACATACCTTCACCTCCGTTTTCTCACGAGCCACTGAACCCGAGAACGAACCACTCCCTGAATCACTGAAACACTCCCGGTTCGCCCCGTCGGATGTGAACCGTAACGCACGCAGGCGACCCCGTTGTGTGTGTCGCGTCAGTGTCAATGAGGTGAGTGAGGCGAGTCCCCCTTGAGCCTCTCGTACTCACTCGCCCCATCAATGTCTTCCTCCAAGCCCGTCTCATTCTACTCTTGGTCTCTTCTCCAAGCCTCCCTCCCTCCTGGTTCATGTTTTTATTTTTTAGGTCCTTTACTGTTCTTCCTTCGTGACTGCTTTCCTCTTCAACCTTCCCATTCTTATTGTCTCTTTCTCTTTCTCTATTTCGTGTCTCCTTTCTCTCACTCATTTTCAGTGCCTTTCTGTCTTTTGTTCTTGCCTGTTTCCCTTTCAAACTATCCTCTCCAGTTGTTCTTTATTCTAGTCTTCTTCTGTTTCTTGTTTCTTAGTTCTCTTTTGTCTCCTTTGCTTCGTGTCTTTTTTTCTTCTCATAAGCATTCAGTTTCTCTCTTCGTTCATTCTTTAGTTCCCCTATCTTCCTTTATTTCCTGTTTTCTTCCTTTCTTGCCCTTTCTAACTGTACCCTTAACTTTCTCTTGTCTTTTTCTCGTCTACCCTTCACAAGCTGTTCTCCTACTCGTCTTAATCCTTTTCCTTTGCCTTCCCTCTCCTGTGTTGCCATTTCTATTCCTCTCCTCTCCGTCCTTGCCTTTTCCCAACCCTACCCTGCCTTAATCCTCCCTCCAGTACTCTATCTCCCACTACCTCTCCCCTGGTACACTCTCATCCCTCCTTTCCACCTTTCCTCTCTCCTCCCTGACAGCCTCTTTCTCCTCGTCACCCTCTCTCCTTGCCTTGCCTTACTTTTCCTTACTTTTTTTCATTGATATTCTTTTCCCTATTCTCTCTTATTGTCTTAGATGTTCTCTTCTCGTTCGCTTTCTTGTCTTTTTTCCTCTTTCTCTCTTCTTCTACACTTATCTTTCCTCCCATCGTCTCCTTCCAGCTTAATCCCCTCCACCCTCTACTCTTTCCTCAATCTTTCCTCCTCCTGCCTTCGATTTCTGTTCCTTCTCCTCTCCTTCGACATTCTCATTCTTCTTCCTCTTCCTCAGCCTCGGTCCTCCCCATCATTCTCCCTCGATTTAAGCTTCTCAAACACCTCCTCCCTCGCATCTTTTCCTCGGCTCGCCACCTTGACACCATCTCTCACCGAGCCACCCTTCCCCATATGGAACGAGCTCAGAGCTCATAGACTGATCTTCGGGTAGGACTGAGACGACAACACACTCCACACACCGGGAAAGCGAGGCCACAACCCAGCGAGTTACATCCCGTACCTATTTACTGCTAGGTGAACAGAGGCTACACTTTAAGAGGCTTGCCCATTTGTCTCGCCGCTTCCCAGGTTTCTAACCCAGGCCCTCTCGATTGTGAGTCGAGCGTGCTAACCACTACATTACGCGGTGTGTGTGTGTGTGTGTGTGTGTGTGTGTGTGTGTGTGTGTGTGTGTGTGTAATATATATAAGAAAAGAGCAATGTACGTATGTGTGTGTGTGTCTGTGTCCCTCTCTCTCTCTCTCCTCTCTCGTCCATTAACTTAATCATACATCCCTTTAACCGCTTCAGCAACATGACGCGTTTCCATACTCATTCTGCTTACTATTTGATGATTTTATACAACTTCAGAAACTCATGTGGGGGATTGAAATAGTGAAGACTGTGACCATTAATCTTCTGACATACATAGACCCTTCCTAATGTCAATAAAATGGTCTAATCATAAATAAAAACCAGGTAAAAAAAATGTGTCACAGTACTGAAAGGATTAACAGTACACAAGACACACATGACTCTACATTGAACGGAATCTGAACGTGTGTGAGTGTTGCTGGTGATTGCGCACTGTGGATAAACCCTTTGCATCCTTCTACTGGTGGTGGCGGCATTGGGCAGGACGGAGGCACCTCAGAGCGTGAGTGATGGCTGGTGTGACAATAGTTGGCGCTGGACTGAGGGTAATAGGTGATTGCCGTCTGACTACACATTAACCGCCTGCTGGTCCAGACTCGCCTTGACATAAACCACACGCGTTTATTTATGTTAGCTGATGTTACTGCGGTGAGAGAGAGAGAGAGAGAGAGAGAGCACAAATATAAAAGATAAAAAGGGTGGCTATTGACGATTGGAGGCTGTGACGATGGGGAGAGAGAGGCAAGAAGAGGAGGAGGAGGAGGAGGAGGAGGAGGAGGAGGAGGAGGAGGAGGAGGAGGAGGAGGAGGAGGAGGAGGAGGAGGAGGAGGGAAGATTAAGTTGATAAAGCAGTGATGAAGAGGGACGCTTATCGTTGCCAGTGAGGGAGGGAAGAATTAGCGAAGGATTGAAAATGGATTGATGGAGAAGATAAGGAATCGAGAGGGAGAGAAGGAGGGAAGATGGCGATGGAGGGAGATAGTGAGGTATCGTGATGAGAGCGAGAGGCAAGAAGGAGGAAAGGAGGAAATGGTGTGAGGGAATGTTGGAAAATTGTGTAGGTCTCAGAGAAAAAGAAAGAAGAGATGTACCAGATAGTGTGCTCCTCCTGCTCCTCCTCCTCCTCCTCCTCCTCCTCCTCCTCCTCCTCCTCCTCCTCCTCCTCCTCCTCCTCCTCCTTATTGCCATTGTTTCTGCTCCTCTTTTCTCGTTTTCCATTTTTCTTCCCTTTTTCAGATCTACATTACTCCTTATCTCTCTATCTCTCACTCTCACTCTCACTCTCTCTCTCTCTCTCTCTCTCTCTCTCTCTCTCTCTCTCTCTCTCTCTCTCTCTCTCTCAGACCATTTAGCTCACCTTAGACAGAATGAAGACAATCCTTTCAGGTTCTTTCCCCTCCCTGTCCCTCCCTCTCTCTCTCTCTCCCTTTCTCCTCTCCCTCCCTTCCCTCCCTACCTCCCTCCCTCTTTATATCTTTACCTCCAGAGACTCTCCAAGGCCCTCCACCATCTCCCTTCTTTTCTTTCCAGCTGACCTACAGTGTTCGTCCCTCCCTATCTCCCTCCCTCTCTCTCTACCTTCTTATTCTGGCTCTCTCCTCTCCTCTCCTCTTGGAAGTCTTTCTGTTTGTATGTATTGTTCTGATGTGTTCCTTTATGTGAGTTTGTGTATGTAGGTATCTTTGTGTGTCTCTGTATGTGTATGTATATGTGTATGTATGAAAGGATGAGTGAGGAAATGTGTATATGTGTGTCTTTGTGTGTGTATGTATTGTTCTACTATTTTTGTGTATGTGTATGTGTGTTTATGTATATTTGTTTATGTTGTCTGACTGTCTGTGTGTTTGTGTGTATATGTATGTGTGTATGTTTGCTTCCACAGGTATTTATGTGCAATATTTCAGTGTCAATTATTTTTTTATATATTTTTTGTTAAGTTAGTGTCTATTTCATTCCTTCCATCTTTGTTTCATTCTCTTCTTGGATTATAAGTTCTCGTGTGTCTCTTTATATATTCGCTTGTGTGTGTGTGTGTGTGTGTGTGTGTGTGTGTGTGTGTGTGTGTGTGTGTGTGTGTGTGTGTGTGTGTTTACTTGTGTCTACTCATTTTCCTTTTTTCCTCAATTCCTACTCATATTCTCTCTCTCTCTCTCTCTCTCTCTCTCTCTCTCTCTCTCTCTCTCTCTCTCTCTCTCTCTCTCTCTCTCTCTCTCTCTCTCTCTCTCTCTCCCTCTCCCTCCATACCCTCCGTGTCGCAGCAAAAAGGCCCAACTCTCCTGAACTCTACGCCTGCTCCCCTCGCTGCTAAATCATACCCACGGCCGTAACTTGCCCTCACGCACCTGAACAACTCACCTGTTAATTGAGTTGGGAAATGAAACTACCTGGCTAATGGCCCACAGATCATTTGCTATTGACGAGTGGGACGAAGGTAGCCCAGTAGCCCAGCCGACCTTCGTAAATGGATTTTTATAATGGGCTTCAGGAGGAATGGACTAGAGAGAGAGAGTGTGTGTGTGTGTGAGTGACTGTTTGGGAATGGCCTTGTCATGATAATGCTGTTTTCTCTTATTTTTGTGCTCTCTTTCTCTCTCTCTCTCTCTCTCTCTCTCTCTCTCTCTCTCTCTCTCTCTCTCTCTCTCTCTCTCTCTCTCTCTCTCTCTCTCTCTCTTTTCTCCTTGTATATCTTTTTCTTTCTTCTTCTTTTTTTCATATTTTTTTCTTTATTTTTCTGTTTCTGCTTCTTCTTCTTTTTCTTTTTGTTCTTCTTTTCTTTTTTGTTCTTGTTTTCTTCTTCTTATTCTTATTAATCTTTTGTTCTTTTCTTTTTAATCTTCCTCTTCTTCCTCTTTTTTCTTCCTCATCATCATTCATCTTCATTCTTCTTCTTCTTCTTCTTCTTCTTCTTCTTCTTCTTCTTCTTCTTCTTCTTCTTCTTCTTCTTCTTCTTCTTCTTCTTCTTCTTCTTCTTCTTCTTCTTCTTCTTCTTCTTCTTCTTCTTCTTCTTCTTCTTCTTCTTCTCCTCCTCCTCCTCCTCCTCCTCCTCCTCCTCCTCCTCCTCCTCCTCCTCCCATTAAGGCCATTGATAGTGACGTTTCTGCCGTCATCACGACCCTCAATATAGTGAAGATGGATCACATTATCTGTCCTTGAGCGGGAAAAGAGGCAAAGTACGCGTGATGAAGCATTGTGATGATCCCCCCCTCCTCCCCCTCCCCACCTCCTCCTCTTCCTCCTCCTCCTCCTCCTTCTCCTTATCTTTCGTTCTTCTTTTCATTTACACTCTGATCTTCCTCTTGTCTATTCTACCTCTTATCACATATCTTGTCACGTCAGCTCTCTCTCTCTCTGTCTCTCTCTCTCTCTCTCTCTCTCTCTCTCTCTCTCTCTCTCTCTCTCTCTCTCTCTCTCTCTCTCTCTCTCTCTCTCTCTCTCTCTCTCTCTCTCTCTCTCTCTCTCTCTCTCTCTCTCTCTCTCTCTCTCTCTCTCTCTCTCTCTCTCTGCTAACTCATTTTTACTTTTGTAATTTAATACTTAGCTCCTGTCATGTTCATTTACCTTTCTTTCTTCTCCCTTCATTCTCCTGTGCACTTTTTACTGAATTTTCCCTTTATTTTCTCCCTCTCACATCACGCACTTGCCTTCCCTCTCCCACTTTGGCCCTTCCCCTACCCTCACTTCTTCCTCATCGTCCTCATCTTCCTCATTTTCTTGTCATCTGGACGTTTCCTCGCCATTCATTATAACTTCAGTCGTGATCTTTACATCTGCTAACTAAATTACGCGGGTCTCCCTGTCAGCCGCGCTCCGAGTTGCTCTGTCTCCGGATGTCCAAAAGTCCTGCAGATCTTCCTCTCTCTTTCCCGCTCTCGTGGATCAGACTCCTAAAAAAAAACTTGGGACCTGATGAGTTGGATGGTTTCTTCCTCACGTCTTCCCTCCACCTATGACACTACGGAGAAGGAGGAGGAGGAGGAAGAGGAGGAGATGATAGATGTGTTGATTATGTGAGAATGATGTTGATGATTTTGGGTATCCCCGAAAGAGAAGTAGAAAGTTTTGTTGGTCGTGGTGATGGCTGCTGTGGTCTAAGGAGGAAATGGAAAGGGAGAAATCTATGACAAGTATTACTGCAGCAATAACAAGAAGAAAGACTTAGAAGGTAAGCTGCTTATCTTAATTCTGAAGATGCCAGGAACTACTATTGCTGCTATTACTGTTATCGGTACTGCTGCTTTAATGATAACAGCACTCGCCTATCTACCTATATGATATAATGCCAGTAGTAATGAAAATGTGATACCGTCTCGTCACTGGTTTGGGGTTTTGAGAAATGGTACCTTTTCTCCTCAAAACTTCAGTCTTTTTAAGTCTTTTCAACTCTTTGGAGCTTTCTAATGCCCTTCTCCGCACCTTCCCTCGCGCCGGCACCTCCATCCTTCACAGCCCACCTAATGCCTCACTTCCCTCGCCCACATCTCTTCCCAACACCCGAGCACTGTCTCCCATCAGCACTTCCAACTATTTCTCGACCACTCCCATCTCTCTCTCTCTCTCTCTCTCTCTCTCTCTCTCTCTCTCTCTCTCTCTCTCTCTCTCTCTCTCTCTCTCTCTCTCTCTCTCTCTCTCTCTCTCTCTCTCTCTCTCTCTCTCTCTCTCTCTCTCTCTCTCTCTCTCTCTCTCTCTCTCTCTCTAACAGGTGTATTAAATGTGCAAGCTTGATTAGGCCCACCTTCCTAATTAGCATTGGTTCATCTCCATTAGCATCTGGCAGGCTTTCTCTGGCCACTCTAATGAAATTCAAACAGTATTGATGTCTTTGTAGTTCTGTGGTCTTCTTAGTTCATTACTCCAGTGGCTTTGAGATCCCTGCTAGTCATCGCTGAGGGAAGGAATAGCATGGTTCAATTTTATCATGTTTTTAGCTTAAGTAAGATATCATTTAAGCTTGTGTGTGTGTATGTTTGTGTTGGTATAAACTTGTACATTTGTCCTGCCGTGTCTGTCTCTTTATCCGTCTAATTTCCTCGTCTTGTCTCTGAATACTTGCTTGCCCTTCTCCCAGCTCGCGTCGCTAAGTATGTCGCTATTTACGTCCCTAAAAAACACACGGAGACTGTGAAGAGCCAACGCTGCGAAACAGAATGTCTACCAACCGCTTTTAGTCACCGTTTCTTTCTGCGGCATCAAAGGCAGCTAAGTATGCGTTCTAGAAAAGAGCACACTGAAAGGTCGACAAGGCCACGCGAGGAATAGAGCGAGGAGAGTCGAGAGCCTATCTGGATGAACAGGTATATGGCTCTTGAAAAGTCGGTATTGTGACGCTGGGCAAACAACTTCCAGGCTTTCATCTTTAATAAACCGGGCGCCATATGAAGTACGAATTCCATATGTGTATGTGCCTATTTCTATATATTCTTTTTGTAGGCCGCGTTGGAAGGGAGGGAAAAAAGTACTGTAAACTCGATAAAGAACTGATGTGTACAATGTTGTTTATTTCATTTATATCCCAGCACTTTTAGCCCTGAATTGGATGATTGCTCCGAGGCCCAAAGAGAGGCGTGACGTATGCGAGGGGAAGGTTTTTATTAGATTTTAGTGGTGTGTTCCCGTGCACAGTGACCTCAGTAAATATTGACAGTCCCGCAGCGATTGTCATGCGAAGAACAATGATTTAATGCATTAGAAATATTACTCCTGCTATAGGCGACAGTTGTGATTGTGGAAGTGGCGGCCGTGAGTGATCCGTCTTAGAGAGAGAGAGAGAGAGAGAGAGAGAGAGAGAGAGAGAGAGAGAGAGAGAGAGAGAGAGAGAGAGAGAGAGAGAGAGAGAGAGAGAGAGAGATTGTGGTGTTTGTGAGTGAATGAATGAGTGTGTGTGTGTGTGTGTGTGTGTGTGTG
Organism: Portunus trituberculatus; assembly: GCF_017591435.1. Classification (NCBI taxonomy): domain Eukaryota; kingdom Metazoa; phylum Arthropoda; class Malacostraca; order Decapoda; family Portunidae; genus Portunus; species Portunus trituberculatus. Next base: position 3,669,397 of record NC_059282.1, read on the forward strand.
TGTGTGTGTGTGTGTGAGAGAGAGAGAGAGAGAGAGAGAGAGAGAGAGAGAGAGAGAGAGAGAGAGAGAGGAGCTCTAAAAAAAAGCATGTTCTGTTGTAAAGTTAGTTCAGCTTTAGTAGCATCAGTAAAAGATAGAAACAGGAAGGAAAGGGAAGGATGAAGGAGAGTAAGAAGGAAGGAAGGAAGTGACAAATAAAAGAAGGACGAAATGAAAGTAGGAGAGTCCCTCGGGCATTGTATTTTAGGCCGAGAGAAAAAGAGAAAAAATGAAAAAAACTGCAACATTTCTTTCCTCGAATATAACTCAATTGGTCCCTCCTTCCCCATCTCCACTACTCCAGGACTGAGAAAAACTTCAAAGAAAATGGGACGAGAGAGCAATCCATTGTGTTTATTTTCCATGATTAAGTAAAAGCCAGAGTAAATTGCTTCTTCCACATTTATTACAGAAACAAAACATCATTACCATCACTGAAGTAAATGAAAATAGAGGACGTTTATACTTGAAATTAAATGACAGTTAAAATGATGCACTTTACTTATATAAAAAGATATATTAACCTCTTAATTTATTTGTGTATGCATGAGTTAGTTGTCAAATGAGGTGCTTTTATGCTTATTTTTTTTTTTTTTTCATTTTTTGCTCACGTGGCTTCTTCACTAATTGGACTCGCTTGCCTTTGTGAAGCAGAAGACTCAATACGCTTCTCAGTTCACTGGATTGTCATTATATATGCATACGCTGGGAATCTACTTTTCTGTGAGTATATATTAAACTTAATCCGATCATCATTGTCCTGTATTTCATTATCGTTCTTTGTCTTTGGTGTTTCAATGATTTACCGTTGAGACATCTTATCATGGACTTGCTGCAAAAATATAGCGATTTTGTACGAGAATATATTCTTTACTTGCTGGTATTTCATTGTTTTCCTTTGTCTTGTAATGTTTTCACTAGCTGGAGACAACTGATGGAACTGCCTCACGTAGCAAGCACTCAGCCAGCCATTTTACAGAGAAAGACATTGAGAAAAGACATTAAAACTTCTCTTATCTCCCTGCTTTGGGTCATTAAACCGAGGCACTGTACCTGCGTTGCTTCACCTCCGAAAGGGCGTCTTGAACTGATAAGGTGCAGCTTGACGTGTCCCTGAAAAGGCCGCGGGGTGTTTGGTGTTGGTGAAGGAAAGTCTACGGTCACGGGCTGCCGCATTTCATGTACCCATTGTTGTGGCTCCAAAAATGTACAGTGTTGGCTTTCAGCGTCACCGTATTTTTGTGTTAGTGGCGGTGGGCAAAGACGTAGCCTCGCTCTCACTCCTTTGTGTTTGACTTGCCATCGTTGTGTTAGTCTTTGTTTTACGCGGTGTCTTTGTCGCGGCGGGGCGGGTCGCTCTGCCGTTTGTCGTTGCTTCGTTTTTTCCTCTGCTTTCATCCATTTATTTGTCATTTTTTGTTATACTTGTTTTTCTTGTTATTCTTTTTATCAGTTAGTCCTTTGGTGTTTGTTGTGGTTGTTTTTGTAGTTGTTGTTATTAATGTTGTTGTTGTTGTTGTTGTTGTTGTTGTTGTTGTTGTTGTTGTTGTTGTTGTTGTTGTTGTTGTTGTTAATGTTGTTGTTGTTGTTAATGTTGTTGTTGTTCCACGTCTTTTTGTTGCTTTATATTCTCTGCGTTTTTCTATTTATTCTTCCATTACTCTTTCTCTTCTACCTTTCTCCTCTTTCCTCACATTCTTTCGGTCTTTTATCTCCTCCTCCTCCTCCTGCTTCTTCCTCCTCCTCCTCCTCCTTCTCCTCCTCCTCCTCCTCCTCCTCCTCCTCCTCCTCCTCCTCCTCCTCCTCCTCCTCCTCCTCCTTCTCCTCCTCCTCCTCCTCCTTCTCCTCCTTCTCCTGCTCCTCCTCCTCCTCCTCCTCCTCGCCTTCCGTGACATCCCAAGGTAGTGTGTCATTTGAGAATTCAGGTGAGCTCGTAACTAACTTCCGGTGGTCTCGTGTCGGGGACGGTCATGACTCTCTCTCTCTCTCTCTCTCTCTCTCTCTCTCTCTCTCTCTCTCTCTCTCTCTCTCTCTCTCTCTCACGTAAAAAAACTGATGTAATTTTTAACTTTTGTTTATTATTATTATTGTTATTATTATTATTATTATTATTATTATTATTATTATTATTATTATTGTTGTTGTGAGACCTGGAAAAAGCTTCATTTTCCGTATAATATTAATTGATATCATTTTTTCTATTGCGTAAACAAACAACAACATTTCGTTTATTTTGCTGCATAATCGGATATTGAATGAAGAACAAACGCCCAAATTCTAGCTATTATTAAACATCAATAACACTTTTTCACTGTTGGTTCAGTATTTATTTTTTATTCTTTCCAGGAGATTGAACGATTGAAGGTTCACTCTCTGCTTCACTGTCTCGAACTTCCCTTACGACCCCCAATGACCCGGTGAGTGATTCCTTCGACACTTCGCTTTGTCGCTTCCTTCTTCTTTGCACATTCTCCTTTCCTCTCCTCCCCTCCTCTCTCTCTCATCCCGTCTTATTTGCCTGAATCCATTTTTCTCTGACTCCCACACCTTCCTCCTCCTCCTCCTCCTCCTCCTCCTCCTCCTCCTCCTCCTCCTCCTCCTCCTCCTCCTCCTCTTTGTGCTTCCCTATCACGCCTTCCGAGCACTTTCCTAATACTCAGTTCCTCCTCATTGGTTCTCGAAGTTCGCCCATAAATCCTTTCTCTCTCTCTCTCTCTCTCTCTCTCTCTCTCTCTCTCTCTCTCTCTCTCTCTCTCTCTCTCTCTCTCTCTCTCTCTCTCTCTCTCTCTTACTAACTGCCCACCATCCCTCCATTCCTCCATCCATCCCTCCCTCCTTCTCTCCTTCCTCTCCTTTACCTCCATAGTTGTTTACCTGTTTGTTGGTTAATCTCCTGTATTTGATTTGATAGTTTGTTATTTTTGTTTCTCTCTCTCTCTCTCTCTCTCTCTCTCTCTCTCTCTCTCTCTCTCTCTCTCTCTCTCTCTCTCTCTCTCTCTCTCTCTCTCTCTCTCTCTACTTATTTCTTTTCTTTTTTCGTCTTTTTTTCTACTTTCCATCTCCTTCACCTCGCTTCACCTCCTCGTTCTTTCCTACCCTGTCTCCACGAAATTCTCTCTCTCTCTCTCTCTCTCTCTCTCTCTCTCTCTCTCTCTCTCTCTCTCTCTCTCTCTCTCTCTCTCTCTCTCTCTCTCTCTCTCTCTCTCGCGTTCTCAGATCTATTTTTTGTACTATAATTTCTCTTCCTTTTTCTTTCCCATTCTGATTATCTTTTCTATTCTTATTATCATTTTTTTTCTCTCATTGCTTTTAGTTATTATCGTTTCCTCTATCCTTCCCTTCGTTTTACTTTTTTTTTCACTTCTTCCACCCTTCCACCCTTCCTCTCTTCATCCCACATCTCATTTCCCCCTCTCTTCCTTCCCTCCTTTAAATTCCTTTTCCTTTCCTCTTCTCATTTCCCTTGTCCTCCCATCTCCCTCCTCCTCCTCCCCCTCGCTTGTCATTTCCCCTACCTCCTCTTTACTTTTTTTCCCCTCTTTCCCCTTCTTACTTCATTTCATCCTCTCTCTTTCTCTCTCCCTCTCTCTCTCTCTCTCTCTCTCCGCCAACTTTGCGTCTCTCCTCTCACATTCCTCCACCCACTCCCCCATCCCATCTTCCTCTCCCCCCCTGTGTCATTTTTCCTTCCTCCCTCCCTCCCTCCATCCTTCCCTCCCTCCTTTCTTCTCCCTCGTCAGCATGAAGACAGTGACTCTGACCTCCTCATACTTTCTGGCTATAAATTTACTTCTCCCTTGATTTCCTTTTATTGTTTTCCTCCTCCTCCTCTCTCTCTCTCTCTCTCTCTCTCTCTCTCTCTCTCTCTCTCTCTCTCTCTCTCTCTCTCTCTCTCTCTCTCTCTCTCTCTCTCTCTCTCTCTCTCTCTCTCTCTCTCTCTCTCTCTCTCTTCTCTCTCTCTCTCTCTCTCTCTTCCACCTGGAGTTATTTCTCTTTTGCTTGTTGTCGTTGTTGGTGTTATTGTTCTTTGTTTTTTATTGTGTGTCTCTTTCTTTTCATATTATCTCGTCTCTCGTCTCGTCTCTCTCTCTCTCTCTCTCTCTCTCTCTCTCTCTCTCTCTCTCTCTCTCTCTCTCTCTCTCTCTCTCTCTCTCTCTCTCTCTCTCTCTCTCTCTCTCTCTCTCTCTCTCTCTCTCTCTCTCTCTCTCTCTCTCTCTCTCTCTCTCTCTCTCTCTCTCTCTCTCTCTCTCTCTCTCTCTCTCTCTCTCTCTCTCTCTCTCTCTCTCTCTCTGCCGTATTTTCTTCCTCGTACCTAAGTTATTAATAAACACTCATCTCATCTGCAGCCTCTTAATTCTGTTACTCACTCTCCATGTTTACATTCTTAATTACTACTTTTTTGCCATTTTTCTACCTTCTTTCTCCTTTTTTTTTTTCCTCGAGGGGAGTGTTGCTGCGGTTTCCCCATCTTTTATTATTAGTTTCCTTGTTTTATGTTCTGTTTTTATTTTCACTTCTGGTTTTCATTGTGTTGTTTCCTTCTGTTTTATTTTTACTAGATGTGTTTTTTACGTTTTTTTTTGCATCAGTTTTTAATGGTAGTTTTTTTTTCTAGGCATCATTTTCGTTAATATAACTCATTTTTGCGTTTCACAGTTCTTATTTTCTTTCCATCTTTCTTTCTTTTGCAAGTTTATTGGAGTTTCTTTCCTCATATCATCTTCGGTCCTCATATTCTGTTGCGATTCCTCTCCTTCAAAACATAAACTCATCATTTATTTTCGCTCTTTCATTTTCCTATTTTCTTTTCATCTTTTTCCTTCGTTCCATTTTAACTCGACTTTTCTTTCTCATTATCTTCGCAAAACCTGTTTCCTTTTTATTTTACTTTCGTTTGCTTTTGATTTGGCGTATTTTTCGTTTATCTTTCCCTTTACGCATCTTTCATTCTTCTTTGGATATTTGCAGATTATATTTCTCTTTAAATTGCACTGTGGTTTTTAGTTTTCCTCGCAAAAAAGGTTTATTTTCATTTTATATATTGTCGTTAATACTTTTCACAATTTTATTTTTATTTTATCTTATATTTTCCTTTTAACGTCACTACACCGATATATTGATATTTTCTCCTTTTTTTCATGCCTCTACACAAACTCATAAATTTATCCTCATTTCTTTTACTTTTCATCTTATTGCAATTTGACTGCATCTCTTTCCGTCTTAATACTTTGCAAACCTTCTTATCTCTCTCCTGCTCTTATTCATTCATGTTTCCTTGCGTTCCTTTCTCAAAATATAAACTCATGATCTCTCATTCATTTTTTTCCTCTCCACGTTTTCTTTTCATCTTTCTTTCTTCGCAACTTTACATGATGTTTTTCCTCCTTTCATCCCTCCCTTTATGTCCCTCCGCGGCCCGGCTCAGGGAGGAGAGGAAGAGGATACCCTTCTTACCTCTTAACATGACTAAGAGGAAGTTTGCGAGTCCTCACACACACACACACACACACACACACACACACACACACACACACACACACACACACACACACACACACACACACACACACACACACACACACACACACTGGGCCACCCTAATCATGGACGTTAAAGGGATTAAGAATGAAAATGTATTCACTAATATTCTTTCAAGAGGATTGGAAAGGGATTATTTATTTGTTTTTAATTCTGGGAGTTCGGGAGGAAGCGCAGGAGAGGAGGGAGGCAGGGGTGCAGTGTTCCCTCGGTTTTTGCTATTTTTTGAAGTAGGAAGTGAACTGCAAGGGAGCTATTTGGTGTGTCATGGTGGTGTTGGTAGTGGTGATGATTGCAGCTATGATGATGATGTTTATGGTGATGATGATGAGATTACTACTTATACTACTGCTACTACTACTACTACTACTACTACTACTACTACTACTACTACTACTTTTGAACTGAAACTATCACTACTACTATTATTACTACAAATTATGATGAGAATAATAATAATAATAATAATAATAATAATAATAATAATAATAATAATAATAATAATAATAATAATAACAACAACAACAATAATAACAATAACAATAATAATGATATCAACAGGAACATCATCAGTAACAACAAAAAAAATACCATATATAATAAATATCCAGGAATTTCTTTTGTTTTGAAATGTGCAGAAATAATACAATGATCAATATAACGTGCTGAGTGCCTTTTTTTGCGATAAAGAGCCGGGATTTGTTGATCTTTGTGCAGCTTGTCATTAATCAAGTTCGTTTATACCATTTAATGTATTGGCTTAATGTGATAAATGAACACTTGGTGGTAGAAAATACTGATAGATAGGTAGGTGGTGAATAGATGCTAATTGACATAGAAGCATAGATAGATATAGTTATGGATTAATACATAGATAGGTAGATAGATGATAGATAGATGAAATAGATAAATAGATAGATAGATAGGTATAAATCAGTGGGTGTAGACAGATAGAGTAATGTAAAAATAGATAATTACGAAAAAGTACAATAGAGTAAAATTCAGAGAGAGAGAGAGAGAGAGAGAGAGAGAGAGAGAGAGAGAGAGAGAGAGTCTGCTGAAGTAAAATAATGTCACATCCATATGCATAGAATGAGGTAAAGATGAAAGCGGGTGAGAGTGTGTTGATGGGACGGCAGTGGCGGTGGCTGTGGCGGCGGCGGCGGTGGCGGTGGCGGTGGCGGCGGCTCATGTGGCGGTGGTGGTGATGGTGGTGGTTTTGAAGATTGCGTATGATTAAGAAACATTGTAAGGTCTTGTTAGTTTATTCATTTATTTTCTTTACCATTTTTTTTAAATTCTTTTATTCTTTTATCTTTTTCTCTTCATTTGTTTTTTTCATTTCTTTGGTTTATTTTGGGTGATTTTCTTTCGCATCTTATTTTTTTTTATTAGTGGACTTCATCAGCGTCTCTTTCCTTTTCTTTCCCTCTTGATTGCGATGTTCCTTCCCCATTTCCTCTTATTTATGCTCTTCTCACCTTCATTCCTTCCTTCATCCACGTTCATTTATCCTCTATCTTCCTCCTCATCCCTTCATCCCGTATCTACTTTGAATTCTTCACCAACCTCCTCCTCCTACTCCTCTTCCTCCTCTTCCTCCTTGTCCTCCTCCATTTCTTCCTCCTCTTCCTCTTTGTGTTAAGAAATTCGCGCCATTTTGGAAGTCGAGATATATATAAATCACAAGTCGGTCTGGGATCTCCTCTTTATTCCCTGACCTGACTTCCTCCTCTCTCTCTCTTTCTCTCTTTCTCTATTTTCCCTCTGTTCTTCCTCATCTCTGTTTCCTCCCCTCTTTTATTCTTTGTTTCCGCATTTGGTCTTGTTAAGTTTGTTGATCTTGTTTTTTTTTTTCTCTCATTTTTCATTATATCGGTCGTGACTCTTCTTTCACTATGGTTCCTTCTTCTCTCTCTCGTCTCTCGTTTCTGTTTCCTTCTTCCGATTTGTATTTGTTTCCGTTCGTTTGGTGTCGTTATTGTCTTTCCTATCTTTATTTTCGTATATTTATCACCGTTATTCTTCTGTTTTTTCTTCATTTATTTGTTTGTTTTTCTATTTTCTCCTTCCTTCACTTGTTCTGATTAATTTTGTTGTATTGCTCTTGATTGTTCTCATCATCCTCATTCTCTTCATTTCCTTGTCCTCGTCGCTGTCCTTTCTCTCTCTCCCTCTCTTCTTCTTCCTTCTTCTCCTTCTCCTACTTCTCCTCCTCCATCATAACTTTCCCTTCCTCCCACGCACCAGGTCACGTACTAATCACGCAGCTCATTCCTTCTCGCCATTACCTCCC
>NC_059282.1:3679769-3697269 GCF_017591435.1 Portunus trituberculatus
AGAGAGAGAGAGAGAGAGAGAGAGATTTTTCCTTTACATGCTGTCTCTTTGAATGGCCACTCTCCTCTCCGTTCTTGCTTTCAGTGTGCGTCATTTCTTCCTTCCTTATCCTGGCAGAAGGTATACTTTTCCAGAGAGAAAGAGAGAGAGAGAGAGAGAGAGAGAGGGAGAGGAAGAGGGAGAGGGAGTGGGAGAGGAGAGAGAGAGAAACACTAAGTAAAAAATTCGTATCTACATGACAAACTCACTCTGTCTTTCATTACCTTTCTCCCTATCTACAGTCTCTTTGATATCTCTCGTCTTACGTACACTACTAAATGTCACGCCTTTGAGCAACACATACGTCCATACAGGTGAAATAATCAACCTCTCTTACCTTCCTCTCGCTTTACCTGATCGTGATGTGATGTTAATGAATTTTGCTAACATCTCTTGCTCACATGTTCCACTCCTCACATAAGTAACACACACCTACCCATGTAAGTCAAACACATACCTCCTTTATTTACTTACCTCTCCTCTAGTATGTGGTGTTATTATCTCTTTCAATGGTATGTAGCACATGTTTCCTTAATTGGTAACCATTAGAAGTCATCTTTTTTTAATCTTTATACCAAGTTAATCATTATACCAGGTTGAAATTACAGAATCCAATCTTTTTAATCCTATTCTTTCTTGGAGATGCTTATAAAGACTTCATTCAATACTAATATTTCTGCTAGTTGTTGTATATCTCAGTGATTTTGGTAAGTCACTTGATAAACCGCTCTTATTTCACCACCAGTAATCTAGAGCGTGAGAATGAAAGATGGCAAATATCCAAGAGATATTTATTAAACTTTACATACAAATGTCAACATATCTCAACACTTTTCACAGAATACAACGGTGTAACAGTGAATCTAATGCGGCGGTGTGAGTCCTGACAACCCCATTCCCCCAAGAAAAATATCGAGAAAAAAAAAAAAAAAACAGGAACTACCTTTTACATGGCAATATATTTTTCTTCCTTTTCTCTACACCTAATGAAAGAGCAGAGTCCACGGCCACAGGATCGCTATACACGGGTGTCATCAACGCTTGTTTAAAATTACATATTTATTTTTAGCGTAATTTTATTTTATCGGTCAGTCTTAACATATATTTACAGGACATAGAAAAAGGTACATAGCAGTGGTCACGTTCATACACTAGTAATATTCTCTCTCTCTCTCTCTCTCTCTCTCTCTCTCTCTCTCTCTCTCTCTCTCTCTCTCTCTCTCTCTCTCTCTGGCAGCGAGGAACCGTGAAGAATGCAAGTAATTGACTCTGACGTAATGTGACCGATGAAAATAATTGGCCACTCAGTTTAGCTCTGATGGATCTTCATTGGTTGATTGAGAACTCGGCTTCACCAATCGCCAGTCCGCCTGATTTATGGTGCAGCTGGCGCGGGTGAAGCCAAGGCATCCTGTGATTGGTTTAGAATTGAAGCTTTTGAGCCAGTCACGGACGCGCTTCCTGGTTCTTAAAGGGCTCCAGCTGCTGCCTCAGTCTTCATTCCCGGTGTCTCATGTGAAATTATGACTCAAAGGCTGGAAAATACTCTCTCTCTCTCTCTCTCTCTCTCTCTCTCTCTCTCTCTCTCTCTCTCTCTCTCTCTCTCTCTCTCTCTCTCTCTCTCTCTCTCTCTCTCTCGAGATAAAGAAATCGAAATCCATGTACGTATAACCGTGGAGAGTTGTGTTTATATTCGAGTGTATGTAGCCCATATATTACCTCTTCATGTGTGTGTGTGTGTGAGTGTGTGTGTGTGTGTGTGTGTGTGTGTGTGTGTGTGTGTGTGGGTGTGTAGGATTGAATGACCATTAGAATGTCATCGTGCCAGCCCTTGTGAGGTCCTGTCATGGCAGTGCTGTGGCCACGGGGCGCCTGTGTGTCCTTCTGGTTGGGCGCGAAAGACCAGGTGAGGGGAGCGAGTGGTCGACAGGTGCGCGGGACCATCAGAGGCTGTTTTTCGGGAATACGTAAGTCTACCCTCTGTTTTGTGGTTACCGTCGCTCCCGTTTTCGTTATAAGAAGTGGAAAGGAAAAATGGGAAATAAAATGGCTTATCCCTGATGTTGAATGATTTTGTTTGGGAAAAAAATGTGTTTGATGGAAAGCTAATTTGATTTGACGTTTTTAAGCCAGAGATAATATGCCTGTGAGGAAAGTGATGAAGTGTTTTTCTCCTTTTTTTTTATCTTCTTCCCGCCTAAAGGGAATCGCTCCGGATACAGCGCGCATCAAGTCACTGTAGGAGGAAAGTGACTCGGAAAATATGAAAATACAATATGTTTAAATCTTCACCCTCTGTGTTGAACCGTCGCCGGTGATTAGTTTTCCCAAGTGACCAAGCAATTCCCCATCACAGATCTGTATATAGTCCACTTTTCGTAACTTTTTCACACATGCATCTTGAAAACTTTAACTCCCCCAAACACAACGTATTTCTTTTAATGATTACCTTCCATTAACGGGAATAAAACACAAAACACTGACGCACTCACATGAATTATTATAAAAGTACCACCTTGAACATACATCTGTTTTCTGATATGAGAGTGAAGTTATGCAAGAATGTGGCGACTCCGAGCAGCATCTTGTGGCCAACTTATTACTGATGCAATGATGAGGCGGGTGACGTGACGCTGGTGAGCTTAATACTCGGCTGTATGTGTGTGGGTGTGTGTGGCTGAGAATGTGATGTGTATATGCTCTATGGGTGATGGTGATGGTATATAGGGATGATAGATGGCTGTTGGAATGGAAATGATAGGAATGAGGATGAATATTGGCTAGAGTCGCTCTTATATGATAGTGGTGGTTGTGTGTGTGTGTGTGTGTGTGTGTGTGTGTGTGTGTGTGTGTGTGTGTGTTGTAGTGTTAGCAGTATCTCGCTGCGGTGCATTGTGTGACGGTCACTAACTTGTCGTAACGGCGATGACAGCACAGCGCAGGACACAGTTGGTCAGATGATGCACGTACAGTACACGTAGTACACATTAGTTAGAACACATTGAAGGTGCAGCACACTCGTAAAATTTCTCCCTTGTGAAATGGCGCAGGGACACACTAACGACCTTGCGCTATTCTGGAGAGTGCTGCTTTTTTACATCTTTAATAACTTTTTACACTTTTTTAATACCTTTAACACTTGCACTTGATATCTTAATACTGCAAAGATTACCTCCGTGCCGATGAGTGGATTACATTACAGTGAATTAACATCATTATTACACACCACACCACACATGGTATAGTCTCAGAGTGTCGGAAAATAACATCAGATATTTATGCTTCCCATCAAATGAACACCGAGTAACATTTCATAACACACGGAGCATTACACAGGTACATTTGGTGTTACATTCACTATTCATTAGCTTTGTTTTGTTGGTGGTGGGTACATGGTGTTTAATTATTCACTTGATCTTGTCTTTTTTGCTTGATGGTTATGAAAATGTGTGTGTTTGTGTGTGTGTGTGTGTGTGTGTGTGTGTGTGTGTGTGTGTGTGTGTGTGTGTGTGTGTGTGTGTGTGTGTGTGATGCAGCACAATCTTCCATGAATCTGATGGGCATGTAGGTAAAATATATTATGTCCATTATTGATTAGTGAGTAACTTTGTGTTTAATGCTGCGGTGCACACGATAAATGCAAACTGTTGAGAACCCTTGGAAGTATTATCAGTGAAATTCCGTAACAATAATACTTCCACACGCTGTGAACACATTGCTCTTAACACAGGAACACGGAACGAAGAGCAACACGGCACTAACCTCCGCACACCTGAGACCTGTGCCCCGGTGCTCGCTTGCCTGTGTTGAGATATGAGTACAAATTCTTTCTTATTAACGGGGTGACATTACTCCTCCGAAGATGAAACGAACGTGACACCATTAACGTCTCACTCGCTATTCCTTCATTACTTGAGGCTCCGTCGTACTCAGAGGTGAATATAAAGCTTTTTCTTCCTTTTTTCAGTGGTATATCTATTCAATGACGTTCACTCGTAGGTACGCTTCTCTCCGTCCTTTTACTCCCTTCCATCTAAGTGCAGTCAATCACCGTCACACATCCGCGCTTCTTTCACTTTTGTCCCCCAGTCAGTGATTCACCTCAACTGGTACACAAAAATTAAATGATATATGTATGTATGCAGTCGTATGTACACTGGAAACACACCTGCTTACACACGCACACACACAGACGCACACAAAACGGTTATGTACACACTGAAAAGTTATGTCTACACAGCAGTCAGCGTCCAGTGCAGCTCTGCCGAGTTTGTTATGTGAGCGAGTACGTTTTGTCCATCATATATATTCCACTTTTCATGATCGGGGCAATGGAAGCCACTCCAGGTGTGGATGTGTGCTGCTCGTGCGCCGCCAGAAAGTCTCCACTCTTTGGCAACACAGCCGTGGCTTGAGAGGAACAACAGCTGGGTGATGAAATCGGTGAGCAGCTGCTGTGGAGCACCGAGGGGAGGGGAGGGCCGAGGAGGGGGGAGCTGCTTGAGGTCCTGCCGGTTGTGGTCACTTCCTGATAGCTTATCGTCTGCCTAGCCTCCCAGTGGCTCTATTTGTACCCGGAAGGAACGATAACACACACACACACACACACACACACACACACACACACACACACACACATGTATGCATACACACAAACACACTCATGGGTCAAATTTACGGTGGTGGGAAATCCGAGTCACCGAACAGGAAGGGCGGGTAGGCTGGCCAGTTGTCGGGAAGGTTGAAATACTCATACTCGGACGCTGGTGGACTCTCCTTTTTGGCGGCAGCGGGGGGTGGAGAGGGGGACTTCTCTGGACTCCTTGCCTGGATGTCGATCGGAGGAGGAGGAGGCGGGGAGGCTGGGGCTGCCTCGGCTTTGTCCTCTGTGGTAGTGGGAGGCTGTGCGGGCTGCTGTGGTTCTGGCGAGGGATCGCGGTGAATGATATCGAAGGGCGGATCGGGAGGGGGGCTTTTCTTTCGTACTTCTCCAGGAGACTCTGGTGGTGGACTCTCCTGGATGACGTCGAGTGGAGGCAACTTGCAGTGGCGACCGTAAATCTCGTTTCTGGAGATTATTTGGGGTGGTGGTACGTCTGGCCTTTCGCCTTGGGGTGGCAGGTTAGTAGGCTTGGGCTTGAGCGGAGGTGGACTTGTTGGGGGACTGTCTGTGTCAAAGAACTTGGGGATGGGTGGTGGAGTTGGTGGCGCGTCCTCCTCGTCAAAGAATTCTGGGATAGGGGGCGGCGTGGGAGCTACAGCGTCGGCGGCTGCAGTCTGCGAGGGTGTGGCTGATGCGGTGGCCGATGAGGGCGCGGCGGGGGACTGGGAATCGTTTTGACGGGACAGAGGAGAGGAGGCTGAAGGGGAGGCGCGAGGCTCCTGAACATCGGCAGTCTTGCCCAGCAGAGTGAGAGAGCGCTGCGATGGCTCTGACAGATCAGAGTCCTGCAGGTCGTAGTGCGTCGGGGAGTCTGAGGAGTCCACGTCCGGGAAGTGGGGCAGTGGCGGCGAGGGGGATGATGTGTCGCCGAGGAAGGTGAGGGCTGTGTCGGGCTGCTGCTGTTGCTGCTGCTGATCGCTGCTCGGGGCTTCGATCACCTGGGTGCTGTTTAGAGACAACGTGGTCAGAGGAAGCATAGTGGCAGGAGCAGCTGAGGTGGGATGGAGGCCGCCCAGAGTGGAGTAGCGGCTCTCGTACTGCAGCCTGGCCGGGGAGAGAGTGAGGGCTGCCTCCTGTCCCAGCGACGAGGAAGAGTAGCGTCGGCTGGCGGGCGTTGGGGACACGATGGAACCCGCCGGGGAAGAGGCTGACGAGTGTTGCTGCTGCAGGTCGTTAATGCACACCCAACGACACTCCGGTGGCGGCGAGGGTGACCGCTGACGGGCAGCTGATGGCAATAAAGTGTTGACGAGGGGTGGCTTTGGAGAGGATGGGGATCTGCCGGTGATGGTGGTGGAGACCGCGGTGTTTGGGGCAAGTGTAGGCGAGGCATTACAGCGGAAGTCCAGCGGGGGTGAAGGAGAGGGATGATACTGAATGCTGACTGGTGACGGTGGCGGCGGCGCGTCGCCTTTTCCTGCTTGGGTGAGCGGCGTCAGCACGTCCCGACGGCGGCACTCAGAGAGCGGCAGCGTGGATGCCTCGTGACGGAAGTCTGGTGGCGGGGAGGGCGAGGCCTCGTGCTTGAAGTTTGGCGGTGGGGAGGGGGAGACTTCGTGCAGGAATGCGTGTGAAGGGGAGGATGAAGTGCTTGGACTGCTTGGAGGCGCCGGGAAGCAACTCGGCCACTCAATCTCGTCCAGCGGCTTGTAGGACTCGCCGAGAACCTTTTCACTGAGAGAGCTGCGCGTGTCCTCTGCCTCCTCCTCGTCCTCGTCCAGGTGACTCACCTTGGTAACGCTCCAGGTGGGACTGTTGGCCTTGTCCGAGGCAAGGCTCAGCGATGGCTTGCGATCCTCATCCCGCGCCTGCAGTTCCTCTTTCTCCCTCCGGGGACTGAGTAGCGGTGGCGGGCTGTGTGTGCCGTTGGAGAGTCGCACCCCAGGATTGTGTGCACCATTGGGCAGCCGCAGAACTGGCAGGCGCCGCACACCATTGTGTTGACAAGAACTGCTGTTCCTTGTGCTGCGGCCAAAGCCGAGACGACTACCAACGCCTTGCGATGCAGTGTTGGGGGAGGAATTCCAACCGTTGATGAGAGAAGCAAGTCTACCTAAAAGTGTGGCCAGCCCCGGGGGAGTGTCTTCACCCCGGGGGGCGTATTGTCAGACGGTTGTTTCAAAGTCTACGTCGATGCAGTCTGGGTAGTCTGGGGGCTCGGGGGGTGACTCGTGGTGTCCTGGCGTGAGCACCTCCGCGCTACAAGCGGTGCTGGAGTTGCGCTCCTGACGGGCTTTCCACAGTGACCAGCCCCACCAGCCAGACAGCACTGAGATGCAGCCGACAGCCAGGCCGAACGTTAGCCACAGCCACGGCGAGAGTGCCATAAGGCAAGTTACCACGGCCTCATCGGCTCCAGAGGGACAGTGCCATGTACCGTCGCAGAAGAGCGATGCACTTATGCATGCGTGCACAGCGGGACATTCAGTTGCACAGCGAGTGGCCAGCCAGCGCGGGGCAACCTCCACCCAGCGCACGTCCACCGCGCTGTGCTGCTGTGGGGATGCGGGGCCTGAGAGGTAGGCTGGGCGGCTCAGCAGCACCACCACCAGGGAGCGAGCCGCCTCACTCAGGTAGTCCAGCGAGAGTGGCTCATTGAAACCTTCCGAAAACACGTGCACTGTCTCGGCAGCTCCAGGCGACACGCACACGGCGCTTAGTGGACGTGGGTTGCCCGGCTGGTAAACGTGCAGCTCTGAGCTCTGGCAGTCTGAGGGTCCCACAGTGTCGTCCGCGGCCACGAGGTGACCATGTGCCGCCCCTTGCAGGCCTCCTCTGATGGCCTTCCCAGGAACAGACACCAAAAGGAATCGACTTGGAGTGGGCTGGAGGAGCCACGGGTGGCCGCGACATGGTCCCGGGGGTGGGCGCAGCGCCAGGCTTAGGGTACCCGCCTCCCCCGCCACCACCCGTTCTTCTTCGCACGCTTCGATCTCCACGAACTCATATTCCAGCTCAAAGCTGAAGTGAGAGAAGTCATCGAACACGTCCATGCCGACTACGGTGAAGGTGATAGTGAGGGAGGCGGAGTAGGAGAGCAGAGTGGCCGGCAAATAGTTCCCGTGGCAGATGCACGCCTGTGGCAGCTCCACACCTGGCCACGGCCACTCAGACACCTCGAGGCGCGCCCCACGGCCTTCCAGAGCGTTGGGTCTGCCGCAGGCTTGTAGAGGTGTTTCCCTCCCTGGGCATGATGAATTATGCGCGTAAAAGTATATGAAGGTGATCCTGACGGCCTCGTTAGGGCGCCCCTGCAGTGTGTATTGGCAGCGTAGCTTGGTGGCGCCAAACTTCCCGTAGAGCAAGTTGTTGGCGGGTGACGCCAGCAGACCTTTCTTGCTTCGATCACTGCTTATGTGTCGATCACAAGGCTCCGGCCTGTTGAGGGCAGCCGCGCGGGGTCCTGCGTACACGAACTCGTAGTGGAGCCTGAATTCAAGTCCAGCCACTGTGGATGGCAAGTGGTAATGGATGGTGAGTGTGGCGTGGGAGGCAGAGGTGAGGTAGCTCTCCTGACCTCCACATGGCCTCGTCCTATTTCGGCCTGGTCCCAGCTGTTCTCGGTGGCAAACACGCACGCCCAGCAGACCGCATGTGTTCTCTAGCACCTCGCCGTCGCCATCTGCGCCCTCCACTAACTTTACTTCAGTGCGGCAGTGCGGTTTGTCCCTGGAAGGAGGCTGCGTGTAGGTAGACTTGAGGCGGGTGAAGTACAGCCAAATCACCTCGTCAGGCTTGCCTCGGAACTTGTATTCGCATTTACTGTCACGAGGCAGAGAGTGAGCCACGTTCTCAAAGTGGCCGCGGGACGCCTCGAAGCTGGAGATGATGAACTCACACTTCTGGTCAGCGTACAAGAAGGAGTTTTTGGGCACAAAGGCCACGCCCACGTCCAGCTCAAACCCAGGGTGAGTCCCTTCCGAGGAGTCGAAGTACAAATTGTCAAAAGGTGAAGTCTGGAAGACAAGCATCAGCTCGGGACCGCTGGCTGTGATGCGCGGCACCCGCCCTCCGCCACAGAAACGCATCAGCAGCCGCCGACTCTCGCCCTGGATCTCATACACGCTGAGAGTGTCGCCCACCACGTCGCAGTCTCCGTCTAGCCACAGGTGGAGATTTCCGTCACAGGCGGCGTCTGTGTGTTTGATGTGAACGCGTCCACGCTGCGGCTGGTCCACGCTGACCAGTGCATGGCGGCCGTGCGGCACCGTGGCCTGGCGGATCACGTACTGGCACGTCACGTTGCGCGGGTACAGGCCGGGGTAGTTCGGGGACTGTACTCGGCACTTGCGACGGTCACATGAATCAAATATCTTATCGCACACGGTGCCGGGCCGCGACACTCCCAGGTACTTGGCGCTGTTCCAGGGACCGTAGCGCACGATGGACTCCGCGCCGAGCAGGAACTTGTACAGTAGGCGAAGACGCACTTTTTTCTCCCCAACCGTGTCTGCCTCTGGCGCGGGGACCTTAATGGTGACGGTGACGGTGCTGGTCTCACTGTAATACACATTGTGTTCACCGCTAGCGCCACACCAGAAGCCGCCCACGTGTGGTCGGTGCGCCTCGTTAACGGTCATGTGACCCTTGGGACAGCCGCACACGTGGTGGGAGCGAAAGGCGCCAAGCTGCAGGTCCCGGAAGTTCAGCTGCACCAAGTCACCGAAAATGTCACCGGCGGCCACGAAGGTCATGTGGCAGGTGAAGGGCGGCCGCAGCGTGGGCGACTCTTGCAGGTCGATCTCGTAGCTCCGGCCGACCTCTCCGTAGTACGTCACATTACAGGCTGCAACATAGAGGCGCCTTGTCAGCACACTGTAACACACACACACACACACACACACACACACACACACACACACACACACACACACACACACACTACATGCATCAAGTAAAAACATACAATACATCATTACAAACAGGAAAAAAAAAGAAACCTGAGAAGCACACACGGCAGGAACAGCTAAGACAAACAATGCCACACGCTCTATCAAAAATAAGAATACAGCAACAACGAAAAGACAAGAACTAAAATGAGTAAGAAATTAAACAATAACCAAGAGATAGAGAGAGAGAGAGAGAGAGAGAGAGAGAGAGAGAGAGAGAGAGAGAGAGAGAGCATCTGGGACGGTATCAAACATTAACCATCGTGAAAGATCGGCCATTCTCGTCTTCCTGAAGCTAATTGACCCTAAATTCAATTATATTAATTTATTTTATGCCTCTGAACGACCGGGGATTATATGACAGGCCTGGGAGAAGAGAGAGAGAGAGAGAGAGAGAGAGAGAGAGAGAGAGAGAGAGAGAGAGAGAGAGAGAGAGAGACGGAGGGGAGGACAGTAAAAGGATGAAAGTGAGGAGTGATTAGAGAAAGTAAAAATAGAAAAGTAAGAGAGAAGAAGAGAGGCAGAAGAGGAACACTGGGACGAGGAACGAAAGTGAAATGGGTGGAAAGGAATTAAGAGAAAGTGGAAGAAGACTCGTGGAAAAAATTGGACTGGGAATATGCAGAGGAAGACCAGAAATTTATTGGATGAAATGAGAGTAAAAAAAAAAAATCAATGAAGATTACCAAGAAAAAGAAAAAGTTACAAAATGTGAAGGAAAGATGAATGAGGAAAGAGAATAACAACACAAAATAGAAAGGTGGTAAAGTGAATGTGCAAAGAGACTAAGAAGAATGCATAAGAACATAAGTGGGAAGGAGTGAATAGGAAAGAGAAGAAACGACATCATTAGTAGACACGTGGAAAGAATAGAAGGGGGAAATGAATAGACAAGGAAATAAGGAATGCACGAGAAGCAAAAGTTGAGATTAAGCGACTAAGGAATGAGATGAGGAGAAGGAAACCAGAGTAATGCAAGGAGGGTGGAGGAAAATTAAGTAAGGAGATTCAGGAAGGAAAGGAAGCGAAAATCAGATAATCCAAGACTCGAAAAAAAGATAAAAAATGACCAAGTAAACACGATAAAATAAAACTAAAAATAGAGAAAAAAAAATCATGTAACACACACTTTGGGACAAGAGTGAAAGTTTAGGAGCGAAAAATGGGAAGGAAACGAGATGGAGGGAAGGGAGAGGAGGGAGTAGAGGTAGGAGAGGGAGAGGAAGGGTAAGAGGTCCAGGGGTCAGAGAGGGAAAGAGGGAGAGAGCAGGAGGGCAGACAAGGCTTAGGAAGGCGTAATGTATCCCTCAAGTCTCAGAGTCAAGGTCTGTTGGGGAATCCAGCCAGCAATATTGTGGCGGGAGATGGATGTATGCAAATGACAGAGCAGAGAGAGAGAGAGAGAGAGAGAGAGAGAGAGAGAGAGAGAGAGAGAGAGAGAGAGAGACGAAGAGAGAGAAGACGAATGAGAAAGAGGACTCTCTCTCTCTCTCTCTCTCTCTCTCTCTCTCTCTCTCTCTCTCCATCCCCTTTACTCCAGCCTCCGTTGAAAAAATGTGAGGTCTGGGCATTGGAGGAAGGGCAGCTCGAGGCCCTGGTGGTAATTACTCTTCCAGGAGATAGATGGCACTGTGACGCTACTTAAAGGGGAAACTTAGATTATCAAGAAGTGAAGCTGGGAAACTATGTATGTTGGAGGGTGATATGTAGTGTGTGTGTCTGTATGTGTGTGATGTCCCTTTGTGTGTGTATGTGTGTGAGTGAGGGACAGAGAAAGAGAGAGAGGATGAGAGGGAAGGAGAGTAGGACACGCACATACATACATACATACATACACTCAATTTTACTACCGCTTTGAGAACTGAATAACAAAATATTGACCTTATTCCTCCAAGTTCTCAGCGTCCACTCCAATATTTCAACCGCCTGGGAATTTCTAATGCTGATTCGAATTTCTATGCTCAGAATGGGGAGGTAGAATAGAATAAGAGAGAGAGAGAGAGAGAGAGAGAGAGAGAGAGAGAGAGAGAGAGAGAGAGAGAGAGAGAGAGAGAGAGTAAGGAAGGAACGTAAATTTAGGACTAATGATAAAAAAGGAGAGAAATATAGTACTGTTTGTTTAGGGATACAGAAACCATGGGATATATGAGAGAGAGAGAGAGAGAGAGAGAGAGAGAGAGAGAGAGAGAGAGAGAGAGAGAGAGAGAGACGGCACCTCCATCTTAGGGCTTACACAGAAATTAATGGCTCAACATCACTTTTACCTTCACTACCATCTTGTATACACTCTTTCTCTCTCTCTCTCTCTCTCTCTCTCTCTCTCTCTCTCTCTCTCTCTCTCTCTCTCTCGTAACATTTTATAGCATGCTTCATCTCACAACAACAACAATAACAACAACAACAACAACCTTATCATTGTCACATTTTATTACATTCCCTTTAGTCGTCATTGCCATAGGGAATTTCATATAAGCACTACAAGAATACTTTCCCCACAGCATTCCTTTCCTTTATACCTGTCACATTCCACCAGGTGACTCGTGTATACCTGTAGGAATGAACTCTTTATGTAACCTCTTGATATGTTTGTGTGGTATGTTCCTGTGTGTTGCCTCTTGGCCTAACCTAACCTTATGTAATCTAATCTAATCTAACATAACCTGTATGATTTTGTGTTATGGTATATTTTCTTGTTTATTTATTTGTTCATTTATTTATTTATTTATTTATTTATTTATCAGCTAACACTGTGTGATCTTTTTCTTTCTCCGTGTTATTGCAGTCATTCATCAAGTTTTCCCCACAAGAACGTGCGCGTCTTAATGTGAAATGTGTCTACGATAGCTGTTGTTACTACTACTACTACTACTACTACTACTACTACTACTACTACTACTACTACTGTCTTACTTTCTAAACCAACCAGTGAACTACAAACTCAAGGTACAAGAACTTCTAACTAATGCAAACTAATAACACTAATCAACACGAAATTACAATGATAAGTACTCCTCCTTCAGGCCAAGACGTATAATGGGCCCGTCAGTTTAAGACCAGAGTTACCAGTAAGGGAGTCCTCTCAAGCGTTATAAGTGTCGCCACAAACAGTTAGGTGCCTCATGTCGGCCAGTGTTACCAGCCACAGCCTCGTATCACTGGCCAACACACCGCGGTACAGCTGTTACTGCTCCCCCACCGCCAGAACGAGACTGTTGCATCGCGCCCACTAACGTCATTATAAGCCATCTCGTTACGTAGACAGCACCGCAGCATCACCATCAGCATCACCATCAATGTCACCACCAACAGGGACATCCCCACCACTATTTCCATTCGTCACCATTACAGGTTGTTTCTACTGTCATCACGTCTGTCACCATTACCGCTAAAAATCATACTACTGCTTCTTTTGCCGGCACCACTTTAAATGAAGTCTAAATCACCGTCACCACCACGTCACCAGGATAATTATCGTCAATATGCAGTTTAGGATATTAGGATGCCAAAAGCGAAGATTCCTCCTCATTTATCACCGGGGTAAGGATTAATGTGTAGTTTTATGGTTAAAAAATGTAAGGTAGGGTTGGCGAAGACTCCTCAAACAAAGATAGTTAATACGATATCCAGTTTCATATCTAAGGTAAAATATAGATATAAGTTAATATATACGAAAAGTCATCTCCATCCATCACCAATAAGAACAAGGACTTAGGAATACCGTATGCAGTTTCAAAGGTAAAGTATTTAGGATAGCACAGGCGAAGGATTGTCCCCACATACCACCGGTAAGGACAAGGAGAGCTAATGACTATATGCAGTTTCAAATCTATGGTAAAATAAAGATATTGGATAGTAAATACGAAAGGTAATCCCCACCAAAGACAACTAAGGACTACCGTATACAGTTTCAAATCTAAGGTAGAAAATATAGGATAGTAAAGGCGAAGGTTTGTCCCCGCATACCCCCGCCAAGGACAAGGACAGCGGGACTCACGTGTACAGTTTGGCTTCTCGTCGGACTTGTCGCCACAGTCGTCCTTGCCGTTGCACACTCTGTCCTTGGGCACGCAGCGGAGGTTCTCGCAGGTGAACTCGCTGACGGGGCAAGGGCTGTGGGCCGCCCCCGCCACCACCACCACCGCCCCTGCTGTGAGGAGCGACAACCAGGCCGCCGCCACCACCACCACCACCGCCGCCACAC
Source organism: Portunus trituberculatus (assembly GCF_017591435.1). Classification (NCBI taxonomy): domain Eukaryota; kingdom Metazoa; phylum Arthropoda; class Malacostraca; order Decapoda; family Portunidae; genus Portunus; species Portunus trituberculatus. The sequence goes on from NC_059282.1 coordinate 3,693,562, forward strand.
TCCCGCCGCCGCCCCTCACCATCACACATCGCAGCACCCTGAGGAAGAGAAATGAATGGTCACTTAATTAATTAGGAACTTTTCACACAAATTCCTTACGGTCTTTACTTAAAGGCTTAACCAAGGGGACTATTAGCGCCACTCGCGGGATTGAGGGGGTAAGACGGGGGAAAGTAAGGCGGGAGGCTTCATAAAATGCTGCCAGGGGTGTAATATATTATACTCCGCACAAAAGAAACACTAAAAGGGAGAGTAAAGTAAATCATAACACGTCCCTTCATGTGAAATTTTATAAAAGAAGATTAAAAAGACGTGTCCTTCTAAATAATACACAGTGAAGCTATGAAAAAATTAACTAGTTATATTTTTTTCCTCAATTTATGCTTTTTTTTTTATCTTTCTATATCTCAACTTTAAGTACAGAATAATGTTGCCACAACCATCACCACCACCACCATCACCACCACCACCGACCATGTTTATCCTTTAACATCGTAATCATCATCACCTGCAATGCTCTTCAGGTGAGGCTGGGGCTGCGCGTGTACCTCACCTGAGATCCCCAAGGTGTTTATAGGTAATTAAGTGTGTTTCCTGTTTGCAGGTGAGTGCGTGAGGGAGAGGGTCGAGCAACAGCGGCAACAACAACATTATATCTTTAGTGAGTGTTGTTTGTGTTATTCTCATTTTTTTCTTGTGTGTATGTGTCTGTCTGTGTGTGTGTGTGTGTGTGTGTGTGAATTCTGTCTTTATTTTTCCCTGTTTGTTTTCGTCATCCTTATTTTTTTTAAGGATTTTTGTTTTTGCGTGGTATTTTTATTGGTTTGTGAATTCATGTTGATATTCTGTGGTCTTGTTTTTCAGTCTATATATTTCCTTTTCTTTGATTCTTATTGAGTTATTTTTCCTATTCACTTTTATATTTTCTTATTACTTTTTTGGTTCCCTTTGTGTTACAGTCTTTTCTTTATTTTCTACACCCATATATTTCTTTTTTTTTATTATTTAATGCTTTTTTCTAATTCAGTTTTATATTTTCTTGTTTGTTTTGGTATTTCTTTTTGTGTTACAGTCTTTTCTTTATTTTCTACAACTATATATATATATTTTTTTTTATTATTTATTGCTTTTTCCTAATTCAGTTTTATATTTTCTTGTTTGTTTAGGTATTTTTTTTTTGTGTTAGTCTGCCATGTCTGCTTGTGTATTTACATTGCTTGTGTGAAGTTCAGTGTATATTTACTTTAATTTCGTTGTGGATTTTCAATTTTTTTCTTTTGTACTTTTATTCCCAAGTTTATTTACACATTTCTGACCTTTTTTTTTTTTCTTGAGTTTACAAATATTTTACACACTTTCGAAAACCTTCTTCCCGCGTTATTAATTGTCATGTTTATCTCCTGCCTTTCCGTCCTTCTCTCCTTCCTTCCCTCCTTCCTTCATTCGTCCATCCATCACCCGGGCAGTGCAGTCCCTCCATCTCTGCCTCGCTCCCTCAGACCCCACACCCAACCCTGGCTGAGATTTCCTTTCTTCCTCCATTCCCTTCATCCTTCCCTGCCTGCTTCGGCTCCACCCTTTCTCCATCCTTTTCTATCTTTTATTTTTCTTCTTTGAACTTTTCTTTCCTTCGTTACTTTCATCACTTCTTCCTTACATCCTTTCATTTTCTTTTTACTTTGGTTTTTGTTCTACTTTTTTTCAGCTACATGTTTCCTTTCCCTTTCCCTTTTTTTCCTTTTCCTTTTTTTCATCTCTTCTTCCCACTTTCCATTCAGATTTTATCCTCATTGAATTTATGTTGAAGTATTTTTCTCATTTTTACTTTCTTTTATCTCTCTTCTCATCCTTCCCAGTCATATTTTCCTCCTGGTTTACCGTTACTAGTTCTCAATCTCTTTTCTTTCCTTCCATAAGTGCGTTTCTTCATTATCCTCGCCCTGATATATATTTCTTCCTTATTTTATTATTTTTTCCGTATTTCCTTTTCTTTCCATTCCTGCTTTCACTTCTTTCTTCCTTCCAGTTATTTTTTTTTTCCTTATTCTGTCTTTTTTTTATTTCTTCCCACGTTCTTTAACTTCTCTCCTCTCTTGTCTTAATTTTCTCTCTCTGTTTTCTTCTAATCTTCATCATTTTCTTTCCATTCCAAATTTCCGTCACACTTTAATCCTTCGTTCTTTCTTCTTACATTCATTTATTTTTCTTTATTATTCCTTCCCTTTTACTTTATATTTTTACACCTTTTCCACTTGCATTTATTCCCTTTATATTCCTTCTCTCCATCACAACACCTTTTTCCTTTTTCCTCCCTGTAGTACTTAAATTTATCCATTTTTCCCATTATTCTTTCCTTCCTGCGTTATATTTTTCCCCCCTGTGTCCTTCCCTCTCTCTCCACTCATCACTCTCCTATCCGTCATTCTTGCAATCGGGCGTGTCACTCTCCCCTCGTCGCCTCCGAACGCCGCGTGGCTAAGCGTCGAATGAAAAAAAAGGTTGTAAAAAGAGGAGGTGTTATTACCGAAGTTGTGCAGCCCAAGTTATAATTAATGACACGAAGACCAGCGCCGGACCGAGAGGAGAAACGGAGGAGGGAGGAGAGAAAAGGGAAGAGGAGGAGGAGCAGGAGTTGGAGGAGGTAGTGGTGGTGGGTAAGGGGGAAGGAGAGGCTGCCACGAAGTGATTAGAGACAGACGGAGGAGCGAAGAAAAAAAATACATAAAATTTCGTGTTGCGTGTCGACTGCATTAATTTGAGTTTCTTTTCATGGAATCTGGTGTATGCTTTTCACCTGAATGACTGCCACCACCACCACCACCACCACCACCATCACCACTACTACTACTACTGCTAATACTACTACTTCTACTACAGCCATCACCACTACTTTACCATAAGACACATGACAGGTAGATTCCAAGACAAAAAATGAGTGTAGGTAAAAACAACAAGAACGTATGGGGGAAGAAAAACGCTCTGGTGTCATCTGTCTTTTGGGAAATAAAAAAGAAAACTTAAGGTGGAACTTCTAACCGTCCAACATGTCCATTTTAGTTCCAGGCTTTCTACAACAAGCAGGAGATAAAGGAATGAATTTTAAAGCACATTTTGGTGACAAGACGAAAATGAATAATAGTACCACCATCACCACCACTGCTGCTGGACTACTACTACTACTACTTTTTACTATTTCTCCTATCTTTGATGCATCAGTAACAAGAGTAGTGACGTGGTTAACGCAGCATCAGAAACACACGAACTTAAACAGATGTAGCGCGAAACCAGAGTGACGTCACGAAGCTTACCCTGTGACGTCAGTGGGTCGAGTCTGACATCACGTAACGGGTCGCGAGGGAACACCACCACCACCACCACCACCACCACCACCACAGGACACAAGCACACTCTTCACAATCAAGCCGACGCAGAAAGCTGACCCTCACGTAATTATACACCAAAATATTCAAGCTTTTTCTCTCTCTACTCTCTCTCTCTCTCTCTCTCTCTCTCTCTCTCTCTCTCTCTCTCTCTCTCTCTCTCTCTCTCTCTCTCTCTCTCTCTCTCTCTCTCTCTCTCTCTCTCTCTCTCTCTCTCTCTCTCTCTCTCTCTCTCTCTCTCTCTCTCTCTCTCTCTCATACAAAGGCGCGGCTCTCGGGCACAACAGCAAAAGCTCTCGCGCTGATGCAAACTGTTTACCTTGCACCT
>NC_059282.1:3702269-3704769 GCF_017591435.1 Portunus trituberculatus
TCCTCCTGTATTTCCTCTCTTCTCTCTATCTCCCTGTTTGCTTCTTCCTTTCTCTCATCCATTTCTATTTGCCCTTTTCTTCTATTTTTTTTTGTATATTCCCTTTAATTTCTATCTTTTATCGTGCCATCTGCATCTTCTTCCTTCTCTGTGTCATTTCCACCGTTTGTGTTCCTATTCTCACCTCTCCTTTTCTTTATTTCATCTTCCCCCTTCATCATCTCATTTCCCCGTATCTTCTCTTTCTCCTACCTAACGCTAATCCATCACCCCTATCCTTGTCCTCACCCCTCTCTCTTCCACTCCATATTCTTTTTATATCCTTCCTCACCCCTACCATTTCCCCTTCGTCCTCTCCTTCCCATCACTCTTTTAATATCTCACCCTCACGCCAGCCATACCCGTGTCTTCTGCCCCTCTCCTCGTTCCCATCTCCTCTAATCTTCTGCCCTCACCCCTGCCACCTCGTCCCCCATGCCTCCCATCACCCGTAATCTCCCCAGGGTTGGCCAGGGGACGTAATAGGCAGCCATTTGACTAGATTTAGAGCACAGGGGACCCCCTCTCCATCCCGACTAAAAGGACCACCCAATGGCTGAATTTTTGCAGCATTTCGACCAAAATTATCGGGAAAATGAGCCTTTATGATGAGGCAGTCGCGGCCGCCCCCACCACGCCACTGGAATTTTCTTAAAGGTAGTTTAAAAGAAAGATTATTCTCTCAGTGCCCAGGGAACTCCTCTGAATTTTGTTTTTACTTTCTTGCATGTAGAAATTAGAGACGCCACGAGAGGCACAGAATAAATCACCATGCATTGCTAGTGTGTCTTGTCAGAAAGAATGTTCTCAGATGGTTTAGAATAAAAGTTGTTATTAACGTGTCCTTCGAAAACAACTCAAAGTACTTTTTCTGTATGTGTATGTGGTATTCCAGATCTGTAACTAAGTAAAACAATCCGAATACACTTTCTGTACGGCTTGGTAGAAACATTTTCGCAAAGGCAGTACAGAATAAAGACTATTTGTAGTTTGTCCCTACGTAACCTTGCTAAAAATATTCCCTTTTTCCCTTTTGTATATGGAAATGGAGACACGGCAAAAGTTAAAGAATGATAGTGTGGCGCAGGGAGCTCCAGACGATTCTGCCCTAAAGCGGCTGGGAGGGTTCTCGAAAACAAGCGATAACGGGCCACTGAGGTGATCTGCTTTAAGGGGCGGCCACGGGGGACGCACAGTGACCTGGGAAGCACCGCCATGGCCCGGAATACTGCGGTGTGATTGGTTAAAGTGTCGGTGATCGTTGTTTGAAGTGTGACGCGAACCTTTCTGTGATTTCATGAGAACACAAGATCCACGAAGCCAGTAATTCTTCACGAGCTAGACCTTGTACTATATTGCGTGTATGTATGTATGTATGTATGTATGAATGCATAGTCGTGTGTCACATCCACCAATCATCCTCAGCCTTATATTTGGTTTCACATGCGTACTAAAAGCATTTATTTGACACAGAGGTAGAGACGCGGCTTGCAGGAACGAATGAACGTGCTTGGTGTTGTTTTGTTGTTGTGTTTGTGTAATGGACACCGAAAGAACTGAAATATTGTTGTAACTCAAGGGAAAAGCTGTTCATGTATTTTATATTCTGCTTTCCGTAACTGCAAATTTATCTCCCGTTTCTGATTTGACGATGCGTTTTGTTGATAAGCCGTGAGGGATTTTCTGTGTGTGTGTGTGTGTGTGTGTGTGTGTGTGTGTGTGTGTGTGTGAGCGTGTGCGTGTGTGTATATATTTAATCCCCCTGAGCCACAAGATAAATATCATTCTTTCTAACGAACACCTTATCTGTGAACCAAAAGTTTGCCTCTGAAATACTTACTCGTAAAGCGACACGAACTTCGACAAAATCTCTCCAAAAGTTATTTTTTCTGGCCGCGCACAAGTGACCCGTTTCTGTGAGTGAGTAACCTCCACACACACACACACACACACACACACACACACACACACACACACACACACACACACACACACACACACACACACACACACACACACACACACACACACACACACACACACACACACACACACACACACACACACACACACACACACACACACACACGCACACATGGCTCCTCGTGAGTTAAAGTTTGTCGCCTAAAGCCTAAAGTGCAGTAAAGTGACTCCCTCTCGTCTTAAGGTGACCCAGCGTGACCCTTAACCTCGTAAAGTGACCCTGAGGTGTTGTAAAGCGAGTCGAGGGCATCGCTGGGGAACTCACTGTGACCAGATCCGTGCCGACTAAGAGGAGTGTTACCACAACGAGCCATCACGCGGGGTTTGTGAGGTGTGACCTGTCTTGAGAGGAGGGATGCTTTCTCTCTCTCTCTCTCTCTCTCTCTCTCTCTCTCTCTGTTGTGCTTTTTTGTAATGTTTTTCTAGTGTTTTTTTCTCTTTTGTGCTTCATTTCTTTATTTCAATTCCTTGCTGGTGA
>NC_059282.1:3707269-3722269 GCF_017591435.1 Portunus trituberculatus
GTTTTCGTTCAAATATTTTCTCTTTTATAATTATTCAAAGCTCTGAACATCCACTATTTATTTTATTTCCCTTCCTTCCCTCCACATCGCTGTCTTCTTTTTAATTCCTTTACATCCGCATTTTTCTTACATATTTTTGTATTTCCTCGGTCCTTCCTGCTATTTCCCACGTGTCCCATCCTTCCTACTTTCCCTCCTGCCTATCTTTCCCTTCTCCCCTGCAGTGGTGTGTCCGTAATGCCATTTATCTATCAGTTTCCATCACTCCTACACTGTCGACCTTCCCTTCCTCCTTCCTTCCTTCCTTCCTTCCTTCCTTCCTTCCTTCCATCATATCGAGTGACCTCACCAAAAGAGAAAAAGTATAACTAAAAGAATTCTTACATTTTTCCTTGATTAGAGAAAAAAGTGACTGATTTCTCTCTCTCTCTCTCTCTCTCTCTCTCTCTCTCTCTCTCTCTCTCTCTCTCTCTCTCTCTCTCTCTGTCTCTGTCTCTCTTTATCTTTTCTGTATTCCCTCTCTATCTTATTTTTACCTTCCATCATTCATCACCGTCTTTCTCTCTTCCGTTTTTTTTCCTCCCTGTATCGTAAATCCTTCTTTTCGTTTCCTTTCCTTGCTCTCTGTCTTATGCTACGTTTACTTTCTTGTATTCTTTGTTTTTGCTCTTTCACATTTTTTCTTTTCTTTTTCTCTTATCTGGTTCTCTCGTTTCTCATTCCCCTTTTATCTTCTTTCTCCTGTCTACCTTTAGTCATGCATTCTTGTATTATATTTTCTTTCTTTTATTCGTTTTTTTTTTTGCGTGGTTTTCTTGTTTGCCCTTCTTCTTTTTATCTTTCCATTCTTCTTCTTTCTTTTTATATCTACCGTATTCATAACATTCTCTTTTTTTTTCACCTTGTTTATTTTACTTCCTTTTCTTTTTTCACATGACTCCTTTCTCTTTCCGTGTTTCCCTTTGCATCCTTTCTTTCATCATATTCTCCTCTCCTCCCCTTTACTCGTCTTCTTCCGCCTTGTAACTACTCTATCACCCCATCTATTTATATATTTTCCTTCACTTTCCTGCCTTTTTATATTCACCCATCCTTCGTTTTTATCTTTTCTCTCCACCTCCCTTGCCTTTTGTGTTCTTCCATCCTCCTTTATTTATCCCTTCTCTCCCTTTCCCCTTGCCTTCTATATTCTACCTTCCTCCATTTCTCACCTCGCTAGCTTCAAGTGTCAGCCGCCTCGCTTACACATCAGCTGAAGGCGTCATATCATTTTCTCTCCGTCAGCACGCAGCGGGGCACTCTGGCAGGAGGCTGACGAGCGCTGACTCAAGCTTCACCAATGTATTATCGGCAGGCTTAAGCTTAGGAATATTCAACGGGATGCAAATGCGGACTTTTAAGCTTTCTTTCTTGGTCTCCCTCCCTCCCTCTCTCTTTCTCTCTCTCTCCCTCACGACCTCCCCGCCTACCTTTTTTTCTTTTTTTTCGAGTAATCGGTTGAAATTTGTGGCGGAAGTTGTTGGTTTTATTATTTCTTTTACTGTTTTTATTTCCATATTTTTTGTGGGTATTGTGATTTTCGTTCTTTTTCCTGGAGAAGTGGCTTTTGATTTCTGGCAGATACTATGTTTTATTATTTCTATTTCTGTTTTACTTTTTGAGGAGAGAAGACGAGGTGATGGAAAACACAAGGCTGGGGATTTGCAGGTGTGTTTTCTGATATATTTTGCTCGATAATCAGTTTTTAATTTATGATGGAAACCGTTTTTTTCTCTTCTATTCCTTTTTTTCTCACGAGGAAGTGATTTATGGGACAGACAACCGTGTTATTAATGATTACTTTCTCCACGCTTCAGGTACGGACACATGTTTCAGCTTCGCACACACTAAAACACATAACTTTGATGTAAATGTGTCTCTGTGTTGGTTTTAGTGTCGAAGTTTTCTCTATGATCTCTCTAAAGTGCATAGTATCTTAACATGTGTGTGTGTGTATATGTGTGTGTGAGTGGGTGGGTGTGTGTGGGTGTGTTGTAAATTGTGTGCAAGTGGCTTACGGTGTCTCTGGAGGGATGAGCGTAACTTTCCTTGGGTCACGAGTCTGTTTTTGGAAAAGTTACACCCACTGGAGTCTCAAAAGCGTCACCCATTTCTTTGTTTTGAGGAGCGAGTGGCTTGTCTGGCTGTCCGTCGCTGAACTGTTGTCGTGTGTGTGTGTGTGTGTGTGTGTGTGTGTGTGTGTGTGTGTGTGTGTGTGTGTGTGTGTGTGTGTGTGTGTGTGTGTGTGTGTATTTGTGTGTGTGAAATGATAGTTTATTAAAATTTCTCTTCAAATTCAACTAGATATTTCCTTATTTCTATGCTCTCTCTCTCTCTCTCTCTCTCTCTCTCTCTCTCTCTCTCTCTCTCTCTCTCTCTCTCTCTCTCTCTCTCTCTCTCTCTCTCTCTCTCTCTCTCTCTCTCTCTCTCTCTCTCTCTCTCTCTCTCTCTCTCTGAAAACCAGCAGTAGCCAAAAGCACCACTGTCTTGCGGCGACTGGCATCTGCACACACACACACACACACACACACACACACACACACACACACACACACACACACACACACACACACACACACACACACACACACACACACACACGAATCATCTAAACTTGTCCCTCCTAAGATACCAGCAGGGGAAGTTGGTACGGCATCCTGTGGACCTTGGGCTGGGTTCTGAAGGCCTGAGGAAGGGAAGGGGAAGGGGGGAGATGGTGGAGGAGGGGAGGAAACTTTTCAGGAGATTAAAGAAGAGGAGATGATGGTGGCTGTGGTGGTGGTGGTGGTGGTGGTGGCGGCGGCGGTAAACTTTTAATCTTCGTCAGCAATATTTAAATGATAATTACACTTTAGTGGGTTTTGAGCTCAGGTTTTGGCGGTGTGTGTGTGAGTGTGTGTGTGTGTGTGTGTGTGTGGGAGAAAACTAAGCGATGAACACAACTCAGGAAAGAGGAAGCGAAGGAGGAAAGGAGAGAGGGAGAGATGGTAATGAGGTAGAATAGGAAAGGAAGTGGGAAAAGGAAGGAGGCAGATAGTTTGATCTAATGTGTAGAGAGAGAGAGAGAGAGAGAGAGAGAGAGAGAGAGAGAGAGAGAGAGAGAGAGAGGAAGAAAACAGTGATGGGATAGAGGCGTGTTGTGGTGTCTGGTGAGGCGAGAACGTGGTCGTCGCCAATTTGACGCAAATCAACTCGTAAATCAGACAATATTGGTCGTTTCCTTCACTCCTCAGCCTGGATAGAAGCCGCGACTGGAGGCAACCACCGACACCACCACCACCACCACCACCACCACCACCACCACCACCACCACCACCACCTCCACCTCCACCACCACCACCACCACTGCTGCCTTCTCCTCTTTTTCCATCTCCTCGTCCTCGTCCTCCTCCTCATCCTCGTTCTCGTCCTCTTCCTCCTTCTCCTCTTCCTCCTCCTCGTCCTCCTCCTCGTCCTCCTCGTCCTCGTCCTCACGTCCTCGTCCTCTCCTCCTCCTCCTCCTCCTCCTCCTCCTCCTCCTCCTCCTCACTTACAAGTAATACATTTAAATCCCAGTCTTCTCAATTTGCATTTTTTAGCATTTAGTTTTATTTCATATTCTCTTAATTTTAAACTACATTTTTATTTCTTTTACTAGTATTATAATGAGTTTTTTTTTCTCTATCTTTTTATTCGTTCTCTTTCCGGAGCATTAAATTCTTCGTTTCCCTCTGAATAACGCATGAGTGTGCTGGTTAACAGGTCCCATCACAGCAATATCCCCTTTCATTTAGTCCCCCCATCATCCGAACCCTTTTAAAATCATCCAATCCCACTAACCGCTCGTCAGATCCCCTTTCCTGCCCCTAATCCTCCTATACGTACACCATTTCCCACTATTTCCCAGCGCCCATTTCTCTCACTAATCACTTCCTCTCTCGCCGGGACTAATTCTCCCACACACTCTAATCTCACTAACCTTCTTCCTCCAGCCACACTAACTGCGACCTTCCATCACACTAACTTGCTTTCCCCTCTGTTACCTCACCCTCTTCCTCCCCTCTTATCATATTAACTTCCTTTCCCTCTGTCCTACTAACCTACTTACCCATCCCTCTCTCAGTGACACTAACCTAACCCTCTTATACCTGTTTCTATCTCCATTACGGTAATCCTATTCACACCCTATTGCTGATCCCATTTCAATGTTCCTCTCTTATGCTTCGCCACGCTCCCTCTTGTTTCTTACTCTATGCTTACTCTGTCTTATTTTTTTTCTTTTTCTTCCTCGTGTTGTCTTTTCTTATCAGTCTTTTTAATTTTCTCTTAGTTGTCTTGAATTGTGATTTGTTATCTTTCCTATTTTTTTCTTTATGTTCTTTCTTGTATCAACGTTTTTATTTTTGTTATTCCGTGTTCCTCGGTGTTTTGTATTCTTGCATGCTATCCAATTTTCCTTTTCCTTGTATCTCCTCCTTTCTCTCGCCCTCTTCGTATCCTATGCATATCCTTATCGCCATAACTTTCCCTTCCTTATAATACTGTTTACATCCTTCCGCCGTAATGCTCGTCATCTCTGCTCCACCTTCGTGCTCTCCTCTCCTCCTTACTTACACCCCCGAGCCTCTCTCCCTCTCTCCCTCTCTCTCTCCTTCACTCCCTCCCGCATTTCTCTTCTCCATCACCTATTTCCTTCGCCATAATCCATTCATAGGCCCGCCCTACTAGTTTACATGTTGAACCGAATCAATATAGAGCATCGGGACACCGGGACATCGGGCCAAGACACTGGGGTCCTCTCCACCACCACCACTACCATCTCTGCCACAGCCGCAGCCTCTGAAACCTTCACCTTCAACGCCTGCATCAACACCACCGCCACCTCCACCTCTCCACCTTTCCATCTCTTCAACTATTGTCACTGTGTCCGCCTCCACGCTTCTCTTCTTCCACCTTCATTTCTTTTTATACATTCGTTTTCGGCGGTTCTTCCTCTTCTTCCTCCTCCTTGTCCTCCTCCTCTCTCTCTGCCACATTCACTACCGCGCTGGTGAAAAATAATGATGTGTGGTGTGATTTAACATGAAGTGCTTGCTCTTCATCACCTCCACTGTCGTTTTCGTTAATGATGGTGATAATGATGGTGATGATGATGATGGTGATACGCGTAGATGGTAATGATGATGATGGCAACAATAATGGTAAAAATAATGAGTATTATGATGATGGTGATAATAATAATAATGATAATAATAATAATAATAATAGTATGAATAAGAATAGTAATAGTATATGCGCTAGTAATAAAGAAAATGATACGAGTTATTGCAATGAAACTGTTATAGCTGTTATTACTACCACCACTATCACCACCACTATTACCGTTACTACTGCTATTACTACTAATGTTTCCTACACCACCACCACCAACAACACCACCACCACCACCACCATCACTACCACTACTACTATTACTACTAATGTTTCCACCACCACCACCACCACCACCACCAATGACAATAACAAAAACAACCCTTATCACTCAAAACAAAAAAAATCAAACACACATTTTGCATAAGAACAACAATAACACCACCACCACCACAAACAACAACACCCAAAACACAAAACAACCTACAGAAACACATTTTTACTGACTCTATAAGCAGGACTAACATATTTTTCTAGGCCTAAACCCCTGAGCGCCCCTTCCCTCATTCCCTTTCCTTCTCTTCTCCTCCCTCTTCCTATTCCCTTTACCCTCCTTCCCCTTCATCTCCTCTTGGGCGACATTAGGCCCATCATCCGCTAGATAACTCGGGGTAACTGGAATATTTGGGGACCGAGGTGAAGGAAAAAGAGGAGAACGAGAGAAAGGGAATTGACAAATGTATCAATAAAGAGGCGGAATGAATAGAGAAGAGACCGACTTTATGACTCAGGTACATGATTTACAGAGAGAGAGAGAGAGAGAGAGAGAGAGAGAGAGAGAGAGAGAGAGAGAGAGTCAAACCTATCTCCCCAAACCAGGTCTCTCATTTTCAGTGAAGAATGGGGCTTGGATGTCGACCACCGACCGACAGTCTGGTCATGAGGGGGAATGGGGAGCTACTAAGAGAGCTAATGGGAGACTGGGGAGGGTAATGGGAGGGGGGTAGAGGAAAGGGTGATGGGGGAGGTAGGGAGAGGGAGGGAGTGGTGGTAGTAAGCTTGTTATCGACACAGAAATGAGATCAAATGTAGGATTATTTTGAGGTTTGATGGTTTCCGGAAGGGAGGCGTGTCTGTGTGTCTGTGTGTGTGTGTGTGTGTGTGTGTGTGTGTGTGTGTGTGTGTGTGTGTGTGTGTGTGTGTGTGTGTGTATATATATGATTGGTTTTAATATTTGTACTGGTGTTTCTTTTGTCTGGATTTTATTTCATTCTCTCTCTCTCTCTCTCTCTCTCTCTCTCTCTCTCTCTCTCTCTCTCTCTCTCTCTCTCTCTCTCTCTCTCTCTCTCTCTCTCTCTCTCTCAATGACGTATTTCCTTTTAGTTTCTCGGTTCTCTCTCTCTCTCTCTCTCTCTCTCTCTCTCTCTCTCTCTCTCTCTCTCTCTCTCTCTCTCTCTCTCTCTCTCTCTCTCTCTCTCATTCAGCATTGATTGTCGTATTCAGTAACTTTTTCTTAGAATTTCTAGATTTTTTTTTTCATCGGCAACTGAATTTTTCCCTTTTCGTAGAAGTGTTTTTCCACATCTTGGGTTCATCCGTCGCGTCCCTCCCCCTCAACCACCTCCCTGGACCCCTTCACCTGTGCACCTCAACTCTCCACTTCACCTTTACACTAAATTCTTCACCATGCATATTTGTATTTTCCTTCGTCGTCGTTTCATCTTTGCTTTTTTTCCCCTCGTTTTTATGTTTTCTAGAACGTCTTGACTCATTTTCCTCACCTGTTTCACCTGTGTACGATTATTCATCACTTCACCTTTTCATTAAATTCTTCACTAATCAGTATTTTTCTTCGTCGCTGTTTTAGTCTTTACTTTTTTTTTATATGCAAGTTTCTATTCAACTCTTTTCCTTTACGCACCCTCTTTATTTCACCTGTGTACTTTCTATCTCCTCTTCATTCTTCCATTAGGTTTTTTGGGGAACATCAGTATATTTCCTATGCTGTCGTATTGTTTAAATTTCAATGCAAACTATTGCAATGTCGTCATCTTCAATCATTCTACCTATTTCACCCACGGCTTTTAGTTCTCTCTCCTTCACCCATCTATTAAGTTTTTTATGGGGAACATCAGTATATTTTTTCATCGCTATTTTATCGTGTTTAATTTTCAGTGCTAACTATTGCAATGTCGTCATCTTCAATCATTCTACCTATTTCACCTACGGCTCTCAATTCTCTCCTTCACCGATCTATCAAGCTTTTCAGTGGCGACATGAGTATAATTTTTCATCGCTATTTTGTCGTACTGTTTTATCTTTCAATGCTCATTACTGTAATATCACGTCTGGTTCTCCTTGTCACCATTGTTCCTTCACTGCAAGAGCGTCACCCTTCTCGCTGTCCTGTGTAGAGTGTTGTAATGGCGCCTGTCCTCGGTAGCTTGCATAGTCGCGGTGTTTGTGACGTCATGGTCCTAGCTTCGTGAGAGGTGAGGAAGCAAGCTCATGATTTCTACTTTACAAATTTGTTATGAGAGGGGATTAGGAATGTATAGGTGCGTCTCAGCTCGAAACTCCAACCAATGAAGGAATGGAGACTTTTATACCTTATCTGTCTGCCTCATTGACTGTCCGACTGCTTCACGACAGACTACTAGATGGCAGTGTCTCCCTCGGTGGTGGGGAGGTGAGGGCAGATGCAGGTGACATTTCCAACCAATGAAAAACGTGGAAAGAATTGAATTTCTCAGCATTTATTTCTAATTCACCTTTCACTTTCCATCTCACTCCTTCAGTATTAAATTCATTCGGTTATAATGTCGCTTAACTTTATTCATATCGTTCCTTTTAGGAGTTTTATTTATATATCCCAGTTTTATTACGTACTGTTTGCGTTTTAATGTTCTTTTTTTCGCTTAGTTTATGAACAACACTCCTTTAAAGTACTTTTTTAATATTTTCCCCCCATTTTCCGTAGTAATGTTGCAGGTGTCACTGCGACTGAAAAAACAACTAACTCTGAAATACTCACTTTTTCTGTTTCAGCTTTTAGTCTCTTGTTTTCTACTATATATTTTTAGACGTAACAGGGCCGAGGATGTGTCATAGGCGACAGCTGTGTGTATGTGTGTGTGTGTGTGTGTGTGTGTGTGTGTGTGTGTGTGTGTGTGTGTGTGTGTTGGAAAGTATCATGAATTATAAAATCACAAAGTTGAGAGGGATCGGGGAAAAAATATGTTTGGTGGAATTTTGAATCCAAGTTTTAATTATGTCTTTTGTCTGCAACCATTCCCGCATTCAGTTATTCATTGAAACATTTGTTCACTGAATCACTCATTAACTCAGATGGACGGACTCATTCCAGGGACGCGAATTCATATCCATAAGTTGTGCCATAAGCCTTTAGTACACAAAGGGAAAGAAGAAAAAGAGGAAAAGAGGAGGAAATATTTATCTCTTTAACCATTTCAATACCAGGGCGCGTTTCCATATTCCTTCAGGTAACTATTTAGTGATTTTATATAGATTTAGAAACTTATGTGGGGGATTAAATACTGAAGACTGTGGCCATTAATCTTCTGACCTCCATGCACCCTTGGTAATGTCAATAAAATTATCTTATCGTACACAAAACTCAAGGTAAAAATGCTTTCCAGTACTGAAGGGGTTAACAGCAGTGAATGAAAATGTGTTCGCTACCAGAAACATAAACTAGAGAAGCAACACATAGACAAACACTCGACCTATATTATACTAAATGATCATAATTTGTGTGTTCCTTTTGCTGAGCTCTTCCGGATCGATATCTACAGTGGACCTTTGTTTCAACTTTCCTAGTCGTCCAACGCCAACAACTCATACGTAGGGTTTGTATTCAGAAATGTTTTGCTCTCTCACTACGTTATTTATTTTTCAAGGCTACAGAGATAATTATCGGGGTTTTCAAGAGTGTTTTCCCCAGTTAATAATGTAGAAATTTTGTCTTTCTGCCTTTAGAACCATAAAAACACCTTAAAACTCGTGTAAATTTGAATAAAGCCTTTTTAAATAGTGGAGGTGAAGCACAGAAGTATTTGAGAATACGAAATATAGAAACACAAATCCGACAAGATAGATATAATAGAACTCATACAAGTAATAGTCAGCAATAATGCAATCTACTCTAATTACAACACTTGACAACCAAATAATTATAAAGCAACATAACCTGACAACATTTACATCAAATCACAGCACTCCAACATTAAGAACAAATATACATAGCCATTGTGAAGCTAAAATATTCAACAAGAGTAGTAAAATGAGAGCTATATACGACATGAAACAGGCAGAAAACCAGAGCACCTAGGCATCAATGACAGTGAGAATTAAGTTATGAGAAAGAGCTCACAATGTTTCTGTAGTAGCTCATCGCTGGATCATTAGAAAACGGAATAATTTCACAAGTGTAGTATCCTGAGAACCAGAGCACTCGAGCATCAAACAGGAGAAATGATCACGCACGACACATTTCACTGCCACATGTCACAGCTGAACCAACAGAAGCAGGAGGCAGAGACAACACGCGCCTCGAACCTGCAGATCATCACACGCTCCGAATTAGCGAACCCGAATCAGGCGCCGCGGGAAGCTGTGGAATAAGACGAGATTAACATTCGTGACTGGGTGAATTACGCCTCCCGGATCAGCGAGGCGTAGGTACAGCAAGGTGTCGCATTGGATAATTGAGAAATGAAGCAGGTATGGAGGTATAGTGCACCTTTGATCACAGGTAACTTGGACATTAGGACGCAAGGTTTGGATATTCAGACACGTTCGGATATAAAGACACGTGGTATTAGGGTATCTTAATGTTTTAGGATATGGCAGTTACTTTATTTCTAAGATGCTTTTGTTAGTAATTGTTGGTATTTTGGCAATATTTGGTAGCTTCAAGACACTTCTGTTAGTTTTCTTATATATTTTTTTTTTTGACGGCTCTCCTTTGCGACTGACATATTTAGCGGTGCTTTGTTTTCTCTTCCTTTTAGTGGTATTCGCCGGACTCCTCTTTTTGTGAATAGAAATAATGTAATAAAAAAACGACAGGTAACTTTGATATGTGACCATTAAACACAACGTTTGAATTAAAACTTGTCAGGAATCAGAAAACGAAAAATCTGAAACCTTACACACAAGAAAACCTGGAGAAATCTTGTAATGAAACGAAAAAAAACAACAACTTTACAAAACTGTGCTATTGAATGAGGAAGCAAAGTGGACTGCGAGATGGGCAATAATTACAATGGAAAAACAATAGAACGCTTGTACACAATGAGAGCTTTGTTAGCAGCTAAAAGACAATATTTACATTCTGGCGCATCAAAAACCGGGGTATTCAGAGGCCAGGTGGAGGAGGAGGCGGAACAGGAAACAAGAAGCCAGTATGTTTGGTGCATTCAACATGGAAACTCAAGCGATCTCAGGTGTTACTGTTAAAGAGAACGTACCAGCTTGGCGATGTAAGAAGAAATAAACAAGGTATCAGAGAAAGTTATCAATAAAGAAACGCCAAGGTATCAGAACATTTTCATATAAAGATCCGGAACACCAGGAAGACGGCACACACACACACACACACACACACACACACACACACACACACACACACACACACTCTCTCTCTCTCTCTCTCTCTCTCTCTCTCTCTCTCTCTCTCTCTCTCTCTCTCTCTCTCTGATGGGAAAACAAATACCAAGAACAATTAATTAAAAAAAAAATCCAGAGTAAGAGGAAAAATACGTATAAAAATGTGATGGTACCAGAGAGACCGTGGAAAAATCGAGGATATCAGGCAGAGAAGCACAAAGAATATCCAAGTGACGGAGCGTTAAAAGCCCGGCATGCAAAAGGCAGTGCAGCAGAAAGCCGCCCCGCCAGGCAGCCGCGGCGCGAGTTGACAGCTGAGTCACGGCATTAATATATAATAATGAACGCACAGGCTTTCATTAACAATTCATGGCTGGAGCCTTGTATTAATTATGGTAATTAGAGAGTAATAATGAGGGGTTTTGTGAAATTAACATTAAATTGTTTATCATTATTTCCTTTGATGCAATCATTTTTTTCCCCAAAATTTGGTGGAAATGTTACATTGTTATTCATTTTACTGTCGCACTGAACGTGTCTATTCCAGCGTGCGGGTTACGGAATTGCACACGACTCACCAGCCGTTGTCTCTTGCACCTGTAGCCTCCCACGACACACACTGCTGCCCTCAAACACCAATGAACGTCGTGTCCACAAACCTATCAGGAATGATGTAAAGACCAATGAAATATTTTATGCACAGACCAAGAAGCACTAACAATGCTGGAGGTGAAGGCAGCTCAAGATACTGGCGTTTTTTTGTCTGAAACATTTTGTAGAGCTCAATGGTTTTTTTTTTTCCTCAGGCAGCGATTCATTTGATTCAAGACAAAAGTGATGAAAGTGTCACGACCAAATCATGCCAAGAAAACCAGTAATATGAATCCGTGATGCTGTGGCTTTCAGATGAGTCACTTTCGAATTCCGACCTTCTCGCCCATTGTCTCACTCACATTTGATTTAATTAAGGTCGCATCCAAGCATTTTGTTTCTTCGCATCCTCAGCGTTCAGTGGACTCACATCATCTGCGCCGCCATTGCTTTGGAGGAGCAAAATGATCTTGTGCAACTTCCTTCAGGAGTAAGATTCTGTTCTCGTTGCTCATCATTAAAGTTTGGCTTATCTTGATTACCGTCATTAATTGCGTTAGTGCAGTTAATGCAAGCACATTTTATATTCTGCTAATAGACTTAAGCGATTGCCTTAAATAATTACAGATGTTTATACGACTTATTTGGTAGATTATCGTTATTAATTACAGTAGTGCAGTCTTTTATGAGTTGTTCTTTTCTAAATACTTGTAAAAGGTTTTCACTGATTACATCACCGCATTTAATACACTTACTACTGTTAAGATTTCGGCATTCAGTGCGCGAATACTTGTTTGTAGTATGTCCTTTGATAATTCATGATGATTATTTCCTTTTCCAGGAAAATTGTCATTAATTACGTAAGTGCAGCTAATACACGATCACTTTGCTTATCGGGAGACGAAAACTTCAGATGTAGAGCCAGCAGGTAAATATTGCTCTTCAAGGATCATTGCCCCGTGGAGAGTAATTTATGTGAAGCAGCGGAGCGGTGTCTGAGAGTCTTGCCCACTGCCTCGCTGCGCTGCCTCGCCGCCTGGGGCTCGTGGGTGTCCTGGTATTAAGGCTGCGGGGAAAGGGTCGTGGAAACAGGACTTTTCTGTTGACTTAATTGTTTCCTTTTGACTGTTTTCGTTGTTGGCTCGCCGCCCTGTCTTTTTTTCCCCTTTTCTCTTATTTTTCAACAATCACCTGTTTTCTGTATTCTGCTCCAGTCTAATTCTTTTTTGTAATGTTCTATTTCGAAACTTCTATTTCCGTTTTTTTTTTCTTGTTCTGTATCTATTTTCAATCACTCGTTTTCTATTCTCCAGTCTGACCAGATACTTTGCGGCTATGTTCTTTTGATATCTGTGTTTACCTCTTGACTCTGCAATTATTCACCTATTCCTTCTACTCACTACTCTAACACAGTAACTATTTCACAGACTAAAAATTAATCACAACGTAGTGCAGCAAACTCGAATCACTTCAAGCCAACCATTACCCAGTGTTCCTTCTAATGGTCGTCTTAATGTGTACTAGTAATTGCTTGCCCTTTCCAGTGTAAAGGGTGAGGGCCTCCAGGACAAAGTGAGGCCAGAGGGAGGCAAGTGAAGAGTGAAGGATGGCTTGGGAGAGGAGGACGTGAAAGGGGGTTGGTGAGGGCAGTGGGTTGCGCGTCCCGTCCTCGCCTCCCCCTGCCTCGCCTCGCCTCCAGCTGCGGCCAAAAGTACATTGAAACGAAATGGAAAGTCCTGATGTGAGTGGACCAAAATAAGCTGAAGGAACGGGACGGTATCAGTCTTCTTCCTCTTTCTCTTCCTCCTCTTCCTCCTCCTCCTCCTCCTCCTCCTTCTCTTCGTTTTTCCTCAACTTTTGCCTCGTATCTCATCTTCTTTTACTATAATAGCAACAACAACAACAACAACAACAACAACAACAACAACTACTACTACTACTACTACTACTACTACTACTACAACTACTGCGGAAAAAAAATAACAAAACCTTTCAAAAAAACGAAAATAGCAATAAAACCGTTTCATCGTATCAAAAGAAGCCAATGTCGTCTCTCTCTCTCTCTCTCTCTCTCTCTCTCTCTCTCTCTCTCTCTCTCTCTCTCTCTCTCTCTCTCTCTCTCTCTCTCTCTCTCTCTCTCTCTCTCTCTCTCTCTCTCTCTCTCTCTCTCTCTCTCTCTCTCTCTCTCTCTCTCTCTCTCTCTCGGCTCTCTTCACTTCCCACCACCGCCACAATAAAACTGGGCCGCGGAAATTAACAAGGAAATTATAGCTTGTGAGGGGAAGTAGGGAGGGAGAGAGACGATGTGGGAGACGGTGGGGCTTTAAATGATTGGGGAAGGAGGAGGAGCAGGAGGAGGGAGAGGAAGAGGAGAAGGAGAAAGAGGAGGGTGTTGACATGAAGAATTGAACAGAGTAGTGAAGTGCAAGAGGGATGGAGGAAGACATGGTAAGAAGATGGTGAAGTGAAGTATATATAGTACGTGAGAAAAAGGATAGAGAATTTGAACCTTAAAAGAAGAAAGGTAGGGAAAGAGTAAGGGAGGGGACAAACTAAAGGAAGGAGAGGAAAAGAATGAGAGGGAGGAAGGAGGAAGAAGAGGAAACAGGAAGAAGTAAGAAAAGAACGATGGAAATATCAATAGTAGCAACATCAGTATTATTACTATTATTATTATTAGTAGTAGTAGTAGTAGTAGCAGTAGTAGTAGTAGTAGTGCAGTAGTGGTAGTGGTAGTAGTAATAGTAGTAGTAGTAGTAGTAGTAGTAGTAGTAGTAGTAGTAGTAGTAGTAGTAGTAGTAAAAGTAGTAGTAGTAATAGTAGTTTTTGTATTAGTAGTTGCAGTTGGGCAATTTGCATTGATAGAGACAGTGGTGTGGGTAATGGTGGTACTGTAAGACTGTCGTAGAAGTAGCAATATAGTAGTAATAATAGTAGTAACAGCAGTAGGAACATCAGCAGAACCATTAGTAGTAGTAGTAGTAACAGCACCAGCGGTCGCAGTAGCCGCAGCAACGATAAGGTACAAAAAGAGGAGCAGAGAAGCTGGAGACGGAATTCCAAACATGCAAGTCTATATTCCGCGGTCGCAGATACCTCGGCGGCCTCTAAACGGCGTCCGTGATGGCGCCGCGGAGACCAGATCGCATCCCTCACGCTGCGCCGGCGACTTTATGCAGAACAGCGGCGAACGACACTCCTATTTCTGGCCTGGAGACGCGATAGCACCTTCCCTTGGCCGCTGAGGGACACTGGACGGGAGGGAAGGGGGGGAGGGATTGGCAGTAAGGGATGGATATGTGAGGGAGAGGAGAGGGAAGAAATGGAGACATGGGAACGAGAAAGGAGGATGAAGGGCCGCTAGGAGGAGGAGGAGGAGGAGCTGGAGGAGGAAGAGGAGGAGGTGGAGGAAGGAAGGGTCATTCTGTGCCGCTTGAGTCGTCTTGTGTCGCGGCCTTGGACGAACCACCACGACCTCTGGCCAGCGCGCTCAGCCACATCACAGCCTCCACGACGCCACTCACGACCACTCCATGCACGAATACCACTGCCACGACCACTTCACGACTCCACCCAGATACCCACGACCTTCAGGACTACCATGTGGCT
>NC_059282.1:3724769-3737269 GCF_017591435.1 Portunus trituberculatus
CCCCATAATCCCCGGAGCCTTGAGGAAAGCCTTAGGTAATCAGGTCTAGGACATTGAGACCCTGGTGACGTCATGGAGTTCCGACTGACGAGGCGCGAGGGTAAGGCTTGGCTGGGCTGGCTTTGCTGGGTGGGGTGCAGAGAGAGAGAGAGAGAGAGACAGACAGACAGACAGACAGACAGACAGACAGACATTGATACATAAAGAAAAGGCAATAAAAAAAAGAAACAGTATTTAAAAGAAAAATCTAAAAAAAAGTAGATAAGGGCGATGAAAATTAAGGTATTGGAAATAAAAGAAATATTAAAAAAAAGAAGACTAAATTATAGATAGAGAGATAAGTAGATAAATAGTTCTTGATAGACAGATAGGTAGGTAAATAGATAGGTATAAATAGATAGATAGATAGATAGATAGATAGATAGAGAGAGAGAGAGAGAGAGAGAGAGAGAGAGAGAGAGAGAGAGAGAGAGAGAGATTGTAAATTCATGAGAATACAGAGCACGATTCCTACGCCATCTCCAGTCCTTAATCGTTGTTACATTAGAGAGAGAGAGAGAGAGAGAGAGAGAGAGAGAGAGAGAGAGAGAGTTGTTTACCATTGTGCATGCATTGAAAACATAATTTCTAGGCCTAATTATCTGATTATTATCTCTTATACGCCCATTTTGCTCTTGTTTATTTACGAGCTTTATATTTTTACATAGTTAAGAAGTGACGTGTGTGTGTGTGTGTGTGTGTGTGTTAAGAGAAAATAAGTGAACCTGTCTGTCTCTATATGAAGCACACTTATTTCCTCTTGTTTACACACACACACACACACACACACACACACACACACACAGTATATCATCCTGTGTTGGATTTTTACGAGATCTGATTGCCTATTATGTTACCTTAGTATTTCAGACCAGTAACGTGTTTGTCATCTTTGCAGCGTCCACCGATTAGAGAGAGAGAGAGAGAGAGAGAGAGAGAGAGAGAGAGAGAGAGAGAGAGAGTATGAAACCTAATACTCTCAGTTGTGCATTTGATGGTGATGGGATTTTTCAGTGTTTTTCATCTTTTTGTACTCTTTTTTTTTTTTATGTTCCGTCGCGATATATTCACCTATTTTCTCTTTCCCATTTTTTTTAATTCGATTGTTTTTTTGTCCGTGAAAGAGGAAGTGTATTTTTGTACGAATATACCATACAGTTTATTGTTTTGCAGTTTTATGTTGTCGTATATACATTTTTATCTTTCCATAATTCAATTTCTCGTTTCTTTCATATTTTTTCACTGCTTGCAAAAAGAATGAATAAATTACAGTCAATATTCGGCTTTCTATTATTTTTTCCCTTACTGTATTACTTGCCTTCTTTTGTTTTTCTGTTCGTGTACATGAATATTGAAGTTACAATTAAAATATTCCCTCTAACATATCTCGTTACAAAAACATGGATAATTTTACAATAGTTATTTTTCCTCACTGTGTTCTGCTCCCACTACAACAGTGTCTAAATCTCTTTCCCACGTAATTCTCTTGACTGTACAAATACGCTGTTTTCCTTTATGGTCAGATTATTTCATGGATTTTGTCGCAGTATGTCGTTGCTTTTCACCGCTTATGCAATGTCAGCAAAGTCTTTCTTACACAAGATAACACTCGATTGTAAGATTTCACGTAACATTTCCCAAACCTGCGTGTAGGAAACCCTTCACTAATTGGATTACTTCGAGATTATGGTCTTATTGTTGTTGTCTCTTGGGTGTTTGGGTGGCGAGGGAGGGAATGAAGTTGTCATTAGCTGCAGGTGTTGTTCCTTGATGGCATCTCAATGCTTCTTACACTTTATGGAAAACGAGCAACACTCCAGGGAATGAAACACGCATCGTCGGTCTGCTGATGACGCCACCACCTCACTCGTCTTGCTGGCATCATTTGCTGCCAAACAAGACGGAACTTACTGATATCAATAGAAGAATGTGATACAGCGATCCCAAACAAGATAGAGTCTGAAACGCTCCATCTCTTAACAGACGGTGTTCAGCCTCTTATTTAGTTATCTTATTATTACTACTAGGTTATTGCTTCTCTGATCTTGTTCACTTCATGCCACACCCACATCTCCCTCTTACGGCGTCATTTTAGAGGTCTTCCATCCCTCTTATTCTATTTTCATTCATCTTCCTTTTGCAAGAATTGATCACTATTCTCATTCCTTCATTCCTTTTATTGGTAAGCTCTATAACTCCACTCTTGTTTCTGTTTTGGTTTCTTCCCTTGACGAATGGTTTCAAAAGAGGAACATCAAGAGAGCGAAAGATAAGAATATACAGAGATGAATGTTAGATATTGCATGACTATTTACTAAAAGCATCTGCAAATAAGATAACAGATAAAAGTGTAGGATTTCCTTGAACACTTTTTTAACCCTTAAGTATTGAGGCGCATTTTTAACTTCATTATTTTTTATTTACAATAGGAAATATTTATGGAAGTCAGGAGATTAATGACCAGTCTTCAAAGTTTTAATCCCGATATAGCTTTCTGAAGGTGTTTATAATCCACCAAATACTAAGCAGAATGAATATGAAAACGTGTCCTGGTGCTGAAAGGGTTACTGATAAGACGATGACCAGTTAACAAAATAAAAGATTAGATTTCCATGACTAAATAAAAAAAATAACTAATAACTTCCCGCCAGCTTTACAATTACAGACAAGAATTCCAATGTTTTTCTTCTTTTTTTCAATATGTATTTACCAAAAGTGCCGTGCTATGGGAGTGACGCAGGCAATCAGCAGGTGGCTCATGCACGCAATCCACAGATGGCAAATTAATAACCAACTGCATAACTAACTGGCTTAGAGCGAGACTACCTTGCAAGATACCGCCTCACTGGTTAGGCCTGTTTGTGTTGCTGCTCGTGCACGTGTGTATGTATGCATGGGTGTATGTAAATTCTCTCTCTCTCTCTCTCTCTCTCTCTCTCTCTCTCTCTCTCTCTCTCTCTCTCTCTTTCGTGTTGCAACTTAGCCTTCACCTCCTATCGCCTTGCTTGTCCATTGATATTCTCTTTTTCTCCTCCTCCTCCTCCTCCTCCTCCTCCTCCTCCTCCTCCTCCTCCTCCTCCTCCTCCTCCTCCTCCTCCTCCTCCTCCTCCTCCTCCTCCTCCTCCTCCTCCTCCTCCTCCTCCTCCTCCTCCTCCTCCTCCTCCTCTTCCTTTTGGGGTGAAACAAGCGGGGTTGATGATACAGTTCCGCCCAGGAAACTGAGGAAGTGGCGGAGAGCGTCGTTGTCTGTCTGATTTGTTGATAATGACCACTGGAGTGTGCTAGGAGGGTCAGGCGGGGCGGCGGTGGGGCGGCGGGGCGGCGTGGGTGTGCCTGGAACGTGATGAGCTGGGAGAGTGTGGTGATGTCTTCCTTAGCGCTGAGGAAAAGATAGTCATGGTTTCTTCCTGACTTTTGGAACATTGTTTTGATAGAGGGAGGGAAATTAATGTGCAAAAAGGGTGTTGGAAAATAATGTGCATCTTTCAAAATATACATGGAATGGCTTATATGTTTTTTTTTAGTTGCTTTTCTTGTATATGTGGACAAATACAAGGTTTTTCTCATATATGTAAGTGAAAAGTATGCATGTTTGGAATTTGAAATGGAAGTTTTTATGCGTTTTTTTCGTTGCTCTTCTTGTATCTGTGGACAAATACAAGTTTTTTTTCTCATACATTTAGGTGAAAAGTGTGTCTTTGGGTACAGCTGCAAGAGTTATTGGTTTTCCTTTTTCTTTTCTCTATGAAGGGAAGAAAGAAGACACAGTGTCCTGCAGTGCCACGCAATTGTTCCTCTCTTAAGGCTTTCTTGGGGGGAGGGAAGGTGACGGAAGGTGAGGGAAGGGGAGGGAAGGGAAGGAAAGGGAAGGAGAGGAGTAGTGTGTGGCATGTCTGTGAATGGGCGAGGTGATTGTCTCCTCGAGGGAATGATGCTCTTCAGGAGTGATCGAAGAAATGGAAAGAGAAGGAGAAGCTTTGGAAAACATGTAGAGTTTGAGACGCTAAAAATAAAAAAAGAGTATATTTCCAGTGTATGAAATAGGTTTGTCATATATCTGATGGGAAAACAAAGACCATGAGTTAAGTGTTTGACATTAAAGCTGTTTGATTTGGAAAAATGGCCTTTGCAGTTTATAATCGGTCGAAATATTCTGAATAAACACATATAAATAACCGAAAGAGTGAAAAAGGAGGTAAACGGGTAATAAAATCATCACTTATTTGCACAACAAAGTCATAACGTATAGAGGAACCAACGGGGAAGTATAAGGTAGGAGGGATTTGCCTCGTGGACTAAATCCCTTTGTTTATAGGATCCAACACCGAGTAAAGCCATTCGGTCCTCTTAATTCAGGGTTTGCAGATACTGAAACAACCATCCGTGGGTGCGTGCGTGTATCTGTGTGCGTCTGTGTGTGTGTGTGTGTGTGTGTGTGTGTGTGTGTGTGTGTGTGTGTGTGTGTGTGTGTGTGTGTGTGTGTGTGTGTGTGTGTGTGTGTGTGTGTGTGTGTGTGTGTGTGTGTGTGTAGTAGTACTAGTGTTAATAGTAGTAGTAGTAGTAGTAGCAATAGTAGTAGTAATAGTAGTAATAGTATTAATAGTAGCAGTACTAGAAGTATTAGTAGTAGTAGTAGTAATAGTAGTAGTAGTAGTAGTAGTAGTAGTAGTAGTAGTAGTAGTAGTAGTAGTAGTAGTAGTAGTAGTAGTAGCAGTAGTAGTAGTAGTAACAGTAATAGTAGCAGTAGTGTTAGTCGTAGTGAGGCGTGACAGTTTCCGCGGCGCGAGACACACTCTGATATTCTGGATCCAATACTGGTTGAAGGTGGAAGGTCGGAGACTCACCAAGGACAAGGCAGAGAGGCAAGGAGAACAACAAACACGAGAACAAAAGAAAAAAAGAGAGAAAAAAAAAAACACACAAAAAAAACGAAAATATATAAAACGAAGGAATTACAAGACTAGATCAAGAAAGGAAGGAATAATTGAATAAAGTATGAGCCTAACAGATGGAGATAGGCCTACGTTACCATCTTTATTGGTTATTATCTTGTTGTCTGAGTCATTTGTCTTCTGTTAAGCATCAGTATATTTGTTTATACCTTGACAGCGACGCTCAAACCTTCCTTCCTCTTCTCTTTAATTCTCCTCCTCTTTCTCTCTCTCTCTCTCTCTCTCTCTCTCTCTCTCTCTCTCTCTCTCTCTCTCTCTCTCTCTCTCTCTCTCTCTCTCTCTCTCTCTCTCTCTCTCTCTCTCTCTCTCTCTCTCTCTCTCTCTCTCTCTCTCTCTCTCTCTCTCTCTCTCCTCTGCTGATTTCCTTCCCTGTTGTGCACCCTTTCTGATCTTCCCTTATCCTTTCTGTTCCTCCTCCTCCTCCTCCTCCTCTTGCTCCTCTTCCTCCATTGTCCTTTATTCTCTTTTTTTATTTTCCTCATCTTACTTTTCTGTTTTCTCTTTCGTGTCTCGTACATCCCTTGCCTCTTACTCTTTTTTTATTTTTCATCTCTATTTTGTTTTATTCTTATGCGTTGTTCTCTTTTCTACCTCCTTTTTTCATTCAGTCCTGCGCTCTTCTCTTTCCCCTCATCTCCTTCCTCCTTCCTTCTACTAGTGTGCCTATTTTCCTCCATATCTCTATTTCTCTCCCTCTCTCCTTCCCTCTATCCCTCATAAGCACTTAGCTCAATATTAATTACTTTAGTCGGCCTCCATTTTTGTGGGGATGAGAAGCGAATATGAGTAAATTACTTGCTGGGTCACAGGTGGGGGCGTTAAAATGATCCCCCTCTCCCCCCCTTAACTAATTTTCCCTCCTCTTTGTTCTCATTTTCCCCTCCATCTATGCCTCATTTTACCTCCTTGCCTCCATTTTCCCCTCAAAGTCGCACGTCTCCCTCCCTCACTTGTCACTTTTTGGGATGGTTGTTTTTTTCCTTACTTTTTTTAATCATCTTTTTTTTTTATACATCATGGTCCAGTTTAGAAATTTCCCCCTTCATCCCTCATCCCCTCATATTTCCTCTTCCCCCTTTCCCACAGTAGGTCATATTTCTGTTGTCTCATTTTTCGTCCTGTCTCATTTTTTTCTCCTAACTCTGCCTCATCCCTCATGTTCTCCCTTCCATTGCATTTTTCCCGTTCTTCTTTCCTCCTCTTTCCTGTTCTCCCATGCCTCTGAGATTCTGGCCTCGAAGTGATGTTTGGGAATGAGGGACGAGGCAGTGTCCCCGGCAGCGTTTGGGAGGAGGAAGAACGGTCTAATTCCAGGTTATAATAAAGCTTTTCTTCCGACAGGTAAGTGAGAAGGACGAGAAGAGGACAGGTGAGAAGGAGGAGAGGAGAGAGGGTTAGAAAGGAAATAAAAGTGAGAGGTGAAGGGTTAAGTGTGTGGTATGTTCTCTCTCTCTCTCTCTCTCTCTCTCTCTCTCTCTCTCTCTCTCTTCTCTCTCTCTCTCTCTCTCTCTCTCTCTCTCTTGTTTGTTTTCACTCAGCCAATCACTGTGATCCGCAAAATTTGTATGGATTGATTTTTTGCGTGAATTTTACTCTCTCTCTCTCTCTCTCTCTCTCTCTCTCTCTCTCTCTCTCTCTCTCTCTCTCTCTCTCTCTCTCTCTCTCTCTCTCTCTCTCTCTCTCTCTCTCTCTCTCTCTCTCTCTCTCTCTCTCTCTCTCTCTCTCTCTCTCTCTCTCTCTCTCTCTCTCTCTCTCTGTACTACCAAGTGTGTGTTTTCCTCTGCAGTAGTCGGAGGCAAACACTACGTTTTGGAAATCTATGTTTATATTCAACATTTAAATGCAAATGCTGGCCGTTCAGTGCCGGAGGGAAATGCTTATTTGAAAGTAATTATGATTTTAATATTCGGCAGCATAAATTGAAGCGTGGCGGGGGAGGACACCGGTGTTTTGTGCTAATGTTTGTCACTGTGTGTGTGTGTGTGTGTGTGTGTGTGTGTGTGTGTGTGTGTGTGTGTGTGTGTGTGTGTGTGTGTGTGTGTGTGTGTGTGTGTGTGTGTGTGTGTGTGTGTGTGTGTGTGTGTGTGTGTGTGTGTGTGTGTGTGTGTGTGTGTGTGTGTGTGATGGGTGGGCTTCAATGTGTGAGTAGGTGGGCATCAATGTGTGTGTGTGTGTGTGTGTGTGTGTGTGTGTGTGTGTGTGTGTGTGTGTGTGTGTGTGTGTGTGAGTGAGTGAGTGCGTGCGTGCGTGCGTATGCGTTTATTTAAACTGTCCATGTGTTTACATACATTCTCCCACTGTTTATTATTGGCCATTCGTCTATATTTATTTATGTATCTTGTTATTTATCTGTTTATCCTTCCCGTAATGAAAAACATGACTACATTTTACAACATACACGTACCGATAGACAGAAACACACACACTTTTGTATACATTAAATAAACACACGTATATTTATATGTATACGTAATAAGAGCTGGATAAGAAGACTCCTGCACCTTTAAACATTCTAAATCCTGTTGCAATAGAATCTAAGACCACATATTTTTCTTCCTGAGATTCGGATTCCCTTATACCTGCACGCTGATCCCATTCAACCCAGTGGTATCAAGTGGCTGATTCTTTCCAAAGGTAAATCTGTAATCCTCTGCCTCGCTTGCTCGCCTCCCTCACTTAGGCTCATCTCAAGGGGAATTTAATCCTCTAATGCTGAAGCTGAACTCTGTTGCTTACGTGGATGGAGGTTATTCTTCTCATTCTAATTTTTTTTTTTTTTTACTTATTGTTTGAGTTTTTTTTTTTTTTTATTTAGTCCTTGTCTGTCTCTCTGTTTGTATTTTTGTGTATCTTTGTCGATCTGTTTATTTAGTTTTTGCTTTATCTATCTTTATTTGTGTATATGCTTTTGTTTTTATATTTCTTGTTTTTTTTTCATGTTTGTCTGCTATGGTATGTCCAGGTTTCTCTCTCTCTCTCTCTCTCTCTCTCTCTCTCTCTCTCTCTCTCTCTCTCTCTCTCTCTCTCTCTCTCTCTCTCTCTCTCTCTCTCTCTCTCTCTCTCTCTCTCTCTCTCTCTCTCTCTCTCTCTCTCTCTCTCTCTCTCTCTCTCTCTCTCTCTCTCTCTCTCTCTCTCTCTCTCTCTCTCTCTCTCTCTCTCTCTTCAAAGCAAGTACATTAAGGCACCGTCTGAGCTGCTTTTAACACACACACACACACACACACACACACACA
Source organism: Portunus trituberculatus (assembly GCF_017591435.1). Lineage (NCBI taxonomy): Eukaryota > Metazoa > Arthropoda > Malacostraca > Decapoda > Portunidae > Portunus > Portunus trituberculatus. Next base: position 3,732,994 of record NC_059282.1, read on the forward strand.
CACACACACACACACACACACACACACACACACACACACACACACACACACACACACACACACACACACACACACACACACACACACACACTTTGATATTTTAGCAAGCCTCCTCGTGTTTGTGTCAGCTTTCTTTCTTTCTTTCTTTCTTTCTATCTTTCTTTCTTTCTATTTACTCATTCCGTTCTTGTTTTGTATGTGTGTGTGGTTTTCATCCGTCTCTCTGTCTGTCTGTGTCTGTCTGTCTGTCTGTCTGTCTGTCTGTCTGTCTCTTTCTTTCCTTCTCTCTCGATTTCATTAAATTTTATGGACTTTTTTTTCCATTTCTGGTAATTTCCATTCTAGTGTGATATGGGTTTAATGGGAAAGACTCGCGGGGCCGTCGTAGGAAAAATAATTCTAGGCTCAGTTTAAAGAGTATGTGTGTGTGTGTGTGTGTGTGTGTGTGTGTGTGTGTGTTGCTTTAGTTGAGGCATTTATATGTGTTTGCATAATTTGGTGCTTGCAACTGTCTCTCTCTCTCTCTCTCTCTCTCTCTCTCTCTCTCTCTCTCTCTCTCTCTCTCTCTCTCTCTCTCTCTCTCTCTCTCTCTCTCTCTCTCTCTCTCTCTCTCTCTCGTCTTCCAAAAAAAAGGAAAGAAATTGAGAGAAAACCAGAAAGAAGAGGTGGCGCATTTACCTAGCAGCTTCCCTTTAACTAAGAGAGAGAGAGAGAGAGAGAGAGAGAGAGAGAGAGAGAGAGAGAGAGAGAGAGAATTCCAAATACACGTGCATGCGGAACGACTCACGAATCGAAATATCCACTTGAAAAAAAATTTATGTTAAAAAGAAAATACCTTGAATTGAATGAAGCCATAAATGAAATACACATGAGGAGAATTTTGTGCTTAACTGAATGGAGGCTCTTGTGTGGAGGACTGCACGTGGTGGCGCTGGTGGTGGAGGTGGTAGTGAAGGTGGAAGTGGAGGGTGAAGGGAAACTAAAGGATAGGGAAGCGAAATGTGGAGAGAAGTGGTGATGATGGTAGAAGAGAAAGAAAATTGACTATATGTGGTGACGGTGGTGGTGGAGGTGGAGGTGGAGGATGGAAGAGAACATTGGTGATAGTGGACGGATAAACTAAAGGATAGGACGGTGGAAGGTGGAGAGAAGTGTTGATGGTGGAAGAAAAAGAAAGAAAATGAACTGCACATGATGACGCTGGTGGTGGAGGTGGAGGTGGAGGTGGAAGGTGGAGAGAAACAAAAGGATAGGAAGCTGGAAGGTGGAGAGAAGTGGTGGCGATGATGGTAGAAGGGGAAGAAGATGGAGTGTTTAGGGAGCAGTGGTAATTGGAGAAGAGAATGTGTGTTTATGTGATGTGGTGAAGGGGAGGACTCTGAGTGCTGGGCTGCCCTGAAGGAAGAGGAAGAGGGTACACCAGCAAGAGGAAGAGGAGGAGGAGGAGGAGGAGGACCGTAGAAACTGGGGTAGGCAAGACAGGAGACCAGTAGTTACGTAAGAGCAGAGCAATATAGTTTTTACAGTTGCGTTGTTGTGGTGAGGAAAATAGCGTGTGGGTGTGAAGGCAGAGGAGGAAAGAGAAAAAGAAAGGAAGGAGGCAGAGAAAAGAGGATTATTCAACGCTTGTGGGAGGAAGTGAGGTAGAAGTCGTGGCAGGAAGGAAGTGAGGCGGTAGAAGTCGTCTAAAAGTGATCAATAATTGTGGCGATGAGGTTGCAGGGTGTAGAAAATGTCGTAATAGAAACGAAATACTAAGCAACGCGATGAGGAAGAGGAGGGATTTATAATTAATGCCTCGGAAAAGCCTCCAGGTACTTAAGGTGAGGAGGAGGAGGAGGAGGAGGAGGAGGAGGAGGAGGACGACGACGACTTAGGTGGAAGGAGAGGAAAGTAGTGGTGGTGGTGGTGGTAGCTGTGGTGGAGGGAAATATAGGAAGGTGATAATCTCCATTGATCGCTTTCTGTTAAACGAGGACCACCTTCTTCCCTAATCTCTCCTTCTCTCCCTCCTCCTCTTCCTCCTCCTCTCCTCCTCCTCTTCTTCCCTCCTTGAGTCCTCGTCCCTCGCCTAATCCTTCTCTTCATTTTATAGTTATCGCCTTGCTTCCCTCATCCTCTCTTCCACATGGTCCTCTCTTCGTCCTCCTCCTCGTCCTCCTCGTCCTCCTCCTCCTCCCCTACCAGCGGTGCTCCATAATTCAAAGGTTTACTCCCCTCTTCGCTTTTATTGCTCAAGTCCTGCCCTTAGAAACACCCTCACACTGCCTACCCTCTCCCCTCTCCCTCTCCCACCTCTCCCCCTCTCACCTCTCCCACCCCCTCACAGTCGTTGCTGTTCCCCGTAGACTAACTATTTGGCCGGATGCTGCGTCTTACAAGTCACTTTAAGCATTGTTATTTCAGTGTTGTTGTTGTTGTTCTTTGATGTAAACTCGACGTCTTGAATTTTTATTTTTATTTTTCATTGTTTTCTCTTTCTCTTTCTCTGGTTCCCCTTTAGTCTTAACCAGTTTCCTTGCATTTCCCCTCCGTTTGCTCTAATTTTTTTTTTTTTTCCCTGTTTGTCTCTCTCTTCTCTCTCTCTCTCTCTCTCTCCAACGCTTTTGTCTTCCGTCTCTGTTTCTCTTTGATATTTTCTAACCCCTTTGTATTTCGTCGTTCTCTCTCTCTCTCTCTCTCTCTCTCTCTCTCTCTCTCTCTCTCTCTCTCTCTCTCTCTCTCTCTCTCTCTCTCTCTCTCTCTCTCTCTCTCTCTCTCTCTCTCTCTCTCTCTCTCTCTCTCTCTCTCTCTCTCTCTAGTAGTTTATCCTGCCTTGCCATTTCTGCTAATCCTTGCTTTCTTTTTACAACTCGTTTCGGTATCTCCTCCTCCTCCTCCTCCTCCTCCTCCTCCTCCTCCTCCTCCTCCTCCTCCTCCTCCTCCTGTACTGTCCAGTTTCTCTCTTCCCTGCAGGTAGTTAGAAGTAGTTAGCAAACAGCCTTGAAAGGACCAAAAAAATCTGTTGCTGTTTGACTTTCCTTTGTATTCCTCCTCCTTCTCCTCCTCCTCCTCCTCCTCCTCCTCCTCCTCCTCCTCCTCCTCCTCCTCCTCCTCCTCCTATTATTCCTCCTTGATTTCTTTTCTTACCTCATTTTCTTCTTTTCTGCCTTTCTCTTCCAACTCTTTCTCAATTTCTTCTTATTTTTTGCTGTTTCACCTCCTCCTCCTCCTCCTCCTCCTCCTCCTCCTCCTCCCTTCAATTGACCCTTCGCTTTACTTTATTGTCGTCATGAATCACTTTTAGCTTTTTTATTGCCCTTAATCCTCAAGCCATTTATCTTTTAACATTGTCTTCGCGCCTTTCAACGCTTGGCCTATTTCCCTTCTTGTGTTCCCTTCTTGCTCTCTCTCTCTCTCTCTCTCTCTCTCTCTCTCTCTCTCTCTCTCTCTCTCGTTCTCGTTCTCGTTCTCGCTCTAGCTCTCTCTCTCTCTCTCTTTCATGTGTTCTTATCTTAGTTTCTCATCTGTACCCTCTATCCCTCACACTCCTCCTCCTCCTCCTCCTCCTCCTCCTCCTCCTCCTCCTACCCCTCTGTATTTACTTACTGAAGCCCAATGTGTTGAGGGAAGATGGATGGAGGCATATCCGCTCCGTGTCACTCTGATAAGGAATAACTGAGTACGAGAGAGAGAGAGAGAGAGAGAGAGAGAGAGAGAGAGAGAGAGAGAGAGGAATAGGGCAAAGGAAGGGTAAAATATAAAGTGGAGTAAAACAAAAAGAAAATTAAAGATATGAGGATTAGGTTGTGAAGGAAATTTTTGTAAAGTAAATGGAACATGAAAAGTAAAAGATAAGAATGTTCAAGAGAGAGAGAGAGAGAGAGAGAGAGAGAGAGAGAGAGAGAGAGAGAGAGAGAGTTAAAAATGCACGTACACGAGCAAAACGAAAGAGAAAAACGTGTGAAAGTATTATTTGGAAGGAAGAAAAAAGAGACAATGTTAAAATTATACAAAAAATGAAAAAGAAAATAGATAAAATAGAAAATTCGTAGAGAAAATGGATGAAAATAAACATGAAAAAATAGATAAAAAAAGAATAAGAACCAAAAATAAAGGAAATACATAAAAAAAAGACAAACAAACCAAAAAAAAAATAGGAAAAAAAAATCACCAACTTTACAACAAAATCGAAAAAAAAAATATAAGAAGAAAAAAACAAAAAAATAAAGAATCATACATTTAATAAGAGTCTTTTCGCGTGATATTAAGAGACAGACACGTGGATGGACTGACT